>NC_138374.1:88576099-88607097 GCF_054177405.1 Leptonychotes weddellii
TTTTGTATCTTTGGGGTAAATACCCAGTAGTGCAATTGCTGGATCATATGGTAGCTCTATTTTCAACTTTTTGAGGAACCTCCATACAGTTTTCCAGAGTGGCTGCACCAGCTTGCATTCCCACCAACAGTGTAGGAGGGTTCCCCTTTCTCCGCATCCCCGCCAACATCTGTCGTTTCCTGACTTGTAAATTTTAGCCTAAAATGAATAGAGTCTTAATTGAATAATATTTCTCAGGGACTTCTTATGTACTTTTTAAGATTGAAAAAAAATGTATTTGATGTGTTAGATAATCATCAAGATGGCATGATGAAAATTGCTAATATAAATAACCTAGAAAAACTAAATTTCCATCCCTAAGACACCTCAGACTCCTTTAAAGAGAGGCAAAATGGATGCTTAAATGTAAATAAACTAAAAAACCAATACGCCCTGAGGGATGGCATTGTTTAGCTCACACAGTGGAATGAAAAGTGGTTTTTGTTTGTTTGAGTCTTTTTAGTTTGTTTTATTGATATGGTTTTAACTTCTCCATGGTTAGGGCTCAAGTAATTTTCTTCTATTCTATTATAAATTGCTGGCAGGCTGGTAAAGATTCAGTTTCATTCTGATGTTTGGAGAAAATGATCTTCCTGTTCCATATTCAAAGATAAAAATATCTCCCAGCTCAAGAGATTGTCAATGCCAGGGCCAGGTCCCTTTTCAGGAATTTTCTTCTGGGACTTGGCCCTTCAACTTCCGAAATAACAATTGTTTTTCAGCTTTTCTGAAATCAAAATATTTACCAACAAGTTTTGGTTTTATGACATCACATGTCCTTCTTTGGCCTGCTGTAATAGTTACATCAGACTAGCTGACGCTGAGCAAGGGAGAAGCTGCGAGGAAGCCACCGTCTGTGGGCAAAGAGGGAGGGAAGGAGGGAAGAAGCAGGAGTGAGGAACAAACCCTATTTGACATGCACATTGGAATTTCAAAACAGGCCATAAGGCCCGATATCCAAGTAGAGAGGAAATGTGTATCAGATGAAACACCCACACTTTGATCTTTCTTAGAATGTAATTCCTTTTGGCAAAAACTCTTTCTCCTCCATACCCATTACAGAACCTAACTTGTCATTGCCAATCAATAAGGATAAGACAATAACAATAATGTTAACACCTTCCAATGGGAAAACGGAACTGTGTACTATCTTTTTTTGGCTTGGTTTCATATTTAAAATGGGATTTGGCAAAGTAACTAAGGGCTTCTGTCTACCTCCCCTCTATCCCTTCCAAACCCTGTGCATCTTAATAAACTGATGTCAGAGGAATCTGGCAGAGTGCTTCGTAATGGCCTCTCAAATTAATGTATACGTAGGGCAGAAAGGCCTTTCTGGAGGACACATCCTACCTCAGGCCCAAATGTATTAGCAGTTACTGCTCAGGAATGCTAGCGCCTGGGATGATGTTGAGATGAGGTGGTTGGTGGAGGGGGAAGGAGTGGAAATTACATCATTTCAATATGTTTTTTCTGACAAGAGTGACATCCTTCAGAAGGCAGAAAGTACAACCTAGATCCAAAATGTCAGCACTCCTCAAAAAAGAAGGCAGTTTACAACAGGAAAATATTTTCATCTGTGGACTAACCTCAAGGACAATCTAATGTTTGTTAGATCTTCCTTTCTTGAAACTATCCCTAGACATGAAAAAGGATTATCACTTAATAAGAGCAGAAGGCAAAACGCACATTTAGAGAGAGCCCATTATGTGTCAGGCACTCCGCTACCTGCTTTACAAATATTATTTCCTTTAGTTTTTATTACAACTTTCCCTGGTTCTGTTCTGTTATTATCCCCAATTTGGGAATGGGCAAAGTATGGGTTAAGAAGACAAAAATTAAGTATCTTGCCTAAGATCATAAGAGAAAACTCCAATAATAACCATGAGAAGAGATCCTACATTTGTCTTTGTAGTGGGCACTGTGGTGCACTGCCTGATGACCCCTTCGGGACCAAGACATCGAGTCCCCCAGCTGTGGGAAGCGTTGGCCGCTGATGGCTCACTGGTGATGCTTTCTCCAGGAGCTGGCCTAGGCTAATGAGAGTGACCTTGCCAAAGGTTGTGCCCCCTTCCTGGGAGGCAGCCTGCATTCAAAGACTAATAGTTGAGGGGACACTAAGGACTGGCCCCCTTGTCTCAGTTGGGAAGAACCAGGCGTCCAGAACTCCTCGACCAGCTGAGGTCTGTGTTGTGATGCTTTCTCTGCCCAGTGCTGCTTCCCTGACCCACTTAGCCGTTGTTGTCCTCAAACATACTCTCCAGTCAACTTTTGCATATACATCTCCAACCCAGAGTCTGTTTTCTGGGAAGTCTGACCTATGATGGCCTTCTGGAATGCTTTTGAAAACAAACAAAACAAAAAAACAAGTGTAATGCCAGCACACAGAAGAAACAAAAAGATAAACAAACAAAAACCTGCCTCATCATTTCAACATAGTGGTTCTAGTATTCTACATAGGGATACCCAGAAGTGACACTCTTATTCTAGGTAGAGTTTCATAAATCATAGGATTTTACTCTTTTTTAGAATCCAAATGAATGTTAAGGATTCTTTCTCTCCTGTCCCACCACCCTCCACCTTCATATCACAATTTTAAAAAATTAATGAGGCTAAAGTAACAGACTTGGCCATGGTCACCCAGCTATTTGGTAGATTAGGACCCAGTGCTGAATCCAAGACATCACTCTATAAAACACAGCCAAGGTCATACTTAACTTTTAATTTGATTAAGTAAAAATGCTTTTATAGTACATAGTATGTGCAAGAAAGTACTTAATTCAGAAATGCTTTGTTCTCTCATCCCAATTTTAGAGTAAATGATATATAACTATTGTCTTTAAAAATATAATAAAGCAACTCTTAATATCATGGAAGCAAACATTATTTGTGCTCTGCTTTAACTGGATCACACTTGATTCTACTTATTTTAACCACATAGTGACTTTTATACATTCACTTGAAACTGTTGTCATTCACCCAGCTTTAAGCAATACATTTTTCCTCTCTCTCTCTGCCATCCTGTGCTAATTTTAATTTAAATTTCACCATATTACATGATAAATTGTTTATTTTCCTTAAAAAGAACAACTTCAAGTGTGCCTTCCAGGACTCTAGGAGTTCTTTTTTCCTTCAATCAGCTTAGTTTACAAATGGGGGTCTTGGAAACTGAAAGAACATTCCATCGCACAGGGGAAAAGTTTCCCTTCCATGCTCTGATCCACTCTCCTATCCACACGCGCGTGCGAGCACATGCACACGCACAACCCGCATCCTCCATCAAGAGGTTAAGGGACCATGGCCTTTTGTTTCATGGGATGGATTAGCATTGCTGGGCTGCTAGCAGAGGGAGAAAGGACTTTCCAAGCTGTTACACGCTGGACGTGTTGAGAGTGCATGGTTATGTAACACCATATTTTTTAATACAACTGACAGTCTGTCTTGAGATTTAAGTGTTTTTTGACAGTTTTTATGCACCTGTTAATTCAAAGCTCTTAACATATGCCAGTTAAAAAGAGCCAGGCACTAAAACATCTAGCTTTAGAGGCTAAATATGGCTCAGCTGCAATCCCAGGAAGGCAGGCAGGCGGCAGGCAGGCAGGCAGGCAGGCTGATGGGAACAATTCCTTCCTCCGAGATGGAAATCAGCTGTAGCCTCCTCTCTGTGACCTGAACAGACTATTTCTAGGTGGGATGCTGGAAACACCATTTGATTTCTCAGGGAACAGTTAGAGGTGTCTCGGGTCCTTAACATGGTTGGTTACCCTGGATAATGTTATGCTGTGTTTAGACGGAGACCTCAGGATGTGAAAAGACCTTGGTGTTCATTATAGGTGCTCAGGTGAGCATCCTTATACCCGGAGTCTGTTTAATACAGCTCTGCATTTGTCACCCCTCCGTACTCATCTACTTGCACCCTGCACAACTGGGGACGAGTGCCTGAATTTTTCCATTGCTAACTCCAAGGATTTCAAGGGCAAAGGCCAGGCATTCCCCTGTAACACAGAGAGTCATATTTCTGGTGTAAAGAAAAATTCTGTCAACCATAAACAAGGGTGAATAAAGGAGTCACTTTAGCAATAGCCACATGCCAAAATATAAACAGTCTCTGTGCATACAAAGTAACTTAGACTCAAAGCACTAAAGCAGCATAGGTTGGAAGGAAAATAAGGTCTTGCTTTTATTGTTCTCTGAGACTATATGGTACAAGGTGTGGATTATGATGCATTTCAAACATCTGGTACATTCCACACCTGAGGGTACAGAACAACATTGTGCAGTAGAAATATAATGTCAGCTGCAAATGTAAATCTATACATACTGTAATTGAACATTTTCTAGTAGGCACATTTTAAAAAGTAAAAAACAGGTGAAAATTTTAATAATATATTTATTCATATCCAAGATATTATCATTTCAATATGTGATCAATCAATAAAGAACTTTATGTTATTTTTAAAACTTATTATTACTGTGCTTTTGGTGTGAAGTCTTTGAAATCTAGTATATAAGTTACATTTTCACCTCAGTTTGGACTAGCCACATTTCAAGTTCTTAATAGCCAAATGTAGCAAGGACAGTTCTAAAATACTGACCATGAAAATGTTCCAACAAATAAAAAATAACACTTAGTGACTTTGGGGAATATTTCTAGAAACTGGGTAACAGCCAGGGGACCTGCAGAGAATTCAACAACTTCTTCTCTTGTTTCCTCCCTATTACAGCGCATTTCTTTTCAGACAGCTGTTCAAGTGTCCCTCCCAGCTTCACAGCATTGATCATTAGATTCAAAGTAAAGAACCATAGGAAAACAGAACTATCCAAAAGTGGAATGAGTTGCCTAGATGGCAAAGTGAATTTCATGTCATCAGAGTATCTGAGTAGAGTCTAAATGATTATCTGCCCTGATGCCATGGCGAAGTTCTGTACTGTGCCATCCAATAGCATAAGGCAGTATACATGGCAGTTAAGAGCTTAGGATTTCGAACTATGGACTCTGAGAAACAAACAGGGTTTTAGAGGGGAGGGGCTGGGGGGATGGGTTAGCCCGGTGATGGGTATTAAGGAGGGCACGTATTGCATGGAGCACTGGGTGTTATACGAAAACAATGGATCGTGGAACACTACATCAAAAACTAATGATGTATGGTGACTAACATAACATAATAAAATTAAAAAAAAAAAGAGCTTAGGATTTAGAGCCAAATAGAACTGGGTTTGAATCTCATCTCCACTATTTGTGTGGTGGCAAACATTTTTACCATTTTGAGCTTCAGTTCTCTCATTTGTAAAACAGGAATAACTACTTTGTAAACTTGTTTTGTGAAGTAAATGAAAAAATATATAGCTCTCACCACAATGTTCAAAAAGATATGATTGTGATTATTACAGCATAAGAAAACTGTTTACAGACATTTGGTACAAAAATCACAGAGCAGATTCAGCATTTAGGATATTGGCCGTCATGTCTTCTTTAATTTCTACAACCATGCTAATCTATCATGGTATAGCAAGGACATCAATTATTAAGGAGAGATGATTATTAGACTTTAGAATGATTTGCAACAAAATGGTTCCCTTCAAAATTGTTGTCTTATTTTTAGGGGGGAAGAGATAACTAACTTTCATTGAGTGTTGAGGCTTTTTTTTTTTTCCTCTTTTTTGTTTGTTTGTTTGAACATACCAAACACTTTCTGTATCTTATCTTAAATATCCCATGAGGTGGTGTTCATTTTAGGGGTGAGGATATTGAGGATCAGAGAAGTCAAGGGTCATACAGTTAATATATAGTGTAGTTAATACGTGAATCCAGACCTGTCTGACTTGAAAACTCCTGCTATTTCCAAGACATGGGAGTGGCCAGATTTGACTTTCACTTATTTGAAACTTTCAATCAATAGTAGAAATCAGTAGAAATAATATTTCATTTAATACTAAAATACCAACATTCTGGCTCCTTGCTTGACAGTGGTTAAAATACATGTGCCTCAGCTACCACCATCTACCACAGAAAGGGGGTTAGTGCTATACCTGGGAATCCTGACTGTTATTCCCATCAGTCTGCTTGGACTTCATCTTCTTCTGCACTACTGAAAGGTTTACTGCTTGCAAGAGCTCACTTCTGATGTAAAAAATGCTAGAAATTGGGAAATGAGACAGAGCAAATATTTCAAGAGACTCCTCTCAGAGGCACAGGGACCATGCATCTTATAAAAAGGGTCTCACAGCAACAATGGCGGCCACCCGAAGTGGGAGTCATCTACACACCTCTCCAGACTGACTTTCCAGGTGTGTCTGTCCTGACACAACTTGGTTAAGGTTGGTAGGGGGGAGAGGGGAAGGGAAGTGGCAAGGGAGAAGCACAAAAAAAGGCTGTTTGAATGCCACTGCTTTGGACAGTCATTTATGATTAATCATTATCAGTGCCTTTAGAACACGTCAGTCATAGAAGAAAACAAAAACCCCTGGCAGCTGTTTGGAGGGTCTTTGCTTGATCAAGTCTAGTCTTTATAGCCTTTCAGAGAGAGGTCCACATAAGAATGTCCACACTGTTTCCTGGCTTTCAGAGCTGTCAAAATCCCCTAGTACTTTGATCACAGGACAGAGAGGAATAATCCAGTTCAAACTGCATTTATATCTAAAAAGTATTCAATTTAGTTTAAACAAACTTCCGTGTTTCCCTTAGGTTTTCTCATTCCAGAAGAACTGTTTCTGCAAATTATAAATAATTACCCCTTCTGGTCAAAGGTTAGAGGGAAATTAGCATCACAATGGCAAGTTTTCTCTCTGGGTGTTGCCAGCTCACGCAGTTCCACGGATGATTTGAGTGTGTTAAGCCTCCATTTACAAGCAGGAGAGCGCAGCAGAGCCCATGAGGACAGCATTAAAAATTTCTAATCATAGACAAGCATTTCAGACATTCATTACCACACAAGCCATCAGTGGATTAGATCTAATAAGCCAAATACTTGCAGACCGCAGCGCTGGGGCTGCTTCGACTATTCAAAGTAATGCAGAATCAAAATTGGCCCATGCTGCACCCTGCCTTCTTTTGAAACAAGCCAGTGGTCCCCTATATCTTCATAAGGGGGTGTTAGCAAACTAGTTGAAAGACAGTAGGCCCAGGCATTTGGGTTTTAGTACTCCATTTGGTTAGAGACAGTAGGAAGCAATCTAGTGATTCAGCACAAGAAAACATTTTCAAAAATTGCATTAAGTCGGAGGAGGTAGACTTTTTGAGGAAGGTGGGAGTGGCCTCTGCACTATTCCTAAAGAAGGAAAATAACTCATCTTTTTCAGTAAAAAGAAATTGCAAACTAGTCTTCCAGAAATAAAAATGAAAAACTACACACACACACACACACACACACACACACAAATTCTGAGATAGATGCCAAGTACTGCTCTAAAGCCATGTGAATTTTTCTCTCGTGCGTTTGTCAGCCTGACTCCAAACCATTTTATTCTTTCCTCATTTCTCCTCTCTGTTCAGTCTGTTTTTAGTTAGTTGCTTCTTGGCATAGCTTCCGTTGGAGCTGAGAGGGCCTGTTCTTTCCTCTCCCTCACCCTTTCTTTTTCTTTTCTTGCCTTTAAAAAGTTTTTTTGTGTTTTTGGTGTTCTTTTTTAGTGTTCTTTCTTCTGGGCTCTGCAGTGACTCTGCCAAGACCAGAGCAAAGGCAAGATGTGGCTCTGGAGCCCACTCTGTCCACCTCCGTCAGGCCTTCCTACAACCTGTAAAGAGCAGGCTTGAGGAGTGGCACCGTGACATGTTCACAAATGCAAGTGCATGTGTCATGTGACCCACTGCTCTGCGAAGGTTTGTAGCTCCCCCAAAACCTTCCCTTGTGAGCAGACTTGCCCAACACCGCCATTTTGTGTGGAAGACTTCCTTCAGAAGACTCTTCCAGGCTGCTTTTTAAGAATTAGTTTTTTGAGACCCAAAGAGTAGAGGTTACTATCTTAATTTATTTACAGATTGTTTGGGGAGCTGGAGTGGATTTAGCTCGTGTTACTGTTTCCATCATGTGTGATCAGACTGGAAAGGACATTTAACATCAAAACACATTCATAAGTGTGCTTCAGATCAGGAATGCTAATAAATAAATAAATAAATAAATAAATAAATAAATAAAAGGGCAAATCAATCCCTTTAACAAACTGAATTACTTAAATTTGAATTAACTCTGTAGTTTAATGGGACAGTAGAATCAGAGTATTTTTTCCTGTTTAGACTGCCCAAGTTCATGGACATTCTGTATTTTTGAAACACTTACCTGTGAAGAATGAAGCTCACTCTGTCTTCAGGTAAAATTTGAAATAAGATTCTTTTCCTTTTACTCTATCAGGAGCTTTTCTCAAAAAGACGTAGAAACACAGAGCCATTTGTTGATGATGTGCATAGGATTTATGAACAAAATTTAAATCTCCATTGTGTATAGAATTTTTAAAAATAGTCATGTTAATTTCAGGAAACAAAAATAAAGGCATTAACACACACTAGTGCAAAGACTAATGTGGGAGAAAATCACCTGATGTATAAGATAAGACACGTGAATTGGAATGATTTGGCTTGGCTAATTGCAAGAAAAAGTGGTCAGATCTTCCCCTCTTTAAGTATGGAGCCTGGGTATTGTCATTTCAATCACTTCTGCAATTGCTCTGCTGAACACTTTTGAAATATCCTGTATCTACAGATGATAAGAACCCACAGCCAAGAGGGAACAGAGCCTGTGGCCATGTCTACATGATGCCAAACACTTGGGTAAAAACTGAAACCATTAGTTCAATGCCTTGATGATTTTCAGACACTCAGCTCTTTGGCATTGTAAAGGGAAACAATTCAGATTTTTCAGTTTTCATTCTGATATTTGTCATTGTGTAGGTATAATCAGTGGCTAGATAAGTATATATTTTCTCCACCAAAAAAAAAAAGGTTTAAAAATTATATAAAATAGATAATTCAAGAGAAGTAAATCTTAGAGACACAAAATAAACAGCTCAATCATGATGCCATGGTCACCTGTGTGCCTGTATCCTACACAAACACATAAACACACACATGTAAACGCACACTCAAGCACCAATTTAGAAAAAAAATCCAGTTTAAGCCAGATTTTCCTCTCTATCTTTAGTTATTTGATGTGATATATCCCAATCTTACTCGTCCATAAGCCTGACAACTCCTACGAGAGTAAAACTTTGCAGAAGTATATGATTTCTCTTTGTAAATCTGCAAACCATTTTTCCTTCTATTACTTGAAATATTGTCACTGTGGTTTCAGTCATGTGCAGAGTATATTTTAAAAGCACTGCTCAAGTCCAGAATGCTCTGAACTTGTCTGTTATTTTAGTGATCGTATGGTTGCTGAAATATAATTTATGTCCAAAAAAAAAATTTCCAGCTTTAGTTTCTAAAATATACTTAGCAGAAATGAAAATTTTATCCAAAGAACACAATTTATAATCTTAACTTAAGGGATCCAAAATCAAGATGATGAGAATAAATATTTTTGTGTTTTAGTAGCATAAAATATTTGCCAACAAGCTTACCTTAATGTATATTAATTAGAAGATGGAGAAATGAGGGAATACATTTAAAGTGACCTACTTTACAGTTGACTTACTTAAAGTGGATTTTTAATGATTTCTAAAATATTTTCTTAAAAAAATGGAAAGAAAATGTTTAAACTATTTGATAAAAGCTGCTTTCAAGAGGCACATAGTATCCTACTGACCTTTTCCCTGAGCTTGGAGTTCTCCAGAAATTCTCCTGGCTATCGGCATATTCATAAACACCAGACCAGTACAGACATACTTGTCACACCCAATCTTGCTATCTTCCTAGTTGTTCACTTTACAGAAATAATTCCTCCTCCTATTTCCTCAATTTTTAAATGCAACTGCCTCTAGGTGATAAATATATGAAATGACATTCATTTCCAAGATATTAAATGTCATAACTGAGGTCTTTTTAAGATTAGAAAGAATCAGTATTTTCCAGATAATGCACTTGAGTCTGTGCAAAGACATACATGTGCTTAAATAAGTTTGGAAAAGTATTGGATTACCTATAAAGTTATAAATTACAGTGCTCGAGAAAACACTTGACCTGGACACTGAGAAACCATATAATTAAATAAAAATTGAAAACCTTTGAACATGTCCAGATTAGTATAAATGGCTTCACAGACACAGATTTCATGTTTTCATTTTAATAGCAATAAAATATTTTGTTTATGTACATTCACTTTACAACTCTACTTTTAAAAGCATGACATATATGGCATTTAGGCACATGTTTACCATATATTTAAAGACAGATTTTAATGAACGATGGCTGGAAATCCATAAAGGTTTGCATGTCAACACTGGTTCCATTGTAGAAAATACTTTCCTTTCTCTATTTCATTTCTAAAAATATGAAATGTTTGGAGAGTGTGGAGGATAAGAGGGGAGAAATGCTCTGAATAAATGCATACTGATTCTAAAAGTGGTCTTTCTTTCTTTCTTTCTTTCTTCTTTCTCCCTTTCTTTCTTTCTTTCCTTTCTTTCCTTCCTTCCTTCTTTCCTTCTTCTTCTTGAGAACAAGAATAAATAAATTTGTGCAGAGGTGAAATTATACAGAAATTGAGGTGTAGGACGCAGTGTCACTGCAGTGATAATGAAGAGATGCTATTAGTTCCGTGCTCCTCAAGTGCTTACGGACATTTAGGATGTCCTCAGCATATTTGCTGGGTCAGATAAACTTCTGAAAATCATGATTTGTCTATTTGTCAAAATTTCAAAAGTTGGGGCTTTGTGATTTTTTGAGCAAGGAAATTTAAACTAGTTGCAAAACAAATACTGTCACAGAAAACAGACACGTTAAAAAAATCAGAAAGGAAGAAAAAAAGGAGATATAAAGTGAGAATAATTGTATGGAAATGAAGGGAGAAAGAACTTTGGGGAAGGGCAAAGAGAATAAAGTTAAAAACAGAACTGAAAAAATCTGGCAAAAGAATCAAACATAAACTTAAAAATATGGAAGCACAGTAAACATCACAAATATGCCCTTAGCAAACCCCAGTTGTGCAGGCTTTTCTACTGCCACACAAAAGTGTATTTTTCAGGAAAATTGGTTACAGCAGTGACTGTGCCTTCTAATAGCAGCGAGTAGAAATAAGGCAGTAAGTGTGGAGGGGCCTCCATAGAGCTGTGTTCTCTACCTTTCCAATTCCCTGCCCAGTCTCCTGTGCCTGACCATATGGAATCCATCTCATCCAAGGACATAGACGAGAAGAGGGGTTTGAGGAAACCAGGGCTGCTGCTGGCTGTTTTAACGGCATGCCACAGGAAAGTTTTATTTCCAATTGATTGGTTACAAATCAGATAAATATCGCCTCTAATGAAAGCAGCTTTGAACTGTTGGAAATGTTATCTATAGGAGTCTGGGGTTTATCAAAAGTCAAATGTAGCTTTAATCACATCAACATGCTAATTACAGGCAAACAATAAAAGCTTTAAGAAATGATTGTGCAGGTTTTATTACTATTGACAGTCACCAAGGTATATTTATTTCGAGAGGTAATTGTCAGAAGACTTTCTCCAGAAAGACTTGTTTGTATAATTAAGTGCGTGTTATGCAAGCTTATCTGCTGATCGGCTCCTGCTAGTTATGTAGCTCTCTCAGTGCCTCACAACACAGAAGCAATTAAAAAAGAAAGACTCAGGGAGATGGTTTTTCAGTAGTTCATTTGTGAGGGATAAAAAAAATAAATGTGTTCTGGAAAAAACAAAATGTACTAGAGTTAGAAATGTGATCGGTCACTAAAAACTAAAGAAATAAAACAATAAAGGTGATTGAAAACTCTTCATGATCAGTGATGTAAGAACAGGAAAAACTTAGAAATGGAGGGTGAATATTTCCATTTAGAATAGAAGCTGGTGTGGGGAGAAGACAGGACTTTTCTCTTTGTATACAAAATATTCAGTGAAATAGGGCCTTCCAAACTAAAAATATATGTGATGAGAATGAGACAAAATGGAAAGTAACAATAAATGGCTGCCTAGACCCCAGCACCACTGGATTTATTATTTTACTGTGGATTTATTACATAATTCCCAAAAATGTCTATTTTAAAAATAAGAGCCTAAAAGTTTGTTAACATCATTTCAAATCTATGCAGCCACACATGCTTTTCCATCCAAATAAACAACAAAGGCACATTTACAGTTGCCACTCTGAGCACTTTTTTTTTTTTAGGCTAGGACACCTGAAATATATATTTTTTTAAAATATTTCCATCTTATTTTTAATGACAAACTGCATTGTGACTGGACTAGAGGGAAAAAATAAACCTTTCAAACTATAAACTATTTTTTGTGCCATAAAGAATCATTGAACTCTAAAAAGGAAAAACCCTAATTTAAAAAATATCATTATTATATTGAAAGGTGTTGGACTGGATTTAATTCTTTCCATTCCCAAATATTGGCCTCAGTTCAGTTTCCATTTCACTCAAAGCAATTAAAAATGTGGCAAATCCTTGATCAATTTTCTTACCCTTAAACAGGGTCAGTTCTGAAGTTGTTGTCACATTTTAATGGGTTCAGAGTCAGTTTATGCAAGAGACAATCAAATGTTTGCTTTTAAAAGCCCTATAAAAAGTAAGAGCTTTTAACCTTTTGAATGCATTAATAAAATGCTAATGACATCATGGCCAAGACCACATTTGGAGGTTCCCCAAAACTCCAAATGACCGTTGTGAAAAGAAAACAGAATTTTAATCAAATGATCTGTTATTTTAATGGCCACTTACAAAACAGGAGATTTATTGAGAAGCATAAAGTTTGTTTGCATGAGTGAAGGCAAAGCTTTTAAGAATTACCTTCTTCTGGGTTTCCCCCCACCCCCCTCCGCCAGTTCCTTGCAACATAATACTACCAAATATTTGTGAATTGTGACTCAAGTCTGCAGTCTTATTTCTAGCAGAAAATAAAAAGGAGGCTGGAAACCAAAAAAGTGGTGCCAATTTGTCTGCCCAGGCTCTGATTATTGGATGCAGAATTTTTTTTTTTTCTTTCAGGGGAGAAGGATTTGGTGGGAATGTTTCTCCCTTCAGGGTGAGATATCTGATATCCATCCCGAGACCAATCATAAGGCTAAACTTTCATGCAAAACTGCACAAGGGGAAAAAATTAAGTCTTTGGGTAAAATTCTCATCTAAATTTGCAGCAGATCTCTCATTTCCTCTGGGCAATTATGGCACTTTTTGCCATTTCTGATTGCAAGACACATTGATTTTTTTTTTTAAGTTATTTCTGATAACTTGAGAACCTTCTATCCCTAACCCCCTCCCCCAACTCTTCTTCCTCTCTTTTGAATCTCTGTTCCTCATTTCTGTCTCTCCTGTCTAAAAGTGCTATCCAGTGACCCCTGGTGCTGATTAAAGTTTCTTGGGTGACCCCTGAATGCATTTTATTACACTGGCTGGTCATAAAACCTGCTTAAACTGCTGGCTTATCCAAACTCCTGCCTCTTCTGGGGAAAGCCCCACAGTCAGCCCAACCTCAGGGAAAATGCAAACAAGCATACACTGAGCACCGAGGAAGGGCAGAGAAGGCTTGAACACAGACTGTCAATACCAGGGAGCCACCCGGCAGAGGGGAAGGAACAACTTAGAAGATAGATACTTACAAGGCTTCTGGAAGAAATTCACTTAATACTAGTACGGATGGGACAGGGAGTGGTAGAAACATAAGGAAAGAGGGGAAAATGAAAACCCTTTGGTGTTTTGTTCTTTTCCTAAAATGATGTACAACACCGCATGAGCTTCCAAGGTGAAAGCAAGGCATAAGTCTCACAGATTCGCATAAGGCATGTCTGAAAACATCGTCCTCCTAAAATGAATCCCAGGAAAACATTTATTCAGCTTTTGGAAAGCAACATGAAGTGGCTAGAAAGCTTTTTATATTTACATACCTACTATATCTGGGTAAAAATTTGTATATTATATTTACGTGGTTTAGGAAGAACTAACTTACAGTTAGGCTCAGTTTAGCTGTTTGTTTTTCTGGGCTGCCAGGAGGTGAAGAAAGACAAAATCTATATTATTCACAATCCTGCATGGTTGGCATTTCTGTGGCAGAGATAAGTCATGGCAATGCTGG
Source organism: Leptonychotes weddellii (assembly GCF_054177405.1). Classification (NCBI taxonomy): domain Eukaryota; kingdom Metazoa; phylum Chordata; class Mammalia; order Carnivora; family Phocidae; genus Leptonychotes; species Leptonychotes weddellii. The sequence goes on from NC_138374.1 coordinate 88,590,284, forward strand.
TAGGAGAGGCCAGGGAAGTCGGCATGTGAAAGGAGAATGGTGGCTTATGGGAATCCAAAGCCACCAAGCCCTGGGCTTTCCCTGAGGCTAAACCAAATGTATATGTGTCTGTGTGTGGGAAATCCAATTTAGCATTTGGAAATAAAAAATGTTTTAAATTCCTTTCCCATTTGCAAAGTCTGAAAATAAATCGGCAGGGTTGGTTCTGATCCTTGAGCCAGAGAAGAATACAGTCTGGAAGTTTGCTGAGATAAGTCCATCTTCAATTTGTAGATGAGGAAAGTAAGGTGCTACTCGTTGCCTCATGGGCAACAGGATGAAGATCGGATACACGGTTAGCCCCTGGCAGCTCTCCAACTAACCACAGTAGAAATCCACAGACACAGAAGGACACAGTTTTCCTGCTGGTCAGGTCACCATTTCAGTGATACTCAAGCTGGATCAGGTTCAGAGTCTGCTCAGAGCCCTTGACATTCCTATCGTCCAAAGGACAGGCTACCAAACTGCTGAGTGGTTTTTTCAGTACTGCAGTGGTCCACAGCCTTGATCATTTTCATACCAGCCACAACCCTTAAAAATGTAAAATCAAGGGCCCAAAGCGAATCATTAATGACTATTCAATTGGTATCGGGTGGTTATAAAGTGATTTTCGATAGTTACTCTTGAAATCATTTCTTTGTGCCTGTGTTTTTTTAACCCCTTAGAAGGTTTGCTGCGTTATTCTCCCTTTTGTTAAAGAAACACAAAATAACCATGAATTCAACTCCACTATGGATCACAAGTGGCCCCTCGTACCTGTGTATTCTTTTCATGTAGCCACTAAGCAAAAGTCAAGCATTCCCTCAAAAACTGTTAGTGGAAGCTGGTGACTTTGTCAATATCTTTAACAAACTGGTGAGTTATGCTCCATTTATTTCAGTTTTGACCTAATTTAATTCATTCAGAGATTCCTCATAATGGATGATAAATCTGATAAACTAATGACATTCAACAAGCATTTTTTTTCCCCATTCCTGCATTCCACTAGGAGCAGGACTTTGATACATTGCTGTCCCTGCTATTGACTATGCATCTACTGAGCATGGTGATTTACAGATGTAAACTCTTTACTTCTTACTATAACCATATGAAGTACATTTAGTTATTCCTGGTTTGTAGATGAGGAAATTAGGGCTCAGAGAAGTTACATAATTGCCCAAGTTCCCAAGCTTGTAAGTGACAGTCAGGAATGTAAACCCAGACAATCTGACCCTCTGCCCTGCTCTTCTGTTTCAATTCATTCATTAACCAGCATCTCTTAACTTTGCCAAGTGCCAAACAGAGTACACAGAAAGACAAGATCTCAAGTGCATCTGGTTGCTTATACTATTTTCTCAATGTGTTAGGTCCAGGGTGTATATTAAGCCACAACTCAAGGTTATGTCCTTCCTGAGGACTTCCTCAGTAAACTAGCTTATTCTCCACTTGATCAATCTATTTCTTACCCCTTCTTTTCTTGGTGGGATGTAAATTTCTTTTAAGTTCTATATATTTTAGTTGATGGCATATAGTATGTCTTCTTTTTTTAAAAAAAAAAAAGATTTTATTTATTTATTTGACAGAGAGAGAGAGCACAAGCAGGGGGAGTGGCAGGCAGAAGGAGAGGGAGAAGCAGGCTCACCAAGCAGGGAGCCCTATATGGGGCTCAATCCCAGGACCCTGGGATCATGACCTAAGCCGAAGGCAGACGCTTAACGACTGAGCCACCCAGGCACCGCTATACTATGTCTTAAAGGAAATGATATGTTTTTCTTTAAACAGTGGAGACTTTAGTAGTTAAAAAAAAAGTTTGTTCCATGCCTTCAGGGGCTTTAAGATAGAACAGGGGGTTCCAGAAGTGCCAAATACTAGATAGGTTTTGAGGTTCAAGTTGAAGTAAGGAAACAGGGGGTGGATAGGTCAAAAACAGTGGTCAGCCTTCTTTTATTATTTCTGATTAAAAATATACTATCCTTCTATCTTTGTCCCTCTGTTTGTAATGTGTTTTCTTTGACTGATTGTAAGAATTTTTTCTTATTTAATTTTAAGAAAATTTTATTATGATGTTCCTTGGTGTCATGATCTTCATAGTTTTATTCTTATTTTGGATTCTTTGATCTCTTGGGTCTATGGATTTATACTGTTCATCAAATTTGAAATTATTTTGACCATTATTTCAGCATTATTTCTTCAAAATTTTTTCTGTCCCTCCCCTCCTCTCCTACACATAATCCTCCTACACTACGAGTATGTGTAGATTAGATTGCTTAAAGTTACACCACAACTTCCTGAAGCTCTTTTTGTTCTTTCCTCGTACCCTTTTTTCCTCTCTGTGATTAATTGTGGACAGTTTCTATTGCTCTGTCTTCAAGCTCACTACTCTTTTCCTATGTGATGTATAATCTGCACTTAATCCTGCCCAGTGTATTTTTCATTTTTGACATTGTAGTTTTCATTTTTATAAGTTCAGTTTGGTTCTCTTTCACTTCTTCCATGTCTCTACTTAACATATTCAATCTCTCCTTTAACTTCTTAAACATATATAATGCAGTTATAATTGTTTTAATATCCTTACCTATTAATTCTATCATGTGTGTCATTTGTGATTTGGTTTTATTAATTTTTCCATATTATCAATCATAGTAGTTGCATGCTTGATAATTTTTGATTGTATGATGGACATTGTGAATTTTACATTGTTGGTGGCTTGGGAGTTTTTTGTTTGTGTCCTTTGATCATGTTTATTTCTATAAATATTCTTGAGCTTTATTCTGGAACATTGTTAGGTTATTTGGAAATGGTTTGATCTTTTGGATCTTGCTTTTAAGTTTTGTTAGACTAGAACATGGCAACATTGAGTCAGGGACTGATTTTTCCTTACCTTGAGACAAAATCCTTCTGAATAAGTAAAGCTCCATGCATTATGAGGCTTTCCATTCTGATTGGAGGTATTGTTTTCACCGATCTTTTCAGGTGTTTTTTCCCTCAGTCTTGAGTATTTCATTAAATGCATGTGCTTATTGGTATTTAGCTGCATACTTGAGAAGAACCCTCTGCAGATTTTTTTAAAAAAGATTTTACTTATTTATTTATTAGAGAGAGAGCAGGGGCAGAAGCAGAGGGAGAGAGAGAGAATCTCAAGCAGACTCTATGCTGAGCACAGAAGCTGATGCAGGGCTCCATCTCATGACCCTGAGATCATGACCTGAGCTGAAACCAAGAGTCAGACACTCAACCAACTGAGCCACCCAGGCACCCCTAGATGTCTAGAATTTTCTATGTGCAGCTCTCACTTCTCTGGTACTCTGCCTGCAAAATCTAGCCATACTGTACCCCCCAGGCTCCCAGCTCTGCCTCCTCAACTTAGGGAGACTGACACTGTCCATCTGAATTGCCCCATTTGTGCCCTGGCTGGAAACTTTGTCTGGACTGTAAGGTGGGACAATTGTAGGACTCACCTTATTTGTCTCCCATCTTTCAAAATAATTTGCCTTCATTGCCTCATGCCTGATGCCTTGAAAAGCAATTTTCACATATTTTCTTTGGTTACTTAGTTGTTTTATGTGAGATGGTAATCCATTTTGATGGGAAGTAGAAATCTTATCTTGAGAAGCTACTAAAGCTACTAGTTTGGTCTAAAGCTACTAGTTTCTTTGGCAATGTCTAAAGCTACTAGTTTCTTTGGCAATGGTCTAAAGCTACTAGTTTCTTTGGCAATGTAGTTCCTTAAAATCTTGGTAGGCTTAACATGTTAAAAATGTAGTAGGTTTCAGGCGCCTGGGTGGCTCAGTTGGTTAAGCGACTGCCTTCAGCTCAGGTCATGATCCCGGAGTCCCGGGATCGAGTCCCACATCGGGCTCCCTGCTCAGCGGGGAGCCTGCTTCTCCCTCTGACCCTCCCCCCTCTCATGCTCTCTCTCTATCTCATTCTCTCTCTCAAATAAACAAAATAAAAAAAATTTAAAAAAATGTAGTAGGTTTCTCGTCTACTTGCACAGTTCTATGTGCCAATAACCATATTCTAAATCTTTTACGTATAGTTTTCAGATCTGCTTTATGTCTTTGCTTTCTTATCTCTACACTTGTCTTTTTCAGCTTAACAGTAGCCACCTAGAGCCTTTCAGGCTTGAAGGTGAGAAATTGGAATGGAATTGGAATGTGATTTGCCAACAGAGAGGTTGTATGGGACATACCCTTAAATTTTTTATCATTACTATCTCATATTCTTTGAGGTTGATAAAAAATCAGTTTTCCAACTTTGCATGATCTAAAATTTCTTTTCTCTCTGTAATTCTTTTAATTTCTGCTTACAAATTGGCCAATTCTTTTTCTGAGTTTATCACTTTCTTGCTTTTTGACAAAAGCAATTAGCAATAGCCAATATTCATTTCTAATTGTTATGTTTTCTAATCTCTTCAGCTATGCATGTGGTCTGGCCTAAAAGTGATAGTTTTACCTTTTCTTTTCTTTTCCTTCCTTCCTTCCTTCTTTCTTTTTTCTTTCTTTCTTTCTCTTTCTTTCTTTCTTTCTTTCTTCTTTCTTTCTTTCTTTCTTTCTTTCTTTCTTTCTTTCTTTCTTTCTTTCTTTCTTTTCTTCTTCTTTCCTTCCCACTGAATAATATCCATTTCTCTTTCTTTCCCCTGATGTCATTTTTCTCACTGCCTGCTTCACACTAATGCAAGGTGCATATTTTAGATTTTTTATTTCAGCAGTACCTCATTTCAAAATATTAATCTCTGGATTAGAATAATTAATATAGCTGCCATAAGGGAGAAATGCCAAAATCTCAAAGGCTTAGTGAAATGAGTTTAATTTTCTCATACAAAGTTTAATGTAGATTGGCAGTCTTCCTCAAACTTGTAGCTATGCCATCTGGAACATGTGGCCTCCAAGTTCTCCAAGGCAAGGAAAGAGAAAAGGGCAGGAGGCACATCATTTCTTAACTGCCTCATTTTTGCTCACAGCCCATTGGCCAGAACTTATCACATAGCCCCAACCTAACTGCAAAGATAGTTGGGAAATGTTGGGAGACACAAGGAAGAAATTGGGAGAAACAACAGAGACACGATTATTAACTAACTCTGCCATTCCATGCTAATAACTTAGTATGGTATCATTCCCATTTCTCCTATGGTCACATCCTTCTATTATATATTCATAGATACCTGTATATATAGCATCTTATCATTGTTTGTTTTATAAATGAAATCATATACTTTATATTTCCTTCTATTCAAAAATATTTCAAAACATCAAAAAGATATTCAAAAACATCTACTGGACATCTCTCCAAATTAACTTCTAGATTTCTAATTAGTTCTTTAAAAAAAAAAAAAGGATTGTATTTATTTATTGAGAGAGAGAAAGAGAAAGCTCATGAGCAGGGGCAGGGGCAGAAGGAAAGGAAGGGAGAGAGAGAATCTCAAGCAGACTCCACAGTGAATGCAGAGCTCTATGCGTGACTAGATCCCACAACCCTGAGATCATGACCTGAGCCAAGAGTCAGACACTTAGCTGACTGAGCCACCTGGGAACCCTAATTCATTCTTTTTAATGATTCCCTCCATTACATCCCATGGTGTAGTTATACCATAATTTACTGTTTATTTGCTCAGGTATATTTACTTTGTTATTTTATTTTTGTTTGTATCAACTGTGCTTCAGTATATATCCAATCATATAAAATCCATTTTTAAAAATTCATGTTTTTTTTTCCCTCCACGTGATAGATATCCAGGAGTGGGATTTACTGGGTTAAAGTGTACATGTCTTGTATATTTTAATATTTTGCCAGATTAATATCCATAAAAGCTGAAAGTATTCACATTTTCACCAGCAATATAGGAGAGCCTGTCTCCATGAACCTGACAACAGTACGTGTTTTGACACTTGTTAATTTTGTCAGTTTAATGAGGAATAAAGAGAACTGGGAAATATAAATTAAAGTAAGAATATCTTCATATGTTGCCTGGACATTTGATTGATTCTTCATATCCTTTGCTATTGGGATTCATGTCTCATTTTTGTCAATAAGTAAGAACTTTTTATTATTGTAGTTAGTAAACTTCTGGTGATCTTCTAAATTGCAAGTTTTTTCCCAAATAAATTCTATAAATGTATTGGATATATTTATGTGTAAATAATTAATATTATAATGTATAATAGATGATAGATAATATTTTGTCATTCAAAAAGTTTAATTTTTGTATTGTCAAAATGGTTTTTATGCTGCTGAGTCTCTCCTGCCCCTGGATTATACTTGTTGTACACTAGATTTTCTTGCTCTATTTTATTATTTTTTGTATATTTAAGGGTTTTAATCCATATGGACTTAATTTTTGTATAAAGTTGTTTCATTTTTTTCAGATAGGTAGCTTTTTGTGCCAGCACTATTTATGAAATAATCCATTATTTTCCCTCTTTTCTTATATCAAATCATGTATTTTCTGGGATTCTCTATTCTGTTCTACTGGTTTATTTGTTTCTTACCATGCCTATAGCCATATTAATTCAATTTCAACTGTTTTAATAGTATGTTCTGATAGTAAGGCAAGTCCCTATTCACTATTCATTTTTGTCAAAACTTGTTTGGCTATTCTCCAGAAATATTTGCTTCCTTGCAAACTTTGAAGTTTTTATATCCACTTCCCCAAAACTTCTGTAACATTAATACTGATATTACATTAATTTTAAGCAATAATTTTTGGCAAATTGACATTCTTATTATATCAGATCTTTCCATCGAAAAATGTGGAAAGACTTCATTTGTGAAAATTTTATATTCTTTCAATTGATTTTATGTTTTCTTCATATAGGTTCTGTTCCTTTAAAAAAATTATCTACACATATTTAATAGTTTCTTCTGATTTACTCGGTAGAGCCTACCTCTACAATAATGTTCCATTTTAACAGGGTTTGTACCCACCCTTGTCTTGTTCTTGATTTTATTCAAATTGCTCTAGTGTTTTGTCATTTAGGATAACCTTAGCTGCTGGTTTTGGATAAATACACTTTTTCAAAATTAGGAAATACTGCCGAATTTATTAAATGGCTTTTGAACATCTAGTGATATAATTATGTGAGTTTTTTTTAAAGATTTTATTTATTTATTTGAGAGAGACAGAAAGCGAGAGAGCATGAGCAGAGGGGGGACAGAAGGATAAGCAGACTCAGCAGGTGGGGCTGTATTTCAGGACCTTGAGATCATGACCTGAGCTGAAGGCAGACACTTAACTGACTGAGCCACCCAGACACCCCAATTATGTGGGTTTTTACCTTCAGATTTCTAATGATGGGTTATCTTGATAATAAAATATCCCTTCATCCTTGCAATGAACTGTCCCTGTAAAAATAATTGTTTATTCTTTTCATATATTACAGATTCTGTTTGCTTATATTTGGTATGGATTTTTGCATCATTATCTATAGGTGAGATTGGCCTTTATTATTCCTCTTTTGTACTATTAATTATTAGATTTTAATATGAAAGCCATGTAGGCTTTGAAAAATAAGTTGGAGAATGAAATAGTAAAACCAACATTGGAGTTATCTATTTTAAAATGGTTAGATAAAACTTAGGTATTAATTCAGCTATTCCTAGTACTGTTCTAATGGAAAATCTTTAATCATTTGACAGTCTCTTCTGTGGTAATTGATTCACTGCAGTTTTCCTGGATCATGTTCAATAATTTTATTTTGCTAGGAAATTATTCTTTCTTTGGCTTCTCCAAATTTGTTGTTTAAAGTTGTATGAAAAACTCATTTATAATTCTTTTTATCTTTTATGAATATATGATCTCTTTAAATTCCTGATCATTATTTACTTGTACTTTATCTCTTAAAGCTTTAGCAGTTTTGTGAAAAAATTTAATCATATTACTATTATTTTTCTTTTTAAAAAATCTATTGGGTTTATGCCTTTTCTCATCAGTCTTTTTAATTTGAAGATTAGACCTTTATTTGAACCTCTATTATTTTCTTTTTATTGCATCTCCTCCTTTTGTGCCTTCTTCTTCCAGAACTTCTATCATTCACACGTGGGACTCCTGCTCTATCCTTCAAGTCTCCTGTGTGTGTGTGTGTGCACTTCCCATATTTTTGAGATACTATTTTGTGCGTCTATGGCCATCCCACCCTGAACGCGCCTGATCTCATCTGATCTTGGAAGCTAAGCAGGGTCGGGCCTGGTTAGTACTTGGATGGGAGATACTATTTTGTGCTTTGAGATATTATCTTTACTTGATATTCCAGGCCTAATTTGACTCTCAGTGGTAACCAGCCATTCCATCAACTCATTTACTGAATTGCCTAGTTTGGAGATTATGATTTTACACACAGGTGTTTGAGGGCTACCTGAATCTTTATGAGTTGTCATCTGTCCTTCAACACCTGTGTAGAGTATGCTATGTATTATGAACTACCATGTTCTTGTGAACAGTTGAGTTCTTCTCAACTGATTATTTTTCATTATGAACTCATTGTCTAGTTATTGGGACATGTCAAGTGACTATAGGCTCTTGAATTGTAGAAGGTGAAGCATCCTTTACAAACAAGAGACTCCTGTTGAGAGACTATGTGAAACCCTCCTGCTCCCAGCTCTCCTCCCTCTCTTCTAACCCCAGAAATAATGAGAGTTCAGCAAGTCTGCTTTGCTCCTCCTTGGCTCTTAGAGGCCAGCAGACCAGACACCTTCAAAGGAAGTAACGTCAAATTTCTTCCAAGGATTTATATGGTCTTAGTTAGTACTAGTTACTTTTCAAGATCCATAGTTTCTCAATCTTTACCTCCAGGATCTCCAGGCTCTCCCAGACACAGAAAAAAAGGCCTATGTGAGATTTCTCCTCTAGATGTCCCACAAAACTTGGGTTTCATTAGCACATGAGTGTATATCCATCAGCTTCAGGGGTCTGGAGACTGAAAGCAGAATAGGCTGAAGTTGAAATAAAAGGGAAAACAGAATGCATTCAGGTTACCACCTTCCTAGAAACTTCCTACTATTTTCTGCAGAAATTGTTGCAACTGGAAGAACCCAGTAACAGAGTGATGGGGACTGTGAAAAACGGGGCACTCCATCCAATTATTGCCGAGTAAGAAGAAAGGCTCTGTGTGGTGACATCTCATTTTTAAAAGAGAAATCATGAATCCAGAATTTTATGTATCATCTTCCCATTTCAAAATATTGATTATTTGTTAAATTTTTTTTGTAAATACTTTGTGAGACAAACCAACTATGTCTTTAGGTTGAATTTAGCCTGCAGGTTCCTAGGTTAGGATTTCTGGAGCAGATGGTAGATCTCTGGATGATAGATGGCCATCTCTAACTTTGAAGTTCTACTCATGAAGGATAACTATTATGCCTTCTTTTTAGACAAGCTCCTTGCAGGCAGAGCCATGTCCTCTGTTTAGTTTTGTATTGTATTCCCCAAGGTTCCAACTATAGCATAAGATATACACGGGACACTTAAAATATATTTATGGAATGAAGAAAGACAATTGTGGCGCCATGGTCAGGAACTAATAGATCATTGGTCTGGCTTTTGTGAATACAAACAGTACTACAGTAAAGGAAGCTACTAATGGTGGCATTTGAAAATGGAAGAGGGATGAGGCATGTGTCATGAAAAAAAATCCCCTGAAATTGCTTTTAGTGGAAGTAAGTAGAACATACACTTATGAATTGTCTAGAAGACCTAATGTTTTCAAAATCTCAACTATTCACCTTTTCTGTGGCAAAGAATTAGCTGGACAGTGAATACTGCTTAATGAGAAAGACAGGAAGTTTTGTCCCAACCATGTGGATTTGAAGATTTCATAGTCTAACAACCACCTAAATGCAAAGTCTTATCTAGTAAGGTAGAGTCTGAGGATGAACTCAGAACAGTAGATTTTTGTTTTTGTCTATTTGCCACGCTTCTCTAAGAGACTTCTTTAGGGAAAGAAAAACAATGAAATCATTGTGAGGAATCTATTATAATGCTGAAAAAAATGATTGTCTGAGATGACGACTCAAACATGATTTCAAAATTTGAGGGAGAAAGGCCAAAAATCAGGTTTTGAATTGCAGTCCTACTTAACCCCTGATTGGGCTCTGATGGTCTATTCACCACAGTGCTGCCTGTAATAACCTGAGTCCTATTCCTAATTACAACCTGCCTTTGGTGTTCCTAGACAACATCAAGATGTATGGGATTAATAGAGAGTACCACGCATGCTGAGTAACATTTGTGACAAAACACCATTATCCCCTAAGAGCATGGAGAGAGGTCAAAATATTAATGTTTAGACTTTCAAGACTGCTGTTATTATTCTGGAAAAAAAAAAGTGTCATTCTATTGAGTTAGTAGATTTGTCCTGGGCTTATCATTGAGCCCATCTCATTTACTCTCTAAATGACTTTCCTACTCAACTGAACTTTGAGTATAACATAACTAAACATAGAATGTATCACAGGCCATAAGGGTTAAAAGACAAGAATCAAATTCTAAGCACTGGCCATAGTTGGCAAAACACAAAGTTCCATTTTTAAACAACGTTTTTCAAGGCTTCTAAAAACTTACCCTGCTCTTCATGAAGCACTGCCAAGCCCTGTCACAATGAGACAAGTTGATGGGGTTGGCAGCCATCTTGTGCAGTGAAAGACAAAGTGTCTGGCTGTGAGCCAAGGAAAGCCAAAGTGATCAATATTACATTCTGAAAGCACCAATGGACCCTTTGTCCCAGGACTAACACTTCTGGGAGATGTGCCAGAAGATTCACGTGTGCACATATGTGCACACACAGTAACATGATGATTCAGGAAATCCAGTCATATGGGAAGATCAAAAGCACAGCAGGATATTCCTGTGACTCGCATTGGTCAGCAATACTTCAATGTCCACATCCAAATATGAAGGCAGCTTAAAGAGTCTACAGATGGAAGATAAACAGAAACTTGAAAAAATGTACTAAAGCAGCTTATTTTTCTCTTGTTGTCCTTCCACCTACCATGAGCAGCCCTGGTGCTTTGTCAATCACTCCCTCGCACCACTTTGAAGTATGATTCTGTCCCTGAATCCTAGAGAGTGGATGCCAGCCTGGCCTGATCTCACCTCTTTAAGCCTTCTGCCCTCCAGCATGCTCACAAGTATTTGGAACATATATTGGTAATGGAAGGGAATATGATCCCCGACCCAAGTCCAGACGGCTACTAGAACATGTCATGTGTCTGGCACTGAACAAGATCACATTGCCAATTTAAAACCAGCTGAATGACCTCAGTTATCTTGGGAAAGAAAAAAGACCATGTGGCTGATGAGAGAACAATGAAAAGATATTTTAAACACACACAAAGATCATTTATCTGAAAAATCAAAGGCATATCTGGGGTTAAAAATACATATTTAATGGATAGCATTATCAGAAGAGCCTAATGAGACACTCTTCCTACTATTATCCTTACAAATAAATTTTAAGGACACATTGAGCCAGGGAGGAAATGGATATTCAGTTAAGAACTTTTTCATACATTTAATATCTGCGTCTCTCATCATGTTCACAATTTTTACAGTCTTTGTTATGAGTAGCTTCTCATCACATTTCTGTGAGGGAGCTCATCATAATTACAACCTTATGTTATGGGAGGGCAGAAAGAGGTGACTTGGCAAAGGTCATGTGGCAATGCCAGTGCCTGTCTAGGAATGTCCTAGACAGGAAGGGAACTGATAGATCTGGAAAATATTGTGAATTGTACAATCCAATGTGCCTGGCAGAAAGCAAGGCTCAGGTTGCCCCAGCCAAAGCTTTGAGCTTACTCAGAAACATGAGTGCTTGATATGGATGTGATGTCACCAAGAAGAAATCAGATTTTGGTAGTAGTAACTTGAACAAATATCATTGGAAACAATTTTCAAAATTCATGTTACTATTGTGAAGCATTAACAATAAAGCAGGGAAAGGGTGAACTGCCCTTTAATACTGGGGCATTTGATCTGGCATTTAAGTTGCTATAAAATCTACCCTTAGCTAACAACTACCCTCTGCAAAATCTTTACATTGACTCTTGTAAGGGTGATACTTCTTTCATGAGACTCTCCAATGAGCTACTTCCCTATGTTCTTGTGTAGTCCACATGGCTATAGGATAAACCAATACTTCACTCCTAAAATGCTGCTTAGCAGTAGGAACTAGATGTTTAAATAATTTTAGAAATGAAATGTGAAGTTCATAATTTCCAAATGGTGAGTGAGCCTTTTTTCAAATCTTACTCAAATTGAAAGCTCTTTTCCCAGCAAAAACTTAAATGGAAAAAAAAATTAAACAAAAACTCCCTAGAAAAACAACAACAAAAACAAACACCCTCCCCTCCAAATCTCCCACACAACATAGAATAGAGTGAGATTGAAAATCCAAATGAGAGAAACATAAAGAGCCTTAATAGTCAGTATTGTTCAGGAAGTACCTAAAAGGGCCTGTTGTCAGGTAAGTAAATCTTATAAATATACTTGATTTAAAAAACTGCACTTTCTGTATGAATCAAATGTTTAAAGTAGAAGAACAAAAATTTTCTGTATATTAATATTAAAATTCTGATGTATGGAGTAAACATTTGAATTATAAGGTACAGGACAAAAACTTCATTGGATGCAGAAAAAGTCTACTACAGGAAAATATGTCTCAAATTGGATCACAAACTCATCATCCTTGACTACATCGGAACAAGTGGCCTTCTCCAGTCGTCTTGTGAAGAGGAATCAAATGTTAATAGTCCATATAGTTTGTGTTTCTAATATTTTCACAAATTGTTAAATATTTCAAACAGTACATGGAAAATGGTATATAGTCACCAGCTACATTTTACAAATATTAGTATCTTGCCACATCAGCTTTAGAGTTAATTTTTTATAAGGAAGAGAACATAGCAGATAAATTTGAACCCCACAGTGGAATACCACCCTCCTCACATCACCCTACAACTCAATTTCTTCTTCTCTTTCCTCAGCAGTCACCTGAAACTGGTGTGTATTTTTGTTGTTGTTTTCATACTTTTTTTGGATGCTTCATAAACTATTATATAGTAACATTTGCACATTTTTAACTTTACCCAAACAGTATAATGTTTATGTTCTTTTCTGCTTTTTTTTTTTTTAACCTTTCCACATTGTTTTTAACATTTATCCAAGGTGGGCTATATATTCAGTTTAATCATTAGAGCCATTACAACTGGTCTACTTATGTGTCTGTAGGGGTGGGAGCAGGGAGATACCATTTAATGATAGTTCATTATTGTTATTTTTCATTTGTATTGCACATTTTATTTTTCTCTTTTATTTCATGTTTTCTTGATCATAATGATGCTGCTTTCTGTGATTTTTCTGTTCACATCCTTTGCCCATTTTTCCACTGAGTTGTTTGACTATTTGAATTTCTAGGAGTTCTTAATATATTCTCAATTCAATTCTTTGATAGTTATGTGCCTTGCAAATAACTTTACTATGCCTCTTTCTGTACATAACATTTACATATTGGCAAGCCCCACCTCTATTCTTTAAGACAGCCCCATCCAGGTTAGATTCCCAGCAAGATGGAGGAGGATTAGGAGACCTAAATTTCATCTGGTCCCAGGAATTCAGCTAGATAGGGATCAAACCATTCTGAACACCTATGAACTCAACAGATCAAAGAAAAGAATAGCAGCAACTCTCTGAACAGAAAAGCGACCACTTTATGGAAGGTAGGACGTGCGGAGAAGTGAATCCGAGGTGATATTCGGGAAGATAGATGGGGGGGGGCGGAGCTTCCGTCCACCGCTTCTGGCAAGTGACAGAGCCCTGGAGCACAAAACCGGGACTTTTAGAAGTCGGCTCCGCTGAGGGACGTCGATCCAGTGGCTAAGCTGGGGGTGGAACCCTCACGGGACAGTGTGGTCTCAGGACCCTTGGGGTCACAGAAAGACTGGGGGTGCCTGAGTGTGACAGAGCTCCCAGGTATCAGAGCGGGGAAGCTGGCTGCAGAGATGGAGCCGAGGCGCGGGCTCTCAGCTAGGGGTTGCCATAAACCGTGATCCGCGGCACAGTTGGGCCCCTGCTCCTCCAGCAGGGACCAAATAAGCAGCAGATCCGGGGAGACTCCCCTTCCTCCCCCAGGAGGAGTGGCGCAGGAGCGCACCGCAGGGATTTGCTGGGTTTGGAGACTCCACACGGGGTCGGGTGCCAGAGATAGAAACGCGCGGTCACAGGCCGGGTGAGCACGGGGTGCGGCCGGAGACCGGGGAAACGGCAGTGATTGCCTGCTTTTCTCTGGGGGCGCACTGAGGAGTGGGGCCCTGAGTTCTCGGCTCCTTGGGGCGGAGATTGGGAGGCCACCATTTCACTCTCGGCCTCCAAAGCTGTACCAAAAGCTTGCAGGGAACAAAAGCTCCCGAGAGCCAACCCAAGCAGATTACTTAGCCGGGTCGGGCAAGGGCGGGGCAATTCCACCTCTGGCAAAGACATTTGGGAACCACAGCAACAGGCCTCTCCCCCAGAAGATCAGTGAGAACAGCCAGCCAAGACCAGGTTTAACGATCAATGAGAATGGCAGAACTCCAGCGCTAGGGGAAATACAGCACATAGAATTCATGGCTTTTTTCCCTCTGAGTCTTTAGTTTTCAAAGTTAATTTTTTTAATTTTCTTTTTTTCTTTTTTGTTTTTTTTTTTTTTGAGCTTTTCTTTTTCCCTTTTTCAACCAACATCTTATCAATCCCTTATTTCAATTCTTTTATTGTTATGTTAATCACCATACATTACATCATTAGTTTTTGATGTAGTGTTCCATGATTCATTGTTTGTGCATAATATCTAGTGCTCCACGCAGAACGTGCCCTCTTTAATAACCATCACCAGGCTAACCCATCCTCCCACACTGCTCCCCCAGAACCCTCAGTTTGTTTTTCAGAACTATTGTATCTCATGGTTTGTCTCCCCCTCCGATTTCCCCCCCTTCATTCTTCCCCTCCTGCTATCTTCTTCTTCTTTTTTTTTCTTAACATATATTGCATTATTTGTTTCAGAGGTACAGATCTGTGATTCAATGGTCTTGCACAATTCACAGCACTCACCATAGCACATACCCTCCCCAGTGTCTATCACCCAGTCACCCCATCCCTCCCACCCCACCCCCCACTCCAGCAACCCTCAGTTGATTTCCTGAGATTAAAAATTCCTCATATCAGTGAGATCATATGATACAAGTCTTTCTCTGATTATCAATCCCTTTTTAAAAAAATCTTTTCTATTTTTCATTTTTAAAGTCATATTCTATCCCTTCATAGTAGTTAACCTTATTTTTGGTATATATATAAGTTGTTCTCTCTTTAAAATTTGGGGATACAGTTTCTTTTAACAGACCAAAATATACCCTAAATCTATACTGTATGGCTTTGTTCTAGTTTCCTGCCTGATCACATTCTCTCTCCTTTTTTTTTTTTTAAATTTCTCTTCTTTCTTTTTTCAACCAACTTCTTACCTTATCAATTCCTTTTATAAAATCTTTTATAATTTTCATCTTTACACTCATATTCCCTCCCTTCATCGTATTTACCCTTATTTTTGTACATATATAAGCTTTTCTTTCTTTAAAATTTTGGGAGGCAGTTTCTTCTAAAATATGCCCAAAATCTAGTGTGTGCCACTGATCTTATTCACCAGCCTAATCATATTTGATCATATTCTCTTTTTTTATCTTTTTATTTTTCTCTTTTTTTTTTCTTTCCTTCACTTTCTTTTTCCCTGGTTTCAGGTCTCTTCTGATTTGTTTAGTGTATATTTTTCTGGGGTCATTGTTACCCTGTTAGCATTTTGTTCTCTCATTCATCTATTCTCCTCTGTACATAATGACAAGATGGAAAAAAATCACCTCAAAAAAAAAGAACAAGAGGCAGTACTGACTGCCAGGGACCTACTCAGTACTGACATTAGTAAGATGTTGGAATTAGAGTTCAGAATGACGATTTTAAAGATACTAGCTGGGCTTGAAAAAAGCATGGAAGATATTAGAGAAACAATTTCTGGAGAAATAAAAGAACTAAAATCTAACCAAGTTGAAATCAAAAAGGCTACTAATGAGGTGCAATCAAAAATGGAGACTCTAACTCCTAGGATAAATGAGGCAGAAGAGAGATGTAGTGATATAGAAGACCAAATGATGGAAAATAAAGAAGCTGAGAAAAAGAGAGATAAACAACTACTGGATCACGAGGGCAGAATTCGAGAGATAAGTGATACCATAAGATGAAACAATATTAGAATAATTGGGATCCCAGAAGAAGAAGAAAGAGAGAAGGGGGCAGAAGGTATATTGGAGCAAATTATAGCAGAGAACTTCCCTAATTTGGGGAAGGAAACAGGCATCAAAATCCAGGAGGCACAGAGAAACCCCCTCAAAATCAATAAAAATAGGTCAACACCCCAACATCTAATAGTAAAACTTATGAGTCTCAGAGACAAAGAGAAAATCCTGAAAGCAGCTCAGGACAAGAGATCTGTAACCTAAAATGGTAGAAACGTTAGATTGGCAACAGACCTATCCACAGAGACCTGGCTGGCAGGCCAGAAAGGACTCCACCCTGAAACTGCTGGAACTCATACAGGAATTCAGTGAAGTGGCAGGATAGAAAATCAATGCACAGAAATCAGTGGCATTCCTATACCAACAACAAGACAGAAGTAAGAGAAATTAAGGAGTCGATCCCATTTACAATTGCACCCAAAACCATAAGATACCTAGGAATAAATCTAACCAAAGAGGCAAAGAATCTGTACTCAGTAAACTATAAAATACTC
>NC_138374.1:88607597-88660332 GCF_054177405.1 Leptonychotes weddellii
GAATGAAACTCGACCATTCTCTAATACCATACACAAAGATAAATTCAAAATGGATGAAAGACCTCAATGTGAGACAGGAATCCATCCAAATCCTAGAGGAGAACATAGGCAGTAACCTCTTTGACATCGTCCACAGCAACTTCTTTCAAGATACATCTCCAAAGGCAAGGGAAACAAAAGCAAAAATGAACTTTTGGGACTTCATCAAGATAAAAAGCTTCTGCACAGCAAAGGAAACAGTCAACAAAACAAAGAGGCAACCCACAGAATGAGAGAAGATATTTGCAAATAACATTGCAGACAAAGGGCTGATATCCAAGATCTATAAAGAACTTCTCAAACTCAACACCCAAAAAACAAATAATCAGGTCAAAAACTGGGCAGACGACATGATTAGACACTTCTCAAAAGAAGACGTACAAATGGCTAACAGACACATGAAAAAATGTTCATCATCTTTAGCCATCAGGGAAATTCAAATAAAAACCACATTGAGATACCACCTTATACCAGTGAGAATGGCAAAAATTGACAAAGCAAGAAACAACAAATGTTGGAGAGGTTGTGGAGAAAGGGCAACCCTCTTACACTGTTGGTGGGAATGCAAGTTGGTACAGCCACTTTGGAAAACAGTGTGGAGGTGCCTCAAAAAATTAAAAATTGAGCTACCCTATGACCCAACAATTACACCACTGGTTATTTACCCCAAAGACACAGATGTAGAGAAAAGAAGGGCCATATGCAGCCCAATGTTCATAGCAGCAACGTCCACAATAGCCAAACTGTGGGAAGAGCTGAGATGCCCTTCAACAGATGAATGGATAAAGAAGATGTGGTCCATATATACAATGGAATATTACTCAGCCATCAGAAAGGATGAATACCCAACTTTTGCATCAACATGGATGGGACTGGAGGAGATTATGCTAAGTGAAATAAGTCAAGCAGAGAAAGCCAATTATCATATGGTTTCACTTATTTGTGGAACATAAAGAATAGCATGGAGGACATTAGGAGAAGGAAGGGAAAAATGAAGGGGGGTGAAACCAGAGGGGGAGATGAACCATGAGAGAGTATGGACTCCGAGAAACAAACTGAGGGTTTTGGGGTGGAGGGAGGGATGGGTTAGCCCAGTGATGGGTACTAAGGAGGGCACGTACTGCATGGAGCACTGGGTGTTATATGAAAACAATGAATCATGGAACACTACATCAAAAACTAATGATGTACTGCATGGTGACTAACATAACATAATTAAATTAAATTAATTAAATTTAAAAAAAAAAGAATTCCTGACCACTAAACCAATCCTACAAGAAATGTTAAGGGGTACTCTATGAGTGGAAAACAAAAAGCATAAGTAAGAGTAAGAAAAATAGGAAACACAAAAGTAACAACAGGGGTACCTGAGTGGCTCAGTTGGTTAAGCGTCTGCCTTTGGGTCAGGTCATGATCCCAGGGTCTTGGGATCGAACCCTGAGTTGTTCTCTCTGCTCACGCGGGGAGTCTGCTTTTCCCTCTCCCCCAGGTCCTTCTCCCACTTGTGCTCTCTCTCTCTCTCTCTCTCTCAGTCTCTCAAATAAATGAAAAATAAAAACTTTGAAAAAAAATAACAACAAAATAAATATGTCTGTAAAAATAAGTCAAGAGAAGCACGAAATGAAAGGATTAAAATATGATACCAAATATTTGAAATGTGGAGCATAGAGGAGTAAAGAATGAGTTCAAAATTAAGCAGCCATCAGCTTACTATAGACTGCTACATGCAGTTATATGCATCATATGCATTATGATGTTATATATAAACTGAATGGTAGCCACAGATCAAAAAATAGTAATAGATATGCACAAAATAAAGAGTAAGGAATCCAAGTATATCACTAAAGAAAACCAGCAAACCATGAAAGAGAGAAAGAGATGAAAGGACCAGAGAAAAACTGATCCAAAACAAGTAACAAAATGGCAATTATACATAACTATCAATAATTACTTTCAATGTAAATGGACTAAATGCTCCAATCAGAAGACATAGAGTGACAATGGATTAAAAAACAAGACTCAGGGGCGCCTGGGTGGCTCAGTCGTTAAGCGTCTGCCTTCGGCTCAGGTCATGGTCCCAGGGTCCTGGGATCGAGCCCCGCATCAGGCTCCCTGCTCCGCGGGAGGCCTGCTTCTCCCCCCCCCACTCCCCCTGCTTGTGTTCCCTCTCTCGCTATGTATCTCTGTCAAATAAATAAATAAAATCTTAAAAAAAAAAAAAAGAAAACATTATAAAAAATAAAAATAAAAAACAAGACTCATGTATTTGATGCCTACAAGATTCATTTCAGACCTAAAGACACCTGCAGATTGAAAATAAGGGGATGAAGAAACATTTATCATGCAAATGGATGTTAAAAGAAAGCTGGAGTAGCAATACTTAACATTGAACAAAACAGACTTTAAAACAAAGGCCAAAAAAAAAAGACAAAGAAGGACACTACCTAATAATAAAGGGGACAACAAGAAGATATAATAATTGTAAATATATATGCACCCAACATGGGAGCACCCAAATACATAAAACAGTTACTGACAAACATAAAGGAACTAATCAATAATAATTCAGTAATAGTAGAGGACATTAACACCCCACTTACATCAATGGGCAGATCATCCACACAGAAAATCAACAAGGATACAGTGGCTTTGAATGACATGCTGGGCCATATGGATTTAACAGATATAGTCAGAACATCCCATCCTAAAACAGAAGAATACACATTATTTTCAGGTGCACATGGAACATTCTCTAGAATAGATCACATACTAGGCCACAAAACAAGTCTTAACAAATTCAAAAAGATCAAAGTCATACCATGCATCCTTTCTGACCTCAACATTATAAAATTAGAAATCACCCAAAAGAAAAAAATCTGGAAAGGCCACAAATATATGGAGGTTAAATAACGTGCTACTAAACAATGAATGGGTGAACCAGGAAATCAAAGAAAAAATAAAAAAGTACATGGAAACAAATGAAAATGAAAACATAATGGTCCAAAACTTTTCAGACACAGCAAAAGCAGTTCTAAGAGGGAAGTTTATAGTAATACAGGCTTAACTCAGGAAGCAAGAAAAATCTCAAATAAACAACTAACCTTACACATACAAGAGCTAAAAAAAGAACAACAAAAAAAACCCAAACCAGCAGAAGGAAGGAAATAAAGATTAGAGCAGAAATAAATAATATAGAAACTAAAAAAAAAAACAAAAAACAATAAAGCAGATTAATGAAACCAGGACCAGTTTCTTTGAAAGATCACAAAATTGATAAACCTCTAGTGAGACTCATACAGAGAGAGAGAATGCAAATAAATAAAATCACCAATGAAAGAGGAGAAATAACAACCAACACCACAGAAATACAAAGTATTGTAAAAGAATATTATGAAAAATTATATACCAACAAATTGGACAACCTAGAAGAAATCGATATAAATTCCTAGAAACCTATAATCCACCAAAACTGAAGCAGGAAGAAATAGAAAATTTGAACAGACTGATTATCAGCAATGAAATTGAATCACTAATCAAAAAACTCCCCAAAAAACCAAAAATCCAAGACCAGATCATTTCACAGGTGAATTCTACCAAACATGTAAAGAAGAGTTAATACCTATTCTACTCAAACTATTCCAAAAAATAGAAGAAGGAAAACTTACAAATTTATTTTATGAATCAAGTATCACCCTGACACCAAAACCAGATACAGGTACCACAAAAAAAAAAAAAAGAACTACCATTCAATATCTCTGATGAACATAAATGTGAAAATCCTCAACAAAATACTAGCAAACAGAATCCAACAATATGTTAAAAAAATCATTCACCAGGATACAAGGGTTGTTCAATATTTGCATATCAATCAACACAATACAGCACATCAATTAGAGAAAGGATAAAAACTACACAATCATCTTAACATCAGCAGAAAAAGCATTTGACAAAATACAACATCATTCATGATAAAAGCCCTCAAAGTAGGTTTAGAGGGAACATAGCTCAAAATAATAAAGGCCTCATAAGAAAAAACAACAGTGAACATCATACTCAATGGGGAAAAACTGAGAGATCTCCGCTAAGGTCAGAAATAAGACAAGGATGTCCACTTTTGTTCAACATAGTACTGGAAATGCTACCACAGCAATCAGACAACAAAAAGAAATAAAATGCATCCAAATTGGTAAGGAAGAAGCAAAACTTTCACTATTTGCAGAAGACATGATACTATATACAGAAAACCCTAAGGACTCCATCAAAAAAAAACTCCTAGAACTGATAAATGAATTCAGTAAAGTCACAAGATACAAAATCAATGTGCAGAAATCTGTTGCATTTCTGTACACTAATAATGAAGCAGCAGAAAGGAATTAAGAAAACAATCCCATTTGCAATTGCACCAAAAATAATAAGGTACCTAGGAATAAACCTAGCCAAAGAAGTGAAAGACTTGCACTATGAAAATAATAAAACATTGATGAAAGAAATTGAAGATGACACAAAGAAATGGAAAGACATTCCATACTCCTGGATTAGAAGAACAAATATTAAAATGTCAATAGTACCCAAAGTGATCTACACATTTAATGCAATCCCTATCAATATACCAACAGCATTTTTCACAGAACTAGAACAAAAAATCCTAAAATCTATATGGAGCCACAAAAGACCCCATGTAAGCAAAGCAATTTTGAAGAAGAAAAGCAAAGCTGGAGGTACCACAATTCCAGACTCCAAGTTATATTACAAGGCTATCATCATCAAAACAGTATGGTACTGGCACAATAGACACATAGATCAATGGAAAAGAATAGAAAACCCAGAAAGAAACCCACAGTTATATGATCAGTTAATCTTCAACAAAGGAGGAAAGAACCTGGAATGGAAAAAAGACAGTCTCTTCCACAAAATGGCATTGGGAAAACTGGACAGCTACATGCAAAAGAAGGATACTAGACCACTTTCTCACAGCATACACAAAAATAAATTCAAAATAGATTAAAGACCTAAATGTGAGACCTGAAACCATAAAAATCCTAGAAGAGAACAGACGGTAATTTCTGACATTGCCCATAGCAACTTTTTTTCTAGAAAAGTCTCCCAAGGCAAGGGAAATAAAAACAAAAATAAACTATAGGGATTACATCAAAATAAAAAGCTTTTGCACAGCAAACAGTCAACAAAACTAAAAGGCAACCTACAGAATGGGAGAAGATAATTGCAAATGACATATCCAATAAAGGACTAGTATCCAAAATACATGAAGAACTTATACAACTCAACACCCCCCCCAAAAAAATCTAATTTAAAAATGGTCAGAAGACATGAACATTTCTCCAAAGAAGATACCCAAATGGCCAACAGACACATGAGATGCTCAATATCATTCATCATCAGGAAAATGTAAATCAAAATTACAATGAGATATCCCCTCACACGTGTCAGAATGGACTCAAAGAACAAGAGTTGGCAAGCAGGTGAAGAAAAAGGAACCCATTTGCACTGTTGGTGGGAATGTGAAATGGTGCAGCTACTATGGAAAACAATATGGAAGTTCTTCAAAAAGTTAAAAATAGAACTACCCTACAATCCAGTAATTTCACTACTGGGTCTTTACTCAAAAAGTACAAAAACACTAATTTGAAGGTATACATGCATCCCTATGTTTATAGCAGCATTATTTATAATAGCCAAAGTATGGGAGCTGTCCAAGTGTCCATTGATAGATGAACAGATAAAGAAGATGGTGTGTGTGTGTGTGTGTGTGTGTGTTTGCAAGGACATGGATAGAGCTAGAGTATTATGCTAAGTGAAATAAGTCAGTCAGAACAAGACAAATACCATATGAATTCACTTATATGTGGAATTTATGAAACAAAACAAATGAGCAAAGGAGGAAAAAGGAAAAGCAAACCAAGAAACAGACTCTTAAGTATAGAGAACAAACTGATGGTTACAAGAGGGGAGGTGGGTGGGGGAATGAGTAAAATAGGTGATAGGGATCACGGAGTGCACTTGTGATGAGCACAGAGTGATGTATGGAATTATTGAATCACTATATTGTACACCTGAAACTAATATTACACTGTATGTTAACTATACTGGAATTAAAATTTTAAAATAACAACAAAAAACTCTTACATTGTGAACATCATCCTAAACCAGTATACTCCAATGACTTCATTATTTTAATAGCTGCATTGTATTTAATTAAATTTATAATGTATTTAGTCATTATCTGATTATTTGGTTCTTTCCGCATTTTTACATTATAAAAAGTGCTATTATGGATATTCTTGTGTATAGATTGTTATGCTCCTGCTTGATTATGTTTTAGGGATTTATTTCTAAAAGCTGAATTATTAGGTCAAAGCAGACAATTTTTTTAATACAATTTGCCAGAATACCCTTTAGAAAATTGGACTTTTCTTGTACCTTTGTTTTGGCTTAACTCTAAAGCAATTTTGGCAAATTGAAGAAAAAAAAGTAATTTTTGTTGGGACTACATAAAATTTACTGATTAATTTAGGACTAGTTGACATTTTTACCACATTGAGTTGGCTTCATCTGGGGATGTGTTATGTCTCTCTTCAAAGCAAGTCTCCTTTGATGTCCTTCAAGGGTGGCTTATAGTTTGCCTTTTGTAAGCCCTATACATTTCTTTTTCATTTTATCCTTAGGTATTTGACATTTTATTACCATTATGATTAGGGTATTTTATTTAACATTGTATATTATATCTGACTATATTTGTTTTAATATTTATTTATTTATTTATTTATTTATTTATTTATTTTAGAAAGAGAGAGAGAGAGCACGAGTGGGCGGGGCAGAGAGAGAGGGAGAGAAAATCTCAAGCAGACTCCCCAACTGAGCACAAATCCGAACATGCGGCTCAATCTCACAACCCTTGAGATCATGACCTGAACTGAAATCAAGAGTTGGATGGTTAACAGACTGCACCATGCAGGCGCCCCTGACTATATTTCGAATGTAGGAAAACTATGGAAATTCTAATATTTAATTTCTAACTGGCTACATTATTGAATGCATTGATTTTAAGGTTTTTTTTCTGTTGATTTTCTCAGGCTATTCAGGTGGACAATCATATCATTTTATAACATTTGATAAATCTGCTTCCTCTTTCCAGTATTATTAAACCATTACATAGTTTTCTTATTTAATTGTGTTAGCTGGCATTTCCTGGACAGTCTCACACAATCTTCGTGACCATAGGCTCTTTTCATTATTCCTGACTTTGATGGGAATTTCTGTAGAGTTACATCAGGAGGCATGATATTGTTCAATTATTTTAAGCTGTGCATCTTATCATGTTAAAAATTTACTCTCTAGGGGCGCCTGGGTGGCTCAGTCATTAAGCGTCTGCCTTCAGCTCAGGTCAGGAACCAGGAGTCCTGGGATCGAGCCCCGCATCTGGCTCCCTGCTCCGCGGGAAGCCTGCTTCTCCCTCTCCCATTCCCCTTGCTTGTGTTCCTGCTCTCACTATCTCCCTTTCTGTCAAACAAATAAATAAAATCTTTTTTAAAAAAGTTACTGTCTAATCTTATTTTTAAAACTTTATTGAGAAAAGATGCTGAATTGTATTAAATGCCTTTTCAGTATCTCTTCTGATGCTTTTCTTTTGAAGAAGAATGGTAATACCTACCTAATATCAAACCACTCCATTCAGGGCACGTGCTGCATAGAGTACTGGGTGTTGTGCACAAACAATGAATTGTGGAACACTGCATCGAAGGCTAAATGTATGGTGATTAACATAACATAATAATAATAAAAAACCTCACTCCATTCTTAGAACAAATCCTGCTTAGTCATTATAGCTTAGTCTTTTAAGAAATATTTTAGGTTGTTTAGTTAATATTTTATTTAGGAAATTGATGAGTCCTTTGGTTTTTGTGCTCTCTCTGTAAAATTTTGGTATCAGAGTTTTCTTATCTCTCAATATAAAAAAAGAAATTGGAAACATTCCCTCTTTCTCTATGTTCTAGAATAATTTAAATAGCCCAGAATTATTTGTTCCCTGCATGTTTGGATGCATGCACCCATAAAATTACTTGGCTCCAATGTCTTTTGAAGGGACACTATTTAATAAATTTCTTTATTTATTCCATGAATTTTGACCTAGTAAATATTTCTACCTCTTCTAGGGTTGATATATTTTATTTTTATTTTCCTAAAACATTGCTTATTTACTTTCTAGTTATTTACATAGAATTATAGGATAAATTCTTATAATTTTTTTACATTTTTCTTATCAATTATTATAAGTTCCTTCTATTCTCTTTTTTCTTAAATAAATTATATAATTGATATTATATACTTCTGGCCCATAGAATGTGTTTTTTTTTAATTTTATTTATTTATTTTTTAAGATTTTATTTATTTATTTGACAGAGAGATAGAGAGCACAAGTAGGCAGAGAGGCAGGCAGAGGGAGAGGGAGAAGCAGGCTCCCCGCAGAGCAGGGAGCCCGATGCGGGACTCAATCCCAAGACCCCGGGATCATGACCTGACCCAAAGGCAGCCAATTAACCAACTGAGCCACCCAGGTGCCCTAGAATGTGTTTTTTAATAATAATATATCTATTATTATTACTACTTTATTAAATAGTGTATTTATTTTTTTTTACTTTTTCTTATTTTTTGGCAAAAAAATAAAACACAAAGTTGAAGTTATCTGTTTCTTGTTCCATGATACTTTTTCTCCTTCCTTTCATAGAGGCAACCATTACCATGAACTTGATGTGACTCTGTCAACTCTACACTTTTAAATCTACAAATCTACAAACTCATGAACAATACAGTATTAATAATAATACAGTAATAATACAGTATTATTTTATGTCTTTAAAGCATTTATTGAAGTCATTATAGTACTCCCATACTGATGTATAGTTCTGCATCTTTCGCCTTTTATACTCAATTTTCAAAAACTATGCTAACGGACCTATAGAAAGATTGATATATTTATACATCTTGATATGGAGAGATCATTTGTTTTTAGCCACTGTATTGTATTTTGTCATGTGACTAAACCAGATTTTATTTAATCCCTTCCTTTGTTAATATTTCCATCCTTTTATTTTTTAGACTTCAGTTATAATTTACTCTTTGTTAAACTGAGATATAATTGAAAAAAATAATGTATTAGTTTTAGAAATAAAACATAATGATTTGATATAGGTATATTCTGTGAAATGATTAAACTAAATTGAATTAACATCCATCACCACACTTAGTTACAATTTTTTTCTCCTGATGAGAACTTTTAAAATTTATTCTTTCAGGAACTTTCAAGTATAAAATATAATATTGTTAACTATAGTCACCAGGCTACATTACATCCTCAGGACTCATTTACCTTCTTGGTATAATTTACTTTAAGTGTATCATTTGTTGGCATCATATTTCTGGAGTTTTCCTTTAAATATTGTCTGACCAATTCTGAATTTTAATAATTAATTTAAATCTGTTTGTAATATTTTGAGTACTATATACTTGGTTTTGTGTTTTATATTTACCATGCTATATTTTCTTGGGGATTTTTTTGCATTCTATTGATTTTATTGAATTTTCTTAATTCTTTATTTTCCTTTTGTGGTTTCAGAATTATACATCTATTTATATTCTTTTAGTGGTTAACCTCAGATTTGTAACATATAAACTCAATTTAACTTAATTTAGCAGTTTAAAATTAATCATTATCTATATCTTCCTACCAAACAGTGCAAAAGCCTTTGAATGATTTAACTACACACTCTGATTTTCCAGGTAATTTTTGTCTAGATTTTTTGCCAAGCTTGATTTTTAATTACAATGATTTAGTGATTATTTTTGTATTTACTCATAATAACATCACAAACATTAAAAATGAGCAAACCAACTTTACAGAAGGCACTGGGTGCATAAATGGGAAAATTTTTTACCATAAAGAAAGATAATAAAGCAATCTATGGGAGATTAAATAAATATGTTCAGAGTATTTAAAAAAATAGTAGAGGTGATAGAAATCATTAGGCAAGAACAGGAGAGAGTGAGAAAGAACTAGTTAACATAGGTAGTCGTCAAAGTAAAGTAACTCGGTAGATAGGTTGAACAACAGACCAGATCCTGCTGAAGAAAGAACTCATAAAGTGGAAAACAGAGCTGAGGAAGTCAAGTCACTTAAAACACAATACAGAGGGATAGATACAATATAAGATAGAGAAGTTAGGAACATGAAGGATGTAATCACCAATTCCAATATATGTTTTAAAAAAAATTCCAGACAGAGGGCACATAGAGAATGGGAGAAAGACAATGGTAGAGATAATAACTAAAAATTTTCCAGAACTGAAAAAAGACATGAAAAGGAACATATCAAATCCTCAGTAGGTGCATAAAACATGCCCACATTTTTTACTAGTAGTGAAATTAAGAAAATTTACAGCAAAGAGAGGATCAAATCTCCAGAGGAAAACTCAGTGCAAATTATTTTTCATGGGACTTCTTCAGGACCGCCTTTCTGTCTCAGGCATTCCTTTTCCTTGGTTTGGGGTTTGCCTGCTCAGCGTGCCACATTTGCCAGAAGTCAATATAACTTTCCAAACATTTTGTAATTCTAGTTTTAATTATGCTTAGGTCATGTATTTTTATAAATTTAAAATGTTAATTTTCCATTAGTTGTAGTTTATTTTCATACTTTTTAAAAAGGTAAATTTTAAACATGTTGCCTTATTGTCAGAAAAGATCTGGGTTGTTGGTTTTTTTTTTTCTGCTTTTCTGTGACTTTCTTTTTGGCATAATCTATAGTAATAAATGATGCCTGATTGTCATAACCACAACTAGTCCAGCTCTTGTTTGTTCAACCAATGACAGAAGTTAATGGAATATTCTTTGACCATCTAAGACTTGTCTGTCTTCTGTTAACAGAATGCTACAGACTTATTAACTAGTATACTCCTGCCTGAAATACAGAGGCAACTTAACTAAAAAAATATATAAAATCACTCAACACTGTGTCTGCCTAAAGAGTGTAAGTTTCTAAATGTTGTTTATGTTTTGGATACTCA
Source organism: Leptonychotes weddellii (assembly GCF_054177405.1). Taxonomy (NCBI): domain Eukaryota; kingdom Metazoa; phylum Chordata; class Mammalia; order Carnivora; family Phocidae; genus Leptonychotes; species Leptonychotes weddellii. Next base: position 88,618,712 of record NC_138374.1, read on the forward strand.
AGGTTTTATCATTAGCATCAAAGAGAATTGGGAATTTTAACCTGACTCTATTCATGCAACAATGTTTAACCATCTAACTTTATTAGTCAAACTTCTTAGAGGGCAGCATGGTTGAATTGCTGCTCACACCGGAAAAGGGAGAACAGTGTCAGCTGGGCATAGAATGAGATGTACAGGGTATCAATGACTGAATGGATCACTAGACCCTACCTGGAATACCAGTATGTAATCCTTCTTCCCTAGGCTTTTTATGAGTGCGTGTGCATGCACACACAGACATGCTTCCAAATATATTCCAAAATATCCAATGTTAATAATACTATTTGATTTTTGTTGACTTTATGGATTTTTGTTGTCTTATAGCCACTAAAGGGTCTTCATTAATTAAATTAAATTGCATTTACTTCCCCATCTGGTTTTCCTTCAGTTTGAATGGCTTATTAGAATAGACTCTACACTTTTTTTTGACTCTACACTTTAGACATTGTCTGTGGAAAACTTTTCTATCAGTGAAAATCCTGAGAGATAATAATAGCAAGAAACTTAATTGTATCTCTTGTTCTAGCTTCCCAAAAGAAAGCCAATTTTAGCAATTTAATTAATTTTCTTTTTGCTTCTTTAACCCTAATCATCTGTATAGTTATGTGTTCCTTCTTAGTATTTCCATTGTAGCTTATGCATTTAAAATGGAGATAATATATTTTTAAATGTTATATAATAGCATATAGTATAAAACTACAAATATGTAATCTATTTCAAATGTCAGAATATATAGTAAATATACATAATACATAATAAATATTAAAATGTAAACCTTTCTTTTATATTTCCATGAATGTAACTTTCTAGTTATTTAGAAATCTCCATCTGCCAGAGATGGCAAATAGGAACAGAAAAGAAAGTAGATGATATTCAACCACTGGCTACTAAAAATGGGATTTTTGAGTAATTTTTATGACATTATTCTTAGAAGCCAAGCATTGTGGAGAGAGCAAAATAAATCTCTAACTTTTTCTACTCTTTTAAAAATATCAAGAGCCAGGACAGGCTGACCTGAGCATCAAATTCCCATGGGTAGAGAGAATTCAGAAGACATATGTCCTTTCCATATAGGAAAGTGAAAAATCCCACCTTCTGGAGTAAGAGATTGTGGAAAGAAAAGGGAAAAAAAAGACATTAGAAGAGTTAAATGGTCAGAATCAGTTTCTCAGGCATTCTCCCATAGAGCGCCCCCCACCCCATATCCCCCAGCTCCAAGAGCTTTTCCCTCTATTTCCTATTTAGAACTCCAGAAAGAGATAACCTCACAGAGTTTTATCCTATATCAAGAAAAAAACAGGGGTGCCTGGGTGGCTCAGTCAGTTGGGTGTCTGACTCTTGATTTAGGTTCAGGTCATGATCTTAGGGTCGTGAGATCGAGCCCCAAGATGGGCACCACACTCAGCAGGGAATCCGCTTGAGATTGTCTCTCCCTCTCCCTCTGCCCCTACCCCCCACTCTCCTCTCTCTCTTTCTTGCAAATAAATAAATAAATCTAAAAAAAATAAATTAAAAAAAAAACACCAAAAGATGTAAAGGCTTGGTTTGCTTGTGAGGCCTGAGTTAGCCCTCTGAAGACTCCCTCATCTCCTTTAGTATATAGAAGAGATCCAGAAATTCACAAGCCCCACAGTGTGGGGGGTAGGAAGTGAGGAAAGTAATTGAGTTGAACCATTGGACTTGTATGGTATTGTTGTGGCAAGGGATGAGGAGACTTATCGAAAGGATCCTAGTGCTGGGGAGCTGAACCCAGGGGGCTGAGATGGAGAGGGGTATACTGGATAGAGTCAAAGTGGGGCTTAAGGAACCAGGGTGAACACTGACCTAACCATCAAGAGAAAGAAAGCATACCTTCATCAATAATACCTGCAAAAGGAAGGCCAGAAATTGGCCCAACCAGAAAACCTAGAAATCAAAACAGGACTTATTTACAGATTGTGGATCTTAGAATCTCTCTTCCCAGTGTCTTTGAGACTTGAAACCCCTCCCTGAGGTGCTTAGATGCTCTTAGAGGAAAGCCAGAGGGATGGAAAGCAAGTGGAAAGAGGAGCACCAGAATCCCCAAAGAGACTGAATTATCTTGGAGAGACTATTTGGTCCCCAAGAGTCTGAGACACCATTAAATATTGGATCTGAGTTTTTCTTGGCCCTGCTGGATGAAGGGCTGGGGAATAGATCAATTTTAGAAATTAAAGAAATTACTTTTTTATTTGAAAAATATAATGTTCAATCATTGACTCTGCCAAATCATTTTCTAAATTTCAGTTTGTTTATCTCCCCTCTGAGAAAAAGAGCACATGGTGAGCAGACCTGGGTTTTTGTTTGCTTGCTTCCTTGTTTTAATCCTCAGGGTCAGTAGGCACTCAACACATGTTGAGTGAGTAAATAAATGAATGAATATCCAATGCAGAAAGGCCTGAGAGATAAAAGTACATATTTTGCTGGTTAAGACTGAGATAGACAGGCATGAAAAATACAGTGAAGACAGGCATCTTGTTGAGAAGTGAAGTTTTGAGGTGAATAGTTAGAATCTGCAAATATAGAAAATCAAGCTTTGCAAGGTCACTGTGTTGAATTCTATTAAACCTTTAATCTCAAATACCATTAAAAGCAATATGAGCAAAAAAAAATGTTGGAATCTTCATTAATGTGCTGCCTGTACTGAGTACAAGTACACTATTTATACTTTTTATTTGATCTTCAATAAAGCTCTCTTTGTTCTCATACATGAGTAATGGGTTCAGGGTTTTTATTAGTGCTCTTGCTACAGCAGGGTGCAGTAGCTGAAATTCTTCTTCAGCCTGTGGAAGTATATATTCATTTTTCAATGAGACTGTTATCTTCAGAAAGAACATATTTCACCAACACAGTCCAAGGTCATGATAACAAGTCTTTCCTATGGTCTAAGAACCAGAGTCTGACTCCTAGCAACTGAGGAACATGCTTATGATAATACTTATGCCAATGTGATATGGCAAAGGAATCTTCATTACAAACAAAAAAAATGGAACCTTTCAAACAAGAGCTGGGTAAAAAGATAAAAAAATAATCTAAGTACAAGTATGCTTTGATTTATAGGATATTTATCCCTACATTTTACAATTCTTTTCCATTGTTCCACCAAGAAAAATGGTAAGTCTGAATACTGTACGACTTTTCTCTTTACTCCATTCCCAGGGGAAGAAAGCAAAGACAGGCTCCAAAATACTCAGTGGTAACCCTATTTTGGGATATGGACCCTTTGGTGAGATAAGCAAAGGGATTGATATTCTCTTCTTCCTCATGATATTTCTAGTTTTTTTAATTGCTGCTATAGTATACTCAAGAGGGTCAAGTGAGAGTAAAGTGGAGACAAAGGGAAGGTAAACAGGGACTCTTGGACTAGATTTGTACCAAAACTTACATTTACAGTTTCAGACTATTGCATTGGCATTTCTGCAAATCACTGATGCACACCAGCATGATATACCATCTGTCAAGGTCGTTGGCAGCACATGCCTAGTTGTGGTCAGAGAGGACCAGATTCTAATCACGGCTGAGTGCCCTCTCCTACCCTGGGAAAATTACTTAATCTTGGTTTCCTTATTGGCAAAAGGGGATAGGAAAACCTACTTTTTGGGATTATTGTGAAGATTAAATGAGGTAATGGATATAAAACACTTAACACAGTATTTGGTACGTAGTAAATACTCATCAAATGATAGCAATTATTGCTATTACTGCAGTTCCAAAGTTATGACATTGAGGTTAATGTGAATGGCTGTATAGCTAGGAGAAAATTTCATGGCCTGTATATTTTAGACATCTGTTTTTCGGTGCTATATACTTAGTATATCACTTAACTGAACACACAAAAGTATAGTTAAGATCCTGTTACATATCAGAAGGCAATTTGTAAGGATATTTGATGCTTGTTAGACCAAGTAATATTCTAAGTTTGTTTTTTTGTTTTGTTTTGTTTTGTTTTACATGCTTCTACTCATCCTTACAGAAATTCTCTGTGGAAGACAAATGGTAGATAAATGGCAAGAACTAGGCCTCCAATTTCTTGCTTGAGTTATAGTTTCTGTAAAAAATATAATGTGGGATGTCTTCAGTTTGGGAAGTGGAATATGAAGAGAACTGGCTTTTTTAAAAATAAAAGAAACAAACAAAATGTGTTCTTTGTGTCTGGCATTTTTCTGTCAACATTATCTCTGTGAGTTTTGATCATATTATTGCACGTATCAGCAGGTAATATTCAATTATATCAACATAACGCTATTTATTCACAATATTGTTGAATATTTAGGTTATTTGCTGTTCAAGTCTGTTACAAATAGTATTGCTTATTTAAAAGTCTGTTGTTTAATTTGTGAATTTTCCAGTTTTACTTCTGTTGTTGATTGCTAATTTCATCCTGTTGTGGTCGGAGAAAATGATTTGTATGATATCTGTCTTTTCAATCTGCTGAGACTTAACTTGTGGCTAACATATGGTCTAACCTGGAAAATACCCTGTGTGCACTTGAGAAGAATGTGAGCACTGTTGTCATCAAGTAGAGTGTTCTGTGATGTCTGTTAGATCTAGTTGCTCTATGATGTTGTTTAAGACCTCTGTTTCCTTATCTTCTATCCTCTTGTTCTATCTGCTCTTGAGAGTTAAGTATTGAAGTCTCCTGCTATTGTAAAGCTGTTTATTTCTCCCCTTAATTCTGTCAGTTATTACTTCCTGTATTTTGCTGGTCTGTCATTAGGTATATAAATGTTTATAATTGTTATATATTCTTGCTGTGTTGAAATTTTTATTAATATACAGTGTTCTTCTTCATCTCTTTTAACCTATGTTGATATAAAGCCTATTTTGTCTAATATTCCTATTGTCACTTTTGCTCTTTTTTTGGTTACTATTTAATGAAATATCTTCTTCCATCCTTTTCTCTTTCAGTCTGTGTCTTTGGATTTAAAGTGAGTCTCTTGCAGACAGCATATGGTTCAATCATGTGTCATATCCTTTTTGCCAATCTCTGTCTTTTGATTGGAGAGTTTAATCCATTTACTGATAAGGAGGGACTTCTGTCATTTTGCATTTTTTTTCTATAGGCCCTACAGCTTTTTTGTCCTTCATTTCTTGCATTACTATCTTCTTTTATGTTTAATTTTTTTTTGTAGTGAAACATTTAAACTTACTTCTCATTTCCTTTTGTATATATTCTGTAGCTATTTTCTTTGTGGTGACCATGGGGATCACATTTAACATCCTAAAGTTATAACACTGTAATTTGAATTTATACCAGCTTATAAGATACACATACTCTTCTCCTGGTGGTGGATGTCACAAAATTACACCGTTCACACTGTGTGCCCCAAAAGCTAAACTAATAATTCTTTTGAATGCATTAGTCTTATAAATTATATGTAAAACCACATGTAGAGTTACAAACCAAAGTTACAGTGATACTAGCTTTTAGGTAATAACTTAAAAAAATACATTAGTCTCTTAAATAATGTGGAACAGGAAAAGTGAAATTACAAACCACCATTACAATAATACTAGCTTTTATAATTGCCTTTGTATTTAACTTTATAAAGATCTTTATTTCTGCAAGTGGCTTCAATTTACTGTCTAATTTCCTTTCATTTCACCTCACAGGATTCCTGTGAGCATTTCTTGTAAGGCAGTTCTAGTGTAATGAACTCCCTCAGCTTTTACTTATTTGGAAATGTCTTAATTTCTCCCTCACTTTTGAAGGATAGTTTTGCTGGATATAGGATCCGTGGTTGACGGTGTTCCCCGCCCGCCCCCCCCAACCTTTGAGCACTTTGAATATATTGAACCATTGCCTTCTGACCTCCAAAATCTCTGATGAAAAATCTGATGATCCTTGTATTGAGGATCCCTTGTTATGTGATTAGCTGCTTCTCTTGTGTTGCTTCAAGATTATCATTTAATCTTTGGCTTTTGAAAGTTTAATTACAATGTGTCCTAGTATGAGTCTCTTTGAGTTCATCTTATTTGGTGAATGTTGAGCTTCTTAGGTATTTATATTCATGATTTTCCTCAAATTGGGAAGTTTTCAGCCATTATTGCTTCAGATATTCTCTCTGCCCCTTTCTCTTTCTCTTCTCCTAGAACTCTCACAATGTATAAATGGTCTGCTTGATAGTGGTCCACAGGTCACTTAGGCTGTGTTCGCTTTTCGTTGATCTTTTTTCTTGATGTTCTTCCCATTTGATAATTTCCACCATCCATCTTCAAGTTTGCAGATTCTTTCCTCTGCCTGCTCAAATATGCCTTTGAATTCTTCTAGTGAATTTATCAATTTAGTTACTGTACTTTTCAGCTCCATAATTTCTTTTTGGTTCCTTTTTATGTTTTCTATCTCTTTGTTGATAATGTCCATTGTGTTCATACATCATTTTTTTACTTTCTCCACATCTTCCTGTAGTTCTTTGAATGTCTTTATGACAATGATGGTTTTAATGCCTTTTCTAGTAGATCTTCTATCAGATCTTTTTCAGGAACATTTTATGTTTATTTATTTTTTACTTTGAATAGGCCTTACTTTCTTATTTCTTAGTATGCCTGGTGATTTTTTGTTGAAAGCCAAACTTGAATCTAATAATGTAGTAACCTGGAAATCAGATTTTTCCCCTTTGCTAAGGTTTCAATTATTGTTTTTGTTTATTTTTTATTGTTGCAGACTGTCTCTGTTCCAAAGATCAGCCTGAGGTGCAAACTTAAGATCTTCTCAGGTCTTTCCTGAGCCTGCACCTTTCCTTGGGTATGTACAGTCACTTTCTAATTTTCCCCACATATACAATTGCTTGTGAATGTCCTAATCTTTATTTATTTTATTGTTGTTGTTGAGAGAGAGAGAGCATGAGCAGGGAATGGGGGGCGGTAGGGAGGAAGACAAGGGAAAGGGAGAGAGTGAATCTTAAGCGGACTTCATGCTAGCATGGAGCCTGATGTGGGGCTCAATCCCAGGACCCTGAGATCATGACCTGAGCCAAAATCAAGAGTCAGACACTTAACTGACTGAGCCACCCAGGCACCCCTAATCTTTAATGTCTATCTCCCAAATGGAGAAAAAGAGAAGAATGAACGGGGAGGAACAACAGGAATGTGGAGGTAACCCAAGGATAAAGGGGAAATGGACAAAGTTTGGTTTGCCTCAAAAAGCATTCTTCTCTGGAACATGATTATTTGAGTCCCGGTTGCCTTAGAAGCCCTCTGATATTTGGGGTGAGGAGGATATAAATATTTCAGATTTTTCCAGTTGCTCTTGGTGGGAACATTGTTGGTCTGCTACAAGCTACAGCATCATAGCCCAAAAGTGGAAATTCTGAACTATCATTGAGTATTTACTATTTGCCAGGCATTCTGATGTGTCCTTACCTATATTATCTTACATTTTTTCATAGTACTTTGAAATGCTGAAGCTCAGAGGGACTAAGTAACTCACTTGAAATTTTTAAGAGGTAGAACCAAGGAATCCATCTCTATAGCCTTTAAAGCTCTACTCTTTCTGTCATGCTACGCTCAAAGTGGGACATAATAGCCTGTCTGGTAATGGTTAAAGATTAATGGTCATTTGGTCCAAAATAACATAAAATCAGATATCTGAATCCTGTAAAATAATTTTTAGTGGTGAAACTGAGACACCTGACAAATTAGAGAGATCAATAAATCACACCCTTCAAATTTTGAAGGAAATAATTCAGACTTCTGGCTTAAAGGAGCAGAAGATACTCAAAAGAAAAATTCCAGAAAGAGGAAAGGATTAAAAGGTGAGTGGCAAAAGGAATTTTTTTTAAAAAATGCATGTTGGGAGAGATGCTTCTAGTATTTTAAATGTGAAGCTGGACACCAAGTTCATGAAAAACAAAGGTATATATTGTATAAAAGAGGTGGATGGTGACTTAAAGTGTTGAAGTTAATAGTTCATGAGCTGCAAAGTATTGAAATAAAACATTATTTCAGACTTTAAAATTCAAAAATGCATAAATCCGTTTATATCAATTCTTCCTTCTTCTTCTGTAGTGATAAAAAAGTGAGAAAAGAACTGGTTTTATTTGCAGTCATGCCTTTTATACTAAGTTCCTCACATACATGTTATCTCTTAGCATCCCTTTGAGGTGAGCAAGAAAAAAATGGCCCTGAAATTCCTTACCATTGTTTGCTGTGGAGCAGAACTTAAAATAAGGCAAATCTGGGTGGGTTTAAGATGATAAAAAATAGAAAAAAAGGAGAATAATACCTATGTATACCTAGCAAATATAACTGACCCATAGAAGATGCAGCCAGCCTGTTTGCTTACCTATGAGCCATTCTTAGAGGAAAAGGGGGAGAACTGGAAGAAAAGAAGAGCGAGCCCTGTTTGGAATTAGAGATTTGTGCAAGGACTTGGGAGAAGGAAGCAGGTGGAGACTGGGCTGCGCTTGGCTCCAGATTTATGAAAGCAGCAAGCCAAAGAAGGTTATCCAAAGTGGCACACCCACTGGGTAGGCTATAAATAAGCACTAAAGTCAGTTGAAGGTCCTTATGGGTTTCAAATCAGCCAGACTTACCCAGTCCCAAAGCATTTTGTACCTATTCTGTAAGATTCCACCCACTTTTGCTTGGCTTAGAAACAGAGCTCCAGAGCCCAAAAGCTGGTCAGCCTGCAGAGGCAGAAAGCCAGCCTGGGACCTCAGCTCAGATGTCTTGTTCAGGGCCAAGAATCTAGTGAGTGTGCAGGTTCTCTAATTTTCAGAGTGTGATACAAAAAAACACCGGGTTTTAGCTGTTCTGGCACAGGAGTGAAGGGTCAGCAATGGGTTCCCTGGCAGCTCTGTGTGCTGCTGCTCTCCCAGAACCATCCCCGGTTTTAAGCTTCTTCGTCACAGGATTTGCCTACCCTTAAAGGACTTTTCTAAAATAGGAAGATAGCAAGAATTTAGCCTTCTGTTTCTCTGTGGTGCTGGGAGGAAACTGAGCCTGGGCTATCTGATCCTAAGGAAAAGAGCAGAGGAAAGAAATTAACATTTGTAAAGACTATGGTAAAGCATCTTTCTTTTGTCTTCTTTATCCTCCCAACAGCCATTTGTGGTACATCTGAATTTCCCTAGTTGAGAAAGGCTGGAGTTCCTCAGGAGAAAGAAGGTGTAGTACCTGCACATTCATATTCCCTCTGAGGGCATTTGGCAAGGCATCTTGACTAATTGCTATGTTTTATATAATGTGAACACGCCATAATATCATAACTATGCATTCCCATGTCATGTTGCCCGTTATTGATTATTTAGTGACAGATTTGATGCCAGCTATGTAACATAGGCAGACCTTAGTGATAACCTGGATAAGCTGAAGTGGGCATCAGAGAGAGAGGAATTTGGGGTAACTCCTAGGTTTCCTACTGGGGAAAGAGGAGGAGCATGGAGAGATAGGTGAGTTTGGTTTTGGACATGTTGAGTTTAAGGTTCCTTGATGAATGAATGAATGTCAGCAAGAAGAGAGCTATTTTTTTTTTCCCTTTCAGGGCTTACTATATGCTAAGCCCTGTGTTAAAGGGCCTGCATACATTCTCATTTATTTTTACAAATATATGTCGGTAGGGGTCATGATTAGCCCTATTGGAAAGATGAGTAAACTGAGGCTTAGAGAGGTAACTACCTTGCTCACTTTGCCCAACGTGATAGTCAGTAGGTGACAAGATTTAAGCTTTAGACACTGAACTCATTGACAAACAAGTAATAGTTAACTCATGAAAAGCTATGAGATCTTATAGTAACAACCAGTTTAATGGAAAGGACGGGGAGGATGAAAGACATAACCCTGGAGAATAGCAATATATAAGAAGTGAGCCGAAGAAAAGGAATATTCTATGAAGACCAAGAGGAAGTGCTCAGAGCAATAGAGGACAAGGAGAAGAAATTTCAAAAAGAGAATGTTCAGTACTGTCAATAACAGCTGAAGCATTTAGCAAAATAAGGTCTACGAGTATTCATTGCACTGCCAATGTGCAGATTACAGATGTCTTTAGCTACAGCTGGCTCGGTGGTATATGCAAAGTTAGTGTCTAATGGTTTGAGGAGCAGATGGCCCCTGTGAAACTGCACTGGGTCCCAACTGAATATGTTGGGCCTCCCAGCCTATAATAGGATGGACACATTACCAGCATACTACTTGGAAATGTGTTTTTAGTCCTACTTTATTTCATTTTTGCAAAATTTCAATGTAATTCAATAGGGCTATTGGGTGGAAGTGAGGGTCAGTGGAGAGCATTCATCCATGCATGGGAGGAATGTTCCTAAAATGCCACTTATGATTTCAAGAACCAGAACTGGAAGAGCAAAGGAGAGTTCCTTTCAAGTCTGGCATAGAGTCTCCTTCTCAGAAACACTACAATATGGCAACCCTGCAGAATCTATCTTGTATTTCCCTCTTTTCCCCTGTTTCATCATTAATGAATATATATTAGATTGTCAACCATGGGCAGGAAAGCATTTCTACCCCCAAAGCATATTATTTGCATGAGGGTGGTATTGTCTTGTTTATGTGTCATGGAACCTGTGACCTGTCACATGTGATTATCATGTCAGCTTAATATCATGTCAGGGAGTGCAACTCCTGGTTTCCACCTCAGAGGGGAAGCTCCTTAGGGTGGGGGACATTCTGCTAGCCAGATGAGGCAGAGTTCTGCCAGCTTCCAGTGCCAGGGAAACCCTGGACAGTAATCAATACCAAACCTAACTATGAATAGGACCACCCACGGGCACATGGCTGGAAACCAAACCTCCTTCCTACCTTGGTCTGATCTCTTGGCACATTTCCTTGTTAGTCCCAGCTTTGCTCCCACTTACTTGTGGAGGAATCCAAAAACAGGAGTTATTTTTTAAAAGGGTAGGGCAGAAAGAAGGGTTGGAAAGGCACTCTCAGATGCTGGAAGGATCATGAGGAAGAGGGTTCTGGTTAGTTACATCACCCAGAGCTTCAGATTTTTAATAAATACTGATTGATGGATGGAAGTCAAAGTGAAAGCCAAGGAAAGATCTACACATGTTCAGAGATTTTTGAGTTAGAAATGCTCTCCTTCCAACCCTTTCCCAAAAGGAAATCACATGGGGAAAGCAAAGTAGTGATTAAGGAACTAAACAGGCCACAGCATTCTCTGGGGCCTTCTAAGTTCCTAGGCCAGACCTGCTGCCTGCTTGCTGAGATGAGCATATGCTCCCAGCCACAAGCTTCACTTCTGACATCTTTCTGCCAGATGGTTGTTCTTGAATTCTAGAGGTGCTTGGCCCTCCTGGTTCCTGCAACCTGAGCCGAGAGAACTTTGATCCACCAATTCCACCCCCCCCCCCCCCGCGCCCTCACCCCGCTAGGGAGCAAGGCCTGGCGCCTGGACAGCAAGGAGAGGCCAGGCCACGACCTTGGGCACTCTGAGAAGGCCTTTTCTGCCCGCCTCTGTGTGCCCGAAATAGAGCACGGGCGCTGATTCTGAGGGTCCCAGAGAGCCTTCTCCCGCCTGGCCAGCTAGCCCGCACAAACCCATTCTTTTCACTGTTTACTGAGTGAACGGGGCTCTCTATTCGATCTTGAATCTCCCTGTGGGGTTATCCCGATGGCTTTTAATTACAATCCAGCAAATCCAGAATCTCAGCAAATTACAAATGTTGTGTAAACACAATCAGAGTGTGGATCCAACCCACTAGTAATTGTTAATAGAAACAAAAACGAAAAGAAAAAAAATAACCTAAAAAAGTCTAAAAAAGCAAAAAAAAAAAATTCTGCAGGGCCTATGCCTTGGGGATTTGCTTTCTTGGGGACCCTCCCAGCGCATCCTCCAGCCCACCCTGCCGCCGCGACTCCCCGCGGTGATTCTGGCTGAGGCTGGGGGACTCTGGGACTTGGCCGCTGCAGCGGAGGCCTACGGGGTGCCTGCCTGGCGGAGTGCTGAAGAGCCCTGCGAGCCTGCCTTCCGCTGTCCCGCGGCCTCCGCAGGATTCCAGAAAAGGGGCTCCGGTTCGGGGAAAGGGGGTCCTGCCGCCTGCCTCCAGACCCTGTCCCAACACTGGCGTCTCCCTTTTCCCGGACGCCCTCTTAGTTTGACCCTGAGTTCCAGTTTCTGGGCTTGGAAGACATTCTGCCCGCCCCTCCCTCCCCAAGGTCCTCAAAGGCCACCCCAACCGCTGGAGCGGGACTCCCAGCCTCGGGCCTCTAGAGCGGCGGCAGGAGGTGCGCTGCTGGGGCTGAACTAGTCCCACACAGTCAGAGGTATTTGAACTCTCAGTCCCGGAGACATTTTGGGGAAGTGTGCATAGAAAATTTTATATAATATAATCTATATACACACATATACATATTTGGTCGACAAATGTTAAGCAAATGTGTCCGATGTTTTTGTTGAAGCCGTTAGCATCCTAGTTAATATTGGTAGGACTGGTTGATATTATTACAGAAATGACAAGTGGATAATGTTAAGGGAGTGCCTGATCCCTCCCGAGAACACGGCGGAATATAAGTGGAGACGTCCGACTGTGTTTCCGAGGAGGGCCCATCTCTGATCTCTCTTCCCTGTCGCTACCTCCTGGTCCCTAACCAGACTGACTGACGGCACGCCAGGGACAAGGCAGCTTTCTCCCAAGGGCGATCTTCTTCGACTGATTGAGATCGCTGGGTCTCCAGGGGAAGAAGCATGTCCAGGGGGTGTCCGAAGCCCCTGACCTCTTACCCAGACCTTTGTCACAAAGGGCAGTTCGGTCAGTGTCGGGACAAAAAGAAACGTTAAATTCAACTGTAAATGAGGGTAGAGAAGCAGGAAGAGGCTAGGGCCTGGTCCAGGACTGAGCAGGCTCCGGGAGATTGGAGGAGGCTGAGCCGGCTGCGGGGACAAACCCAGCGGTGCCTCGCTCGGCGTGCGGGGAAGGGAGGACCCCTCGGCCTTCTCACCCCAGCTCATCCAGCAGGACGCCTGGGGAAGACCTCTCTGTGCGATTAAGTGACGTCCATTGGAGCGAGCGGGTGGCACTGCCACGTGTGGCGCTCAGCTGAGGCTCGCGGAGGCTGCGGTGTTGGAAATCCCCCCGGAAGGCATCTGCCTCAGCGCTCGCACTCGGTGCGGGCCCACCCGGGTGCGCGTCCGCCTCCCACCAGCATCCCGCTAGCCCTGCCGCGCGGCTCGCACCGGCCCAGACGCGGACAGATGTTTACTGCTTAGAGCTCCGACCGCTGGGGAGACGGAGCGACGGGCGCGGCGCACGGCTCGGCGCTGGCGGGGCTTTGGGCTCCCGGTCGGGGGTGCGAGCGGGCAGGAGGGGAGGGCGAGGGGATGGAAATGGGGGTGGGGGGAGTGGGTGGACTAATGATGAAAAAGTCTCCTCCATCCCGGCTCCTTAATTAAATGCATGGAAAGAACCGAGGCGAGCACATCTGGTTTCAATCTGCAGCCCTTTGATGGCATCAAATGTTCTTTTCCCAGATCAGGGCTGGGAGTTCTGGGCTAACTATGGCCGTTTGGAGCCCAGAAACCATTTACACACACTCGGACCCTTTCTCTCCAGTCGAGCCTCTTGGCTATAGAAGGGGAAAAGGGGGGAAAAGTCTAGTAATCAAGCCAATGGGAAAGTATGTATGTGTGTGTATATATGTTTGAAGAACATAAAATGCCACAAATAAGCACTTAATATTTTACTTACTCGTCATATAGTAACTCATTTCTAATGAGACTATTAAAGCTGTTACCAAATTCCAACAGGTCATGAAAAAATCCCTCAGCACCTCTCTGTTCCTTGTCAAGTTAGGGCTCAGCAGACGGACGGCAGAGCATTATCCGTAGACTTGGGGGTTCCTCTATCCCTCCCTGTCCTTCCTCCTACGGCCCCTCCCCCGCCCTCCCAGGCACCCGGGTAGGACCGTGAACTGCGCAGAACCCTAGCCCGGCCCCTCGCTCCAGGAATGCCCCTGCCTCCTTCTCATCTGGGCAACGCGACCCTCCCGGCTTAGCGTTGTCGCCTAGGGAAGCGACCTTGGCCGCACGGAAGAGGTTACGAAATTGGCCAGAGTGGGGGGAGGAGGGAGCAATTATGCTACAGTCCTAGAGTCCTTTCCTCCAGCTAAATAAATATGTAAATTTCCTACTGCCCTGGCCCCGGGATTCCTAGCGGCGCGAGAGGCTCAAATCGATTCGGCGCCTTCTAGATCTCCCTTAACCTGCCTTTGGTTCGCGGAGGAGCGTGGGAGAGCCTCCCATTATTATCGCTCCTGTTATTTTATTACATTATTTAATAGGCTGTCTCTACGGAGCCAAACATAGCCTTAATTTGCTTGCTCTCTCCTTCGTTCTCTCTCAGACACTCCCCCACCCCCACCCCCCCAAAACTGTTAGAACTACAGGAAAAGCTAAAAAAAATAATAAAAAAAAAAGGCAGAGAGAGAAGAAAATTTGATTGAGATAGTTGTGGATTTTTTCCAACAAGTTTCCCCGCAGCTGTTATCAAAACATGCAAATGAGATTTTCCAACAGGATCTTAAACAAATCTGGAGGAGTTAATGCCCAAGCAATATAATCAGCCCGTTTGAAGTGACTGTGGGTTTCAGTTTGTCTTTTCTCCCCGTGATACTATTGCAGGGGAATGATAATTAGACCTTTACTTTAAAAATCCAAAGGGGCTCTCTCGCTTTCTCTTCCCTCCCTTTTCGCTCCCTCCTCCCTCTCTCGCTCCCTCCCTCTCTCTTTCTCTCTGGCTCAGATGTTGGCAAAGGGGGTTTTCTTAATCAGACTGTTTTTTGGTCCGAGGGAAAGGAGGAAGAAGGAGATTGTGATGGAGAAAGGGGGTCTGTAAAACGTCAGGCACCGCACAAAGGCTTTGCCACGTAATTACAGGCTCCTATTAAGTCGAGATCTGCCCTCCCAGGGGTCTCCAATTTTCTTGTATTCCCTACAAAGCCTCCTCTGCATGCCAGTTTGTGCCTTTTGAAGTGCCAGAGAGCTTCTTGATCCAACTGAGAAGGAAAAAGGAGCTCAGCAAGAAGAGGGGGAGAGCGAGAAGGGAAAGGGGGGAACCCCACCACCACCCTCCTTCGGACTCTTGAAGCCCTTTTTTTTCCTTCTTACGAAAAGTAAAGTGAGAATCCTGCTCTCCAATACATCTGCAAGACATCACCCTCTCCTCCTGAAACTTTAGTCACTCCTGAGAATCCACAGGAGTGCAGAGAGGGGGAACACGTTTTCTTGAAGATGTTTTAAAGCTGGAACAAGCCTTCTTCTGTTGGTGCTTGAACTCTTGCCTGGGAATAACTTTTTTAACCTTGAAAAAAAAAACCCACTTTGATTCTTCTCTCCCACCCCTTCTTCCCCTTCTTCTCTCTTCTTCTGTTTGCCTAACTCCCCCGCCCTGCTGGCCTCCCCTTTCCTTTCTCCCCCTTATTATTATTTTTAGTGTGTGCTTGTGGACGCTTTTGGAGAGCTGGAAGGAATTTTTTTTTTTTTTTTTTTTTGCTCCTGACTTGAACATAGGGTGACTTTTTAATTTTATTTTTTGGTGTGGATTATATCCTTGGACCGCGCCGGACTTGGCCTCAGGAAAGCAACCGAGGCTTTCGAAGGCTGTTGGTGCAAAACGCTCTGCTCTGCAGAAGGGGGTCCCCCGCCCTCTTTCCAATTTTTTTTGTCCTTCCCCTCCTTCTCTCTCTCTCTCTCTCCCCCCCCTCCCTCTCTCTCTCTCTCTCTCCACTCCCCCCTCTCTCTTCCCCACTCGGCTCCTCTCCCCCCCTCGCGCCCACAGCGTTTGGTGTTGATTCGAGCGGGAAGAGGGGGGTGGGTGGGATCGGAGGGGGAGACCATGACCTCCAGCTACGGGCACGTTCTGGAGCGGCAACCGGCGCTGGGCGGCCGCTTGGACAGCCCAGGCAACCTCGACACCCTGCAGGCGAAAAAGAACTTCTCTGTCAGTCACCTGCTAGACCTGGAGGAAGCCGGGGACATGGTGGCGGCGCAGGCGGACGAGAGCGTGGGCGAGGCCGGCCGAAGCCTACTGGAGTCGCCGGGACTCACCAGCGGCAGCGACACCCCACAGCAGGACAGTGAGTGAGGGACGAATGCCCGCGGGAGTGTGTGTCCGGGACCGGGGGCCGGGGTACCCGCTGGGCGCCTGGAGCCCGCCCGGACCAGGGGGAGAAAGTCGGGGGCCAGGAGAGGTGGTGGCAGTGGCCGGAGGAAGGGCCAGTCACAGACAGGGAGGAAAGGATGATGAAAGGAGGGATCTGCCCGGGCGGGCAGAGCCCGGGCGCGCGCTGCAGGGGAGGCCCCGAGGCCCTGAAATCGGGGTTGGGGACTCTGTCCTCCGCGGACTCTCGCCGAAGCCGACTGGGCTGCCCCTCAGTCCCCGGCGAGCACGGCTGTCAGGTCTTCCTGCATGAGGGACAACCGGGCTGGCAGGGAAAAGGTCGCAGAGGGTGTAAAGTCGGGGAGCCTGCCGTGTTTGGGAAGGCAGCGGATTAAAAATGCCGAATTGGGTCGGGAGGGCTTCTCCCGCGTCGCGAGTGTGGGTCGGGGGCAGGCGGGCGGAGAGGCGGAGGGCACCGCGCACAGTAGCCAGACCCGCGCGACTCCCGCGGCACACCGAGCGCGGGCTCCGAAGGCCGGGGCGTGCGGGAGGGGCCGCGCTGGAGCGTCCAGCCCCAGCAGCCAAGCTGCTCTCTGTCTTCTGCTGTTGCCGCCCTCCACCTGCAGATGGGTTTGAGACCCCCGGCAGAATCAAAGGCCTGTGCCTCGGGAAGAAGCGGGCGAAGCAAAGGGAGTGTCCTTTGGGGTGAAACCCGAGCTCCCGCCCCGCTCCGTCCCGCACAAGAGAGATGCGCGGGGGAAGTGCGGGCTCCAATGCCGAACCTGGTGTCACATTCGACGAGCTCTCCCTATTGGCCCTCAGACCTCCGGAAAAGTCCATGCAGTCTCCCTTTCCCATCCTTCCCGACTGATATCGCGCCCCCATGGAAATCTCGCCTGGCGTTATTAACCGTACCTTAAAAGGTGACTCCCAAGTGTATCCATACGTTCTGGAGTCTGTAACAGACCTGTCACTGGAATCATCCCAGGTGACATGGGGCTTGATATTTTCTCCTTGAGATTTCAAGAGTCTGAACTTGGCTGGAATTTTTTAAAACGAGGCAAATTCTTTTCCATTTCATTATTTGTAGACTGTTATTTTGTTCAAATTTGGAACCTCTGGAAACAGGAGACCCCGCCGGCATGCCATCATTTGAAAAAAAAAAACTGCCAATATCAGACTCTCAGGAAATAGATAGACAAAGCAAACAGGACCCAGAAACAGCTGGATGCAAGGCCCTGGCAAAGCGGTGGGAACCCAGCATGCCTCAATGAAACAGGCGGCAAGGAGAGCCCCTCTCTCTGGCAGGCCGCCTGCCCCTTGCCCAGTTTCCTTGGTCCAGACCTAGAATCCCCTCAGGGTGTTTTTGTTTTTGTTTTTGTTTTTAGCCAAAATCGAACTGGGGTCAATCCACCCTAGGTATTCCCAGAGGCAGAAGGCGATGGGGAATTTAGACTGAGAGTAATCTGCCCTGGTCTGTCACTAGAGAAAGGCGGCCAGTTCTGAGGAATGAAGACCTGGTGTCCCCAAGTCCCAGGTAATGGCTGGGCACAGACGCAGAGGCTTCCTTGTTGAAGATATTGGTGCCTGGGGCGGGGGGGGGGGGCGCGTTGTTCATACTGCAGCATGAGTTAATTGTTTGCGTAGACACTTTGAACTCCAGGAAAGTGCACAGCAAAATAACGTGATTGCTTTTAAACATTTTACTAGGGAAAATTTAAATATGCAAAGCATAGGGAGAATAGTGTTCGGAATCTCCAAGTGCCTATCACCCAGCTTCACTGATTTCTGCACCTTCTGCTGGTCTTGTTTCACCATGGTTAATTATTAATTGCAACATTTATCACTGTTCGGAAAACTGGAGGCTGCACCCACAACAGAAAACAGGGTCGTGAAGAAACTGCTGCGTAAAGGACCAGGGTGGGGCGGGAGAGACCAGCCAGTGTTGCTTTACCCCTAAAACAAGCAGAGGGATGTGAAAAGCAGGCCCAAGGCCGGTGGCCACAGCAAGCCCCAGCGGCCGGAGCCGCCCCATGGGCACAGCATACTACAGGGCTGGAGGGACGCCGACCGTTCCTGCCCTTTGGCTCCAAGGAGACGCCACCAGAAGGGAGCTCGGGGTTCGTGGTGGCCTTTTAGTGCGAATGGAAGGAGACTGGGCTACGGAGGCCGGCTGAGAAGCACCCTCGAAGCTGAGGCGGAGGTGGCCCATGGTGGTGGGGAGGCGGCCCAGGGTTGACTCCTGT
Source organism: Leptonychotes weddellii (assembly GCF_054177405.1). Lineage (NCBI taxonomy): Eukaryota > Metazoa > Chordata > Mammalia > Carnivora > Phocidae > Leptonychotes > Leptonychotes weddellii. The sequence goes on from NC_138374.1 coordinate 88,637,067, forward strand.
GAGACCCAGGCCTGGTGTGGCTGAGGTTGCTCAGTGCACGTGGTGTCCGCCCTGGTGCTCGAGGACAAAAAAAGGGCAGCGGGTTAAGTTGGGGACCGTGTGTCCCGAGGGAAGGGGATGAAATCTCCGGGTACCTGCCCGCTGCATTCTGGAGCACACACATCTCCAAGTTGCAAGGAGGAAGGAGGCCTAGTGGGGAGTGGGCCCGGAAAGGAAATTAAGGTAGAATACCAGCCAGGAAGAGGATGCTTAAGGAAGGATGGTCGACAGTTCAGAAGGAGGTAGCAGAAATGCAAACTGAGGTGATGGGGACAGAGTGACCGACACTTGGGTTTCTGAAAGTAGCAGAGAAACACGCTAGGCCTTGCTTTCTTGAGATGGCTGGGGCCTATTCTAACAAATAGTTGTTGCTTTTAGAAGTAATGTTCCCTAAACCTCCTCACTCATCTCTGAGATGACAATAGGAAGGACTGGTAAGTGGGGCGATAGTGTCCAGGAGGACCCTTGTCCTTAGTCCTGGGGTCCCCCATCAAGGGTTGCGGAGGGAGCTGTTTTGAGCTACTTGAGTGAGGACCGGTGGGCCCTGCTAGGCTTCCAGTCTGCAGTGGACCGTGAGGCTCAGACTATGAATCAGAGAGGGGAGGAGAGGAGAGGAGTTTTCAGGCATCAGGACTAATGCGGAGCTCGGAGCCTGAAAGGGGCACCAAGAATCAGGTGCCCCTTGCAGCCTGCTGGGAGTCTACCCCAGAGGGGAAAACCATAATCTCCTTTGGAAGAGATGGGAAACACATAAAAGACATGGTTTACTCTTCCAGCTATATGGAAACATGTCCTCCCTAAATTTTCTTTTCAGCTGAAATTAATAAAACAGGTTCGTTCCATCTACACTAATCCTGCAAATTTTCCAATTACCACCTGGGCTGACCTTAGCATGGTCGAAAGCGAGAGCTTCTTGCTAATCTCCCTCACTCCTCATCACAATTCTGTTTCCCCTTTGGCTGATGTTCGTTCCACTTTGCTCTCTGTAGAATGATCCCTTTTCCCTTTTACTGATTTTCCCAGCCCAGTAAATGTCTCAGACTTCTGGGTTCAGATGCCTTAAGTGTTTAAAAGAAATGGTTCTTTAACAGTTAGGAATCCGGTGGCTAATGGGGGAGTGTGGAGTGTGAAGGGGGGGTAGAACAGGGTAAGCCAGGGAGAGGAAAGAGGAACAGGTCATAAAAATAGGCAGACCTACTCCTAGGAGGACAGTGCATCCCGCTGTCATTTCTTAATCTGAACTTCAGCAAACTCTTAAAAAAAAAAAAAAAAAAGCGCCTGCCTTCCACGTTCCCAACCTCTAAATTAGTGAAACCAGATTGTCCTAATAAGACCTTTTGTTGGAAACACATGTAGTCATAAAAAGGTAGACGGAAAGTCAATTAGACACGCGTGCACACACGCACACACTCCCAAGCTGGTACTAAGTGTGCACCGGGGCGCAGCTGGGCCCCGGCCTCGGCGGGTTGCAAATGCAGAACAGTGGCGCGGGAAATCGATTTGTCACAAAGGGAGAGGTGTAAACGCGGTGCGATGGAATTGCCCGCCCAATCCTCCCTCCACGCTCTTCTGGCCCAGCTCTGCCAACTCCCCCCACCCCCACCACCACCCCAGAGGTAAGCCCGGGGGAGCGGGAACGTTCTCTAGGGTGCTCCCTAGTTGGAATACACCTCAGAATATCAATTTCCCTGGAGCTTCAGCGTTTGTAACACCTAGGGCGCCAGGAATTTCTGCAGCACAACCTTGGGGCCCCGGAGTCGGTGCTGGTACTCTGAATTTGGGCCTCAATTATCTTGATTCAAAGGGGAGCCAACGAAATATATCATTTTAAGGGTAGCCTGGAAGTTTTTTCTCTTTATAGGAGGCAGTGAAATCCAGGATCAAGGTAGGTCACTGAGTCCCCACGGTCGCATGTCAAGTTCAGAGAAGAGGTGGTAAATCTTGTTTATCTTACAGGCAGGGGCAGGGCGCTGGATGGCCTCCTCTTCATATTTTGGAAAAAATGGACTGTCTGGTGACTCCCACCCTCCTGGGGTAGAAGGGCAGCTTGGAGTGTGAAGGTCAGGGATCTGGGTCCGTATTAGTCGGAGGCCCCAGGCAGCCAATACTCTCTGGGGCTCCAGATCGTCCAGCTCTAGAGGACGTGAGCCCCTGCCTCCGCCCACCCCCCTTCATTTCTCGGACGGAGCCCTTTCCGAGACTCGGGAGCGCCCTGCCGCACCTTAGGTGTCATGCAGCCGTGCATTTTGGCACAGCGGCTTTAACAGTCCCCCACATGCTTAGGTCAGAACATAGGAGCATCAGGCGGGCAGCCGTGGATCACACGGAGCCCGGCAGTTCCTTCCTCTTCCCAGGGGCGTCATTTTAGATTTTACAGCAGGAGTGAATAAATCATCTCCAAACCAACAAGATGTCACACACACCCTTCCCCTGCGAAAAAACTCCAGCAGCTTCAGAACCAAGGATACCTTCCTACTCCTCTGGCTCCGATTCGCTCTGATCCGAGTTTTGAACGGCCCTCCCCGCCGGCAGCCACCTCCGAGGCCCTTTTACACTTTCAAACGGTTATCTGTAGATTTTCAACTAGAGGTCCATTTGATTTTTATTTTCAAAGATGTGTTTCTTTTACAATTCCTCTCCTGTAATACCCTGTTTACCTGCTCCCTCCTTCAGCAGGGCGCGCCAAAGGAGCAGGCCACTAGCTCCAGGAGAACTCTGCTCCCTCACAGGGACGCCAGGGGACTCGGGGACAGGGGTGTTGCAAGTCTGTGCTCGCCTCGTGTGCACGGCGATCCCCGCGTGTCTCCTGTTCCTGGTGGGGTCAGCTTTCAACGGTTCTGAGAAAATCTATTTTTTATTCTTTGAGAGATGGAGTTAGAAGAAGCCATAGGAATCACTTTTTTTTTTTTTAAATTGGGGGAGTAGTATTTATAGAGAAGGAGATAAAGCTTGCGTTTTTCTTTTTCTTTTTCTTTTTTTTTTTTTTGGCAAGGGGTGGAAGAGTTTCTTGGGGAAGAGCTCCACCCCGAAGAAAAAGTAAAACTTGGGTGCTCAGCATCCTTTATTCAAACCAATTCGTAAGGTGAATCAAGAGGATTCTTGGAGTGTTCCTCTGAGCTAGAGATTAGATATTTACAGGAAATACTGGGATAAGGGGCTAACTTCCCGTGTCCACTCGGTGTCCAAACATTTACAGAACTACCTGTGAGTCCACGCCATTGTAATCTGATTAGGTGCTCTGCTTCGAATTCTGTTTTAATTTGATGCAGGGCCCAGTACCACCCCCATAGGTTTGGTGTCCTTTAACTTTCTTTTCAACAATACAAAGAGGATGTCTATGTCGACAGCATCAATTTTAATCCACAAGAATTAGGATTCTTGTAAATTCAAATAGCTTGATGAGCAGGCTAACAACACTCATTAAAAACGATCTCAAATAGAAAAACATTATCGACAAACTGCCACAACCTCCTTTTCTCTAAATGCTGTTTCTTATTAAGTCAATAAATGCGGAGATACATTGTCAAGATATCTGAGGAGACAGTCTTTGGTGTTTGGGGGTTAGCGGGTTTGTTTTCCGCCTGTAGAACTTTTTGAGTAAGATGTCTCCACCCTGGTCCTAATACTAGAAGATTCTTGGCGTGGTCATTTGTCTAATTTAGTGAGGCAGCCTTACAGAAGGAGCTGTACAGAAAATTGTGAATTATCAATTTTAGATTTAGACTTTACAAAAATCACTACATTTCACTTGTCCTGGAGCCACTTTTCTTGAAAAAAAAAAATCTGGGAAGACGAGTACAAGGACAGTAGTCACTTTAAGGGCAAGGTGGGGAACAAAAACACAAACAGTGGTTGGGGAGGAAATTTTATGAGAGAAAATAAAGAAAACTTGTCAGAACAAATCAATCGCACACACAACTTCTCAGAAGAGTCCAAGGACAATCAGAATCTTAAGGATTCTGCTGCTCCTGCAAGTTCTCAGATATAGGAATAAAGTCATGACCAGAATTCAGTCCTCAGGTAATGGATATCCCAGCCCCTTTCCTGCACCATGGAATGAGAGAGCTCTAATTCCCAAGAACTTTGAGGCTTATTTTTGCTACTATTGATTTCCCCAGACTTAGCTTCAAATGAGGAATGAATTTGAAAAATGTGTATTAATTCGAATCCCTAAGATTCGAGTTATTATAAAGAACAAGGACAGGTCCTCTGGTTCCTATTTTGTCTGCTTGGAGCTATTTGCAAGTGTTTGGAAATGGTCTTCAGGGGCGGGCAAGGAGAGACTATACCGAAACTTCTGTGCAGAAATAGAGATCGCACTCGGTCTGAATAGCAGGCTCTCATGGAATCTCACCATTTTTAGGGGGTGGAGGAGGGAGGGAGTAGGGAAGAGTTAATACAGAAATTCAGTGAAGAAGAAAATTTTAACTTTTAAAGCAGAACTCGACAGTATCTTAGATTTTAATGTCCTCCATCCCGACTGGAACAAAGATGCAAACACCCCTTCCCCACCTCAGCCCTCGTCCTCCCAGATCCAAGGGCATTGAGGTGCAACTCTCGGCAGGGTGGAATGTACCCGCGAGCTTTGCCAGACGCGCCTCTGCTTGCCTTCTCCTACCGAAAGGGGGCGCATTCCTCCTAGGCCTGGGAGGGACCTACCCTGCCTTCAGAAAACTTGGGACTCTGTCAGCAGAGCGACACGCTGGAAGACCCTTCTATACAAGTAGCAAAAGATAGGAAATATCCATGTCATGAAGACACTCCAGGGACTGCATAACTATATGCTAGACACGCATTTTAACAGAAACATGGAATTAGCTTGCAGGCTTGCTTTTGAAATGAGGGTGCTCAGGATTCCAGGGCGAGCAGGAATGGGGAGGGGCGCTCTCCCTGTACTCCCTAGTGGGACTAGATGACCCTGGGTCAGTGGGTGCTAGGGATGGTGCCTGGGAAGGAGAGCGTTTGTCTCTGTGGAGGTGGGCGAGACATTTCTGCATGTAAACTCCGGGTGCTTGAAGAAGGAGGGGTAGATTGGAGAGCTAGAGTGCGGCATGTTAGGAACGGCTGCAGACACCCACCCTCATCGGACCCCAGTCTTCACATAGGGCAGACCCTGGCCATCCTAGAGGTAGGCCCTGGGCTTAGGGATACCCTCTTTCCTTCAAAGGAAGGACAATAGCTACCCCAAGTCTTGTGTGGGCTAAGACAGTGGCTTCCACTCATCCTCCCTTTTTGGGCAAGAGTTTCAAGTGATTTACAGGACATATGAGGAAAATTCTTAACCCCCTTCTGTAAATCTTGGGATTTTCTACTTCTCTCCCTACCACACCCTGAATTTGGAGGTCAACAAGGCAAGGCAACAGTGGGAGCAACAAACTGGCAGAATGAATACTTTGTCTTCTTCGTAGAGTTGGTGGTTAATACATACCTTCCAAGATCATCTGAGCTTGGGTGTTCACTAGAAACAGAAGTGCCAGGCCAGAGCTGCAAGGGAAATTGCATTCCCACAAACGTTTGTCTGAGAGCAAGAACATTCACCCCATTCACTTAATTTCTCATCATCAGTCATGTCATATTTTAAAGGACCTCACAGTGCTGGAAGGTGGTGTAGTTATAAATAAGCATAAAAACAGATGGGCGCTCTCCCAGTACTCTAAATATATATGGGGAGGCCAAACCTTTTCAAAGAAGATTCAGATATATAACTTAAAGGCCAAGGGGCCCGACTCAATCAGAATTTGAGCCAGGATATGCTAAGTTTAATCAGCTTGACTATGAGGCAAAGTGAAAGGCCTAGCCAGCACTTTGGATATATATAGAGACAACCCCATTTGCTCAAGTTTCCATTGTATTTATCCACACAAATTCATGCCAGTGTGCAAAGGGCTTGGAGGATTTGGCCTGGGCCTGGAGGAATCAGTGTCCAGCCTCCTGCCTTTGTCAACCATCCTTGTCTTCTCTGCATGCCCTGTGCCCCGACTGGCTGTCCCAGAGATGTGTGCTGCCGAGAAAACTGGTGCCTAGAGGCCATGGACGCCTCCTAAATGCTGTTTTCTAGAATCCTCAGAAAAGGAGATAGCCGTTGAGCTCAATGATATATAACACAACCAAGCATTTTCATTTATTTTTCCTCTCTGATAATTCGTTTTATAATAGCCCACTTAAGAGACTTCTTGGGAGTAGAGGTTTGGGGAGCTGGTTACTGTTCTGTTTCTTTTTCAGGTAACTCATGAATACATATAAGTTGAAAGTTCCAATGGAAATAGGTATTGAATCTAATGCTTTATACCTGGGCATTAACTTACTGTCATTAATCCAGAGTGGGAGGTAACACTCAGGAATTACGTACATTGTGACTTTCTTTCCATTTTCTGCCAGGTCTACTTCCCTAAATACCGGTGTGGATCACAGTAGTCCTATACCACTGGGATAGCTGTTAAGCTGTTGCCTTGGCTCAGTGAATGCTTAAGTGATAGAATCACCTCCCCATCTTTAGTGGATCCCCTTTCAAATCCAGCCGAAGCACTGGGTCCCCTCCGCTCCCCTTCCCACTTTATACCATTTGCCTAGGAGATCTCCTCCAGGCTCACCGTTTCAGCAACCATCTGCATACTGAAGATTCCCAGGTTTCGGCTTCACAGCAGGTCCATATGTGCAGCTACCGATTCAACATTTCCATGTGAACGTGACAGAAGTGCTTCAGACTCAAAAACAAAACATGGCACCGATGAGCTCCCTTTCCCCAATCTGATCCGCTTACAGCTTTTCCTGTTTTTCTGTATCACAACATGGGGATGCAAAACTCAGAAATTTCAGACTCATCCTGACTCCTTCCTTTCTACCTCTGTCCAGTCCATGTCCAAATCTCAACAAGTTTACCTTCTAAAATCACCTGAATCCATCTCCTCTTAAAAATCTGTGATATTTTACCTGTACTGTGTACCAGCCTCCTAACTAACTGGGTCTCCCTGAATCCATGTTTGTCCTCCTATCTGTAGGTGGTGCACAGCGTGGATATAATAGATACTCAAGGAAAATTTGCTGAATGAATAGAAGGCATGCTAGTGCATTCTTTTACAAACACATTTTTTAAAAATCATGGCTCTCTTCTTTAGGACTCACAATTGCTTTTTATTCTTTAAAAAAAATTTTTTTTAATTCAACTTAATTAACATATACTATATTATTAGTTTCGGAGGTAGAATTTAATGATTCATCAGTTGCACAATACCCAATGCTCATTTCATCAAATGCCCTTATTAATGCCCATCACCCAGTTACCCTATCCCCCTACGCACCTCCCCTCCAGCAGCCCTCCGTTTGTTCCCTAGAGTTAACAGTCTCTCATGATTTGCCTCCCTCTCAGGACCAAATTATTTGTCCTGTTTTGTTTTGTTTTTAATCACCTTTTATAGTCTATATTTCCATTCATGTCCCAGCAACCTGCCATTCACACAGAGAACAGAACTGTTCCCCTACTTTTCCCTAGTATGCTAGTTAGGCTAGGACATTTCCCCATGTCCTCTAGTCCCCTTTCTGCTTCTCTGACTTCTCATAGGAAATTTCGTGCTCTCTACCTCTTTTTTGCAAACCCACCCATGCTACCTTTCAAGGTTCTGCTGCTTGTTCAGCTTCATTTTAGACCAAGAAAACCCCTTCCCTCGATGCTTTTACTATAGAAATAATTAGCGCTTTTACAAGTATTGCTTAATTATTTTCTAAATATATTATGGTTGTTAATATAACCTTGAGGATTTTCTTAAGATTAGAGATTTTGGGGGGAGGGAGTAGGGGAGAGGCATATTCCACAGTGTATATAGTAAAGCTGCAGTAAGCAAATTAAATAGATCTTCTTCTTCTTCTTCTTCTTCTTCTTCTTCTTCTTCTTCTTCTTCTTCTTCTTCTTCTTCTTCTTTTTTTTTTGTATAGTGTGGTTCTGCTGTTTTTGCAATTTCTAGCTGCGAGTAATTTTTTTTTTTAAATATAAGCATAATGCCAAAGTGCAATACATGCTCATTTTAGAAAATGTATTATTTTACATTAAAAAGTTTAAATGGGAAAGTAAAGTCACCCATATTTCACTACCCCGAAATAGACGCAGTTTGTAGTTTGGTGTTAAAATATTTCCTTTTTATTTTTTACACAATTTTTATATTAACATTCTCCATTACCAATTTTTCTTAAATCAACGGAGGAATTTTTCATCCCATTTTCAAAGGTTGAGTTTCACCCCAAATTAAGAAAATACACAAACATGTAGCCCACTTGCTCTTATCAGAAAAATTAAACAAACACACAAACAACAAATAACACCTCCCCAAGGATTGTGGGAGCTGTGACGTCACGGCCGTTTCCCAGAGTTTTCGGGTTCCGGTGGGTCCACTCCCAGCAGTAAAGACCTTCAGAGTAAACAGTTTCTTTTTCTTTTCTGCTTGTTCTAGCTGGGAACCTTCCCTAGACATGAGCACATGTCTCCTTTTGAAATTGGAAAAGCCTGCATAATACTTAAAGGACATTCCGGGACCACAGTTGGAGAGCTACTGCTCCAAAAATTAGTTTTAGTAAGGAAGAGCTCCATAAAACTGTTAAGGAGAAAATGTCTTAAGGGACTGTACATTTTCTGTTATTGTAGATCTCTGGCTCTTGACTTTTGGTTTTATAAGTTTTTTTTTTCTTTTTTTTTTTTCAATGTTTTAAAACTCATACAATGCTTTTGTAAAAAAAGGAGGAGGAAAACGACATTTATTTCTCTGTACCTTGTAGGATGATGATCAGGTAGACTAGTGACAGCACACAGTAGTGTATTTTGATAGGAGAAGCACTTACAAAAATAAAAAAAAAATAATGCATTTATCCATATACGAAAGGCTACAGTGCCACAGCCCTTATTTAAAGTGATAATTGCAGAGAAAATATAAATTGTTATTATGAAGTGTATTTAAAAATCGTTCCCAGGCAAGTTGATGTTAAAATATTTGCCTGATGAATGCAAATATTTTCTTTAGGGAAAGTATTATCAAGTGATGTAAAATCGTGTGGAACAAAATTTTTAAATTATGAATTCGATATATCTTAGTAATTGATCTCCCTCTCATGGGAAAGGGGGAACAGAGAGAGTAATCATGATTTTCAAGGATTAAAAAACCACACTTGCCCAATAAAAGTTTCTGCAGTTCTCCGCATTGCCTATTTCTGAGGATTCTGAGGGAAGAAAGGAGAACCACCCAGAGAGCTCTTTGCCTATAACCAGATGTGCTGTTCAGCAGCTCTACTCAAGTTTGAGGGAAGACCACAGGATGAATCCTCAACACATTTAAGAAATAAAATGTAATTTAGTTCATTAATCATGAAACTGAAATCTGCAGTTTTGCTACACATATTTCAAAGGCTGAATCCCTTCTGACAAGAGAAACAGAACATAATATCACTGCACACTTGACTGTTATGAGTCTGTTCTTAGTTTCCCTCAGGGAAGAAGAGATTTTTCTGGGCGTGATCATTTTTACTCAGAATATATGGAGTACTATTTAAATTTATGCCTTTCTTATCCCCCTTTACCCCAACATTCTCCTTCCTCAGGGTGGTAAGAATATCTTTTTTTCAGCTCTGTTTTGGATTTTTTTGGTTTGGAGAATCAGGGCTACCTTGAACAGCTAGGAAATTCCAGCTGTATCTGGACAAGCCTTAAAGTCAATCATTTTAACTGAATTACTATATATACTCAGACTGCTGGAGGATTTAATTCTTTTCCCTGATTACTTGTATAAATTAATGTCTTACTTTGTCTTAAAGAATTAATAACATTAATAATATGAGTAATAAAGTGACATAAAATATTAAACTGCTTCACAAACTCCAAGAACATAGACCAATGCCATTATGTTTTATAAAACCAGTTCTAAGAAGTAGGTCGGGGTAGCATAATTATTTTCATTTTACAGAGAAGAAAACTGGCTTGGAAAGTTTTAGGGAGCTACTGTTAAATGACTTGAATATTTCCTTCCTGATCCCTTTTTGTTTATTTATTTTTTCATTCTATCCCATCATCTTTGATGTCAACCAAATTCTTGTGGATGCATTATAGTCTAGTGAAACAATGCTGAGTTAGGAATAGGGAGACCAGCATGTCACTTCACAGCACATTACCATGCTGCACAAATCTCTTTTATTTCCTTTGGCTCACAGTCTTTGTTATAAAGTGGGCATGTAACTGCTATACCTGTCTTCCTCATGGGAATGCAGCAGACCAAAAAGGTACTGCATTTGCAAACATACTTGAGGAATAAAGGGCCAAATTTATTATTATACCATAGGAATCAAGTGGAGACTTTTCTAAATTATGTGATCAAGCAAAAATTTAAAGCTAAGAATGTGTTTCCATAAATTTATCCTCAGCCGTCAAAAAGTAAGAATCTTTAATTTAGATTTAAGGGCATCAGGGTTTCAAAGCATTTTACTTTGTATTTAGAGAATTTTGTTCTAACTTATGATTCTACAATTTCCTTACTGGTTGACTTTAGATAAATCTCTGGGTCTTGATTTCCTCACCTAAAAACCTGACACGTTAATAGCTATTACACAGGTTTGTTACTTGGAATAATGAAATAACATGAACAAAGACTCCAACACCCTACTTCCCTGTTCCATTGAAAGCATGCAAGTAAATGTTTGCTCTTTTCCTCTCCCATTTCCATAACATCTCTGACAAATGTCACTTACTCCAGGCTCGGATATATATTCAATGTGGTTTCCCAGTCGATGTTGGAGGCCATTTTAATGTCACTAAAACTAGGAATATTCCCATACTCTAAAAGTCACGCTCTTACAGCATGTCACTTACCAAGTGACTAAGTAGACAGATGTTTTTGATCTACAGTCAGGAACTGACGCCTTATGATTTCTAGTGACGCGCATAAGTCACACAAGGAGTGCCTGGCAGAGCTGGGAGTCTGGCTCAGAAGTTCCCGACTGTGGTCCCCTCCTTCAGGCCACCCTTCTCCTCGTTAGCATGAACCAGTAATCTGAATCTCCTTCAACTCTGAGATGGCACCAACCTTTCCTATTTCCACTTGCTTCATGCATCACCGCGACTGTGCCGTGACTGAAGAAGACAAATGCCCTTCTCCAATTTCGACACTGAATTTAATGGAGAATATATGACATAAGCTTAGGACATCAGATGTCAAGACTTCTTATCCCAGACCTCACCCAGCCACTAAGTTTCCCGGAGACCACCATGTTGCATTTTCTCTGTAGTGTAATGTCTCTGACATTGCACCAGCTTACCGCTCCTCTGAGACTTCTTTGGAGTTTAATTTTTTAGACATGAATAATACTTGCCCTGCTAACTGTGATCATACATAAAGTTGCCATTCTTGTGCCAACTTGGGTTTCCTAGCCAGTTGAAGAAGATAAACATTCTGTTCCCCAGTTTGGTATGTGACCTGCTTTCATATGTATTGCTTTGAAATTTGATAAACCTAGAAGACATACAGACTGCATTTCTATATCATAAAGCATGCAAGACTCTTTATTTTGTTCCCAAGCAATTGATGATTTCTTTGGTAACAGATGAGCATCACCTGTGGTACATGTGGAGAAAATGGGTCACTGTGGGTGAGGCGATTGGACGAGTTTGTTGCATGACTTCTGTGTGGGTCTAGAGAAGCAATTTACCATGTGCTTTATGCAAAGAGAAGCAAAACATCTAAGCATGCTCAGTGGGTATTAGTTGGATATTAGGAACACAGACCTGTCAGCAATATCAGTTCTGACATATGGAAAAGTATGTATGTGTTTGCTAAAAATGCTGTGTGTGCTTTACAGGATTATGTAGTCTCTAACTGGGGTGTGGAGAGCTGGATTACCGTTCTCCTTCAGAGAGCATGGAATCCTTCGTCATGTAGGAAAACTTGTCTTTGGTCCTTGTTTATTCATTTCCTCCTTTTATGTGTCCCCTATGTGCAGTTCATTTCTAACGACTTAGAGGCAAGAGATAAAGAGAAATAACAGATCATCTGATTTTTTCTCTACTGTGCTTACAGTCGAATCCTGCAGATCTTAAAAGTGTGATGCCTGGTTTGTCTTCATCAGAATGAACTGAAATGTCTTGAAATGCAGATTCCAGGACCCCATCCATACCCAGGGAAGCAGAATCCCCCAAACACGTGCATTTTAATCCCAGATGATTTTCATATACCATCAAGTTTGCAAATGTAGTTGTAGACTGCGTTCTTTCATAGTGATTGGCATCGAATGATGTATTTTTGTGTGCCGTCCCCTGTGTCCTGTGGTCCATTGTTATTAAACTCTCCCCTTATAAGCGTTGGTTTTATCTCTTCAGCCAGGTGTATAAAGTTTTGAAGACAGGGGCAGACAGGCAGATATTTTATACTTCAGAGCACTGATGGTGCTTTTCATATTGTAAATGACTTAATAAGCAGTTATTGAGTAAAGAATGCATGAAGCATTCTAGGTTCCTGGCACTGTTTTAAGTGCTTCACATGAAAAAAAAAAAAAAAAAAGGAAAAGACATTCAAGGTGATTACTAAAGGTTGTAAAAATCCTAACTATGACTAATTTTAGGTGATTGTTTTCTTAGCTCTTATTCTGGAAGAAAAAACATGTGCCAAACAGGGCAGTCTATCACACAGATACTATTATTTGCAATTTAACTTCAGTTTTAAGTATGTTTTTAGATGAAAAGTATGCCACGTTTAGGAAGTTATAATTCAGTATTTTGTATTTTTTTTTAAAAGTCCTTCCTTCCTGTCTATGGTTGATAAAGTACAGTTTTTCTATTTATGCAATTTTGCTTATTTATTTTATACACAGTCTGAAAAGGCCAGTTTTTTTGTAGTTTTTTTTGCCAGCATATAGAATTTTATTAAAAACCATTCAATGAGTAGGATGGATCTCGGTGTTTTCTAAACAAAACCCTGAAGCATGAGTTTATAAGGTTCTGCATAACTTCATCAACTCATACTACAGGGGAAAAACGTTGGGTGTCACATGGTAACTGAATAGACTATTCATCAGCATGCAGGAGGCACCCCTGAGGGCCTGCAGAAACTCTTGGGTGGAATTTTCAGATGGATAAGGTCCTGAATTACCAAGTGGAAGCCAAGGCCAGACTCCACCTTGGGTTGCATCAGTTATAGACCAGCGGTTCTAAACATTAGCACACATCAGAATCACCTGGAGGGTTGTAAAAACACAGATTGTTGGACTCCACTCCTAGAATTTTAATTCAGGAGCCTTTGGGTAGGGCCACCAAGTTTTCATTTACCGTCGTTTTCAGATACTGGCTGTGAGAAGGTTTTATTTGAAATTCCAGTGTAACTTTTCTAACTTTGCCATGTTTGAAGACAAATTTATCCCATTAATGGGGTACTAGGCTTGGCACATACTCAAGTTACGTCTGAAATATCTCCTTTTAAGGTATGCTCCAAGGCTTTTGTCCTAAATGGATTTTCTGTTAAATATTAAGCTTTTTTCCTAATGAAGTATATGTAATTCATAGATTGTTGTCCAAAGAGTGTGTGCAGGGGGAAGGGAGGAAGGATAGAAATAGCCTCTTAAATGACAGGCCATTTAACTCATTAAACATCATTTGGAAAAGCAGGGTTAGTGGACTTTAGAAAGCTCAGAGGAAGAGAACAAGAATGGAGGGCCCTTGCAGAGATGAGAAGGGCCAAAAACCAAGGGGAAAGGCTTTTCTGGAGCCGTCTCCGCAGCAGAGACCACTGCTGAGTAACAGGCCTCGAAGCCCATCTGGGATCCTTTGGTGACATGAACTTTGCTCTAGTGGTTTATGACATCACTGGAACCCCCTTGGTGGAATTACAACTTCATAATTCACAGTTAGCTGTTGTTTATTTTATATTTAATCATTTGTGGAGCACACTGGCAGCATACCCAGGGGAACTGTGTGGTTATGCTTCTGCAAATCTTCTTGTTGCATAATTAAGTACGTCAGAAGTAATTCACCAAGTGTCATAACATCCCGTATTTCAGACTTGCAGATGCTGGCCTTGGTTGTGATTGTCCTGAAAGTTATCCCATCTGACTCACCTTCTCAATGAGTTTTCCTTTTGGAGGAAAAGTTACCAAAGACAGCTGGGCTTCCGGGTTTAAATGCAGTTTTCTGAGTAGCAAGCACAATGCTTCCATAGAAAGACAATCCCGTATGTGATATTGATTTCTATAATATAACTGTAAAATGTGGTTTTATTTCTATTATCCCATAAGGATATAAAATGAATCAATCAAATAACAAAGAAGGCTTCTGGCTTAGCCTAGGGAATGGGGATTAGGCCCTGTATTTCTTGGTGTTTGGCCCTTGGCTGCTCAGAAATGACCCCACTTATCTAGTGCCTTTGAGTCTTTCAGGGAGAGACGGGGAGGAAGGGAAGGAAATTAAAACTTCCTCAATCTTTCCTAAAGGAAAGAAATGAAGATTTATTGAGCACCCAACATGACCAGGTCATGTGCTGGGTGATTTATACTACTTATGTTGTTTGAATTCTCACAGTAATGTTGAGTGGTAAATATTGTCACCCTCCAATTTACAAATAGGGCTTTGAGACTCCGAGGAGGCTTAGCAACTTGCCTGAAGCCTCAAAATTGGTCTTGATGAAACCAGCACTTGTCCTGATGCCTCGGGTACTGCGTATTCCATGATCCTCTCATTTACCTTCCACTGGCTAGAAAATTGGAAGGAGACGGTTGAGCTGAATGGCTTTTCTGCCGCATTTATTCAGTGGGACACAGAACTCTAGTAAATGTGGTCCTGGACTGTGTATTGGGATTGCAAAAGAAAAAATGCAAATAATCCATCAGGAAATGATATCTTTGTAAAGAAAACGCCCTGATGGCACTGGATACTTAAGTGACAGTTGAGCAGCAAAATGGAGGTTAATTATGGGGCTCAGTGAACTTGAATGAAAGAGTGAATGAGAAGATAGTGTTAGAGAAGAAACTAGGTGAGCCAGAGAGCTTTTCTGAAGGTGAAGAATTGATTTTGATCATGGTTCTGACCTTGAACACCCCAACAAGACCCTCTAAACTATAACCTTATGAGATTGGAAGAACAGCAATGTTTTTTGGACAAGTCTGTTGAAGATTAAATCAGGTATATGTGGATCTTCCTTACCTTACATCACAGGTGGTACAAAGCTTCTCAATTGCATCAGTTCTGATACTGGATAAGAATATTAAAAAAAAAAAAAAAGATCCAAAATTTCTGCTTAAATTCCCTCCCCCTATGGGAAGAAGTTGTGTGTATGTGTGTGTGTTTGTGTTTGTTTGTTTTTTAAGTTAAGAATAGGATTTTATTTGAGAGATTCAGACAGTCTGATTTGGTTGTTTGGGGCTGGAAATTCATTTTCCAAATGCACTGTCATAAGGGGTTATTAGGTTTCCTGAGAGCCTCCAAAAGGCTGGTAAATGTATGAGACAGATGAACTATAGTGATGATGGAGGCAGCCAGAGTGTTGCTTCTGGAAGAAAGTGACTTAGTGGCTCAATGGTAAGAAGGAATGGGATGTCTTGGCCTCTTTATTGGTGTAGGACCAGTGTTGGGCAAAACTGAGAAGTAGATGAATTTAATCTCTGCACGCAGCCTTCTGCAACACCCACCCCAGCCACCAGTGTCTGAATTTGGTGTTGATCCTGTGTGCTCTCATGTAACACTGTACAGCTTCTTTAAGAATGCCACTGAGGTCCGGGTGCCTGTCACCCTACTCACCCCTCTTCTCTAGAGTTCCCAGTAAAAAAGGAGGGTAAACAGGCGATAAGCCCTGGGCACTCCAAGTCCCCATTTTCTGGGATTTGCTGATAAAACAAAGTTGGAGACTTAGGTTTAAATCTGTAATGATTGCAGATTACAGATTACTCTTTCTTTCTCTCACTCACTTTCTCATACATTCAGCAAATTTGCCTCAAGTACTTGCTGTGCGCCAGTCATTATTCTAGGCGCTGGGGATTCGACAGTGAAAAACACCACTTGCTTTTTCTCATCAACCTTACTTTCTCCTGAGAAAGAAAGGCAATAAACAAGTAAATAAACAAACAACTAGATAAATAATGCAATTATAAATAATGATAAGTCCTATAAAGGAAATAAACCAGGCTTATTTGAGCAGGGATAGGAATGAAACAAAGGCTCTAACTATGTGGAGATCAGAGTAAAGACTGTTGGAGCATTTTATCTACCAGGTAAAATCAGGCAGCAGAAGTGGACACGTACAAAGGCCAGTAGGCATGAACAAACCTGGGAACAGAATGAAGGACAGTGGGGCTGGAGGATAGCAAGTGACGGGAGCTTGTCGGTGAGGTCAGAGAGCTATGCAGAGGTCAGGTGATAGGGACCTTGTAGATCATAGTGAGGAGTTGGGCTTACAGCCTAAGAATGGTGGCAGTGGAAAGCCATGCGAGGGATTTAAACCGGGGAGTTTTGTGATCTGACTTATGTAGTGAAAAGAACAATCTACTATATTGAGAATGTATGTAGATTGGAAGAGAAAGGAGATGTGGCTAAAAGGTTCTTGCAATGGGCCCGGTGAGGGATTATGGTGTTTTGAATGGCTTTATGGGTGAGGCGCTGAGCAGTGGTGGTGGGCGCCCATCTGGGCTCGCTAGAGGGGACCAGGAGGCTGATGAGCCAGTTAGCTTTGTACATGCAACGGGCCTTGCCTGGTGGACTCACCCAGGGCACTTACTTTTCTTAGCCTCGTCTTTTCTACGTTTCTGTACCCAGGTTTTCTCTCAAACCTGTAAGCCTTTCCATGGTGGGCTCCCTGGAAGCAGTTGACAAAGGGGAGGGAGTGGTTGGGTGCAGCGGGGTGTGAAATGGGAGCAATTTTTTCTTGAGTTTGTTATTTGAAAAGCTAGAGCCTGTAATTCAGGTACTGCCTATAATTTTCTCAGAAAGGAAGGGTTCTGTTTTAAGTTCTGCAAAAGCAGCCTCTTTGTAATTTAGCAAAACATCAGAAGGCAGCATTGCTAACAACTACAATCCAGAGATGTGAAGGCTTGTGCAGCCGAAGTGCCTCGAGAAGTGATTTGTATTTCCTGGGTCAGAGTTCCTCCCCTTTAGTGCGTCTGCATTAATGCCACCAAAGGTCAGAAATCAAGTCAGGTCTTTTCTCCAAACAACAGACAATAATCACAGTTCCGATGAGCTGCAATCAGAGCATGTTACCTATCACCAGTCATTCAGCTAACAAATATTTATTGTATTCAGCACTGTGCCAAGCACTCCGGAGGATGCTAAAGAAGCCTAGGGCATGTGCTCTTGCCAAAAGAGCCAATCATCTAATTGGTGAGGTGAATCTAACACTGACTGGCACATGGCTCACCTCAGTGTAATTTTAACATGTCCAATCCTGAAATCATCAATCCTGCAAACTGCTCCTCCTCTTTTCCCTATTATTCAAGGGTACCTCAAGCCTTGAGGGGGGCTGCAGAACCAGCTCAAAGTCTCAACAGCAATGCCACCCCCTTCCTGTCTCTTGGTCTATGCGCCTGTTTCTCAGGGCAGACATTTTGTGTCACGGGGGCTGGATGAGATCTTTCCTCATCGTTCCTTACAGATGGAACTTTCTCTGACCCAGAGGAGGAATTTCAAACCTGTAAGAAACCACTAGTTGGAAAACTGTCAGGAGAAATTTTGAACAGATCCATCTTGCTGTTAAAGAAGATTTTGAACCGCAGATAGTTTAAGCATTTTGCAGCTTGTCTCACCCTGAGAGTTGAGAAATGCCTTCTGGCTCATCTTCCTGAGCATTCTGTCTGCCAACGCTTCTCATGCGATTTCAAGTAATTTGGCAAATGACAAGTTATAGTCAGCATAAACTAATAATTATGCAATTGATTAAGCAGACCATGAAGAAAAGTTCAGTATTTGAACGGAAAAACTGGTCTTCATATAAACCGAACCTTGGAACAAGACGATAGGCCCCCGACTTCCACACTAGAACTGAGAGGCAATCGGTTTCTTAATTTCTTCACACAGGGAATTGAATCAATATTTTTGCTGAGGCTGAAATATTGGCTTTACAACTTGGTTTATTTGAGGTTTTATTAGGCTTATCTCTTCTGAGCTTCCACTAATGTCTTCATAATGTTCTGGGGAAAAAAAAAAAAAAGAGCAGAGAAAATTGACTCAGGATAGACCAGTTTACACACCGGATGTGGCTGAAACCACCAGCCTTGCATACCTCCTGTACCAGGGGACACACAGGACAATGCGAGGTGGGGAAGGCCTGCAGCCTGGGAAGGCCAGTGGGAGTCTGCTCAGGCGTGGGAAGTGCTATCAAAGGGTGATTCAAGTCTGGAGGAGCAGCTGAGTAGGGAACAACTCAGCAGCCCTCAAAAGCCTGACTCCCAGCCAGGGGGTTTATGAAGGTAATCTGCAAGACGCATTCAGAGGGAAGATGATTTGGGAATTACAGTACTTTCACTCAGTCTAGGAAGTTTAAAAGATTTGTTTCAATAGATGAAGAATAAAGAATTTGGAATCAGAAAATCTAGATTTCAGGTCTGCCTTTATTTCTGCCCTTGCGCACCGCTCTTGGCCTCCATGACGTGTCTATAAAATGGAACGATAATGTCTGCTTATTTGTGATTATCGTGGAGTCTTGGGGATACAGCGTGGAAGGAAGGATGCATGGTTCCAGATCTGATCAATATTACTGTAAACCTCTAGTATAACAAGTGAGTAATACATTGCCAGGGATTCAGAAGGTGGATTTTTCACATCTACCAGGGACACATGCGGAAAGATTTCATGGAAGATGCGGCATTTGAACAGGACTTCAGTGTACTAGAATTTTTTTTTTACAAGTCAGAGCATTGTGCGTTAAGAACAACATAAAAACTAAGCAAGCACATTTGAAATGGACGTGTACCTGTTCAATCCCACAAGAACCGCTCCAAGCAGAAGGGCGAGGCCTCTGAGTTTCCTTGCCAGTAGCTGACATTGCTTCACTCCGTTATAGTTAAAAATATCGACTCTCCGCCTCCAGGCTGTCAATCTGGCACTTTTCACCAGCATTAAACTCATTTAAAAATGATTTGAAACAACATTACATTAAAAAAAAAGAAAAAAAAAACCTGGTAGATTTTTTAGTTAAGGGTACAAAAAACAAGTTGCTGTTTGTGTCCCAGAGATTTTTTTAAAAACATCGTCTGCTGACGGGAGAATGGCAGCTTGGAAAACATGCAGGCTCAGAGGACCAAAAAAGCCTTAGAGGGTGAAAGCAGGCAGCTTGGCGTTTCATATCCCAGCTTTTCTTTAAGAGGACCTATGGTGGCTTTGGAGAGGAGGGAAGCAGAAGGGGAAGGAAGAGAAGTGGAGAAAAGAATTTCTCATTCAAATAATCCCATGGTTTTCAGCAAGGTCGAAAGTCTGAGAGTTCGGTGGTGCCTTGGGGAGCAGGACTAAGGAAAATGTGATTTGCCAAGGTCAGCAATTTCTGACACTCATTCAAATTCTAGCCTTAGGGGGGTAGCTGTTTGATGAGAGCCGAGGAAGAGGCGGCATGAATAGATGACATTTAACATCGGTAGGAGACAGGGGGCTGCAGCAGCTTGCGCACTCGATTCCATGGGAGGCATTTCCAGAACAAACAGAGTCACTTCTTAATTGCCTGCATATGGATTTCCCACTTGGTGGATACTTTTTAAAATCTGCCATTGACGTTTCTAAGGCGCACACTCTGGAGTTACTTCATTCTCAGAGAGACTACACTTTGAGAATCCAAGGTCATCTGGAAACTCAGCCTAGGTGAAAGTTATTGGAAGTGTATACCTCCTAGGTAAATGAAAGCAAGGAGACCATATAATTTTCCAAGCATAAATATAGGCACCACCTTTTGTTTTGGAGAATGAACTAGCATTCATCAAGTATCTTGTAAATGGTTATGCCTTGCTTCTGTCCATTAGTTAGAATAATCAAGAACTGATTGGCCACCTCCCCATCTACACCCCAAATCCAAGTCATTTAAGTTCTCCTGCTTATGACAGCCTGTTTTAAGAGTAGCGCAAAATTAAACAGAAAACATGATTTCTATTATATTATGGGCTTTTTTTTTTTTTAAAGTTCACCTTGACCATTTGGGGATTGTGTTTCTGTTTTTGTTTTTACAACTCAGGATACTGAGTGAAGAACAGTATCAACACTAAACAGGCAACTTTCAAACCCCATATGTGGAAGCTGGTTCTTAAATAATGAGAAACTTTTGGCATCAAGCATTTCCAGTCCACTGAAGTTGTATTTGGTGAACAAATACATTGGATGTATTGACACTACATGTGGGCTCTTGGTCTACAAATTTCCCTCTGCAGCGTCTTACGGGAAATTTCTTGGGATGCTCAGCAGCACCCCATGACTTTGGTGAATTCTTTCTGTCCTTTTCTGAGGGAGCAGCGGGACCCCCGGGCCAAGAACATGGGCTCCGTGGGGAAGCTTATTTCCCTCACTTGCTTGTTCTTTGCAGTTGCTCTGGAGCCTCACTGTCTTTTCTCTGAAAAGAGGATCACTCTACAGGGCTGTCGTGAGCATAATGTATTGAACGCGGTTAGCCCTATCCCTGGCATGTAGCAAATACTAACCGAATGGAAGTTATTTTATAATAAGTATTTGGTTCTTATTTTACAACTGAGCAGACACTGTGGAGTCCTTTATCACTCAGCCATAAAACCTGTGTGGATATTTCCTTGAAATATTCGTGAACATCTGGAAATAATTTAGTCTGAGGACACTTTAGGTAACTAAAGGGACTCATTCTTAAAATGAATATATAGTCTCAGGAGACTCTGGGGTCAAAGAGCAAGTGACCAAATACTTTTACTCAACCCAGAAAGTTTTGTGGTGAGAGAAAGGGGGAAAGAAAGAGGGGGAAAGAGAAGAGGTGGGAGAGAAATAGATTTTGCTTAAACTAAGCATCAAGAATATTTTGAGCGAGAAGCAACATGGTGTTTACTATATCATATCAAAGTCAAAGCATCTAGGCTATACCTCCGTGTATTCGTTGAGTGACTTCTAAGTCTGTATTGTTATTTTTATTTTACCTATTAACCAAGAGATCTTGGGAAGCAAAACCTAGAACCCCCTACTAACTTTGAACCCAGAGAGCAATATCAGACGACTTGAGAAAGCACTAACACTAAGGTACGATGTGGCTCAGGAAAATGTAATGTTACATAGTGTTAATAAACATCTCTGGAAATGGTCTATACTGTTGGCAAAATTAAGGTGTCTGTTTTTTTCCTATTTTTCTGAAAAATTGCTTTTATTTAACCAATCCCTTTGAACAAGCAATTAGATTTTAAATTTGATCTTAACAATAACCAGGTATGTTACAAGGTTTCCAACTTTTAGCCCTTCAAAATTAATTTCAGATTTATACTTAAGGTTATCTAGTCTTTACAAATTTATTTACCCAGTTAAGTTTTATTTAAAAAAATCTGGGTACCTTTATTTATTTAGCCAAGTAAGGATATTAAATAAACTTCCTACCATTTTCTGTGTATATTATTTTAGAAAAGAAAGGGCATTATAGCACTAACATAACAAAATGACTGTAATCTCAAAATAAAACAAATGGGTGCATTTAACTTAAGAAGAAACCACTATGTCATTCTTACCCCTGCCCCAGCCATTTTATTTTGGAGTCTTGAAAATTTTGTCTTTGTTCTGAGAATTGCTGACTGGGAATCTCTGATTGAGGTATTTTTTGCTTCCTATACTTCACTAATAATTGCTGATTTCACTAATGAAACTCATTTGATGATTTTGTGGTGACCCAAGTTCAAGTAAAATTTATATTATTCTTTAGCTATACATCTTTTGGTTCCTAGTTCCATGACAATCAAATTATCATCAGTGTACATTAACAACCAACTACACAGTTAAAACCAGATAAAAAATTATCTGAGCTAAAATTAGACATTTGAGACATAAATTATTGATTTGAAGTTGTACCGAATCCATCAGGATATATTTTTTCCTAATCCACTGGTGCTCAATTTCATATTCCTCAATTTCTTAGGGGCAGTAAAGGAAACCTTTACTAATTTTCAGTATTTCAAGACACCTAATAATAAAATATGTTTATACTCTCTACAAATAACAACAACAAAAAAAACTTTAAGATTTTTTGATTGTATCAGTTTGAATTTAGAATGACTCTGTGGATCTGTACAGTTCTTAGAACATAATAGGGACTCATCAAAGAGCTAAATGAATGCAAGAATGAATGATGATATTCTTGGCTGTCACAGGCTAAATTTTACCTTGGACAATTTTAAATTTACTTAATGCAAATAACAAAATATAGTTTACTTGGTAGAAGAAGTTGTAAAACATGGAATCTATGGGGAGGAGGCAGTCCATGGAGCTGAAAAGATTGAGAGCATTTATATATTTTTGTAAGATATGAGTGGAAATAAGACTGTACTTTGAGGGAGGTTTGTGCACTTACTCTTTATGTTTGTGACCAGAAGTCTATGCCGAGAGGGATATGGGTTTTGTTGTTGTTGTTGTTGTTGTTTTGTTGCTTTAACTTTTAGTATATAGTTCCAGGGTCCTGATATTTATCAGCTTAAAAAAACCATTTTCATTTCTTAGGTATTTTTCTTGCTTTAGGACACCAGGTGGCGATATGGGGTGAAATGTGGGGAGCTTGGGGCACTGAGATTGGATCATGTCACATGAAAGGGGAAGCATGTGGATAGAGATCTGGAGAGCAGATTGATCAGCGTGTGTTTGAGAGATAGACAAATAGATCAAAAAAGGGAAAACTTTTTAAAGATTTGGTTACTTTTTGGCTGAGAAAGATGAGGTTGACATTCATCATCTGTATGAAACACTTTTCTCATGAGATTCCAGACAGTATTCCACTTAGAAAATTCAGGAGCTACCAGAAAGTCTCTAGCTCCTGCTAGTCATTTTTTTTTCCTTAGTGTTTTGTTATGTATAAGATGCTCCCTCCTCACTTCCCTTCCATTTGTTCAGTGGCAGAGGACCTACAATGTTCCATGCACAACACTAGAAATATTGGGTCATATAAGGTCTGGTCCCTGACCCCTACAAGCTCATAGTTTAAAAGAAGTAAACATGTAAATCCTAAATCAGCAGTATGTTTTGGGTTCTAGAATGGAGTCAGGATCAGGGCAGGAAGGGTTGCAAAGGATGGAGTTGTCATCCAGTGGCCAAGGAAAA
>NC_138374.1:88660432-88728463 GCF_054177405.1 Leptonychotes weddellii
AGTTCAAGTGTGTGTGTGTATGAGAAAAGTTGGTTGGGTCTTAGCATTTATTCATAATCATACTCGGCGGGGGGGGGGGGGGGAGGGGCACCTGGGTGGCTCAGTCGGTTAGGTGTCTCCCTTAGGCTAAGGTCATGATCCCAGGAGCCTGGGATCAAGCCCTAAGTCGGGCTCCCTGCCCCGCGGGGAGCCTGCTTCTCCCTCTCCCTCTGCCGCTCCCCCTGCTTGTGCTCTGTCTCTCTCTAGCATGCTATCTCTCTCTCTCTCTTTTTCTCAAATAAATAAATAAAATCATTAAAAAAATAGTCATACTCAAAAGCACAATTAGTAGTTACTATTAGTAGACAAGTTGTTGAATTTGAAAATGGGAGAGAATACCTGTTTGGCAAAACTTGACTTCCCCACCATCCCTCATATATGAGAATTTGTGTGATGAGAGTAATTATAATATAAACTGAGCTTTAAATATTCAAATGTTTTTATGGGTCAGGGTGGATATACATGGGCTACCTAGATTACGTGCCAGAGAGGTCTTAAAAGTATGATTCCGGGAAGAGTACAGATAAAATAAAACTTAGAAAATGGATGGAAATTTCAGAAAACGTAAGAGCCTAGAGAGAGAATAACAAGTTGGTCTGATGCAGGTAGGGCTGTTGGCATCAGAACGAAGGACTGCATGAACTGCTCAGAGGCAGTCCACTAGAAAAGGTTTGATTGCTGAGAGAAGGTTTTGTCTAGGCAGACAAAATGAGTCTAGTGAAGATGTGATAAAAAGGTGTTTGCTTGGCAAAATTTGGGGATGGATAATAGCACAAATCTGGGTTTTGGGTGCCTATGGAGAAAGTAGGGTAAGCTTTCAAGTGAGAGATGAGTTTTAGTCACCACTCTTTCTTCAGTGCCAATCCACACCTGTAAAATTTTTGTTCAAAAAGTGTTGAATGAATAGTGAAATAAAGCAGGTGGGTTGGGCACCAGCCAGCAAGCAAAGTTTGGGTCAAAATGTTTATCAGCCAACCTAGGAGTGAAATACAAAGTGCTCTGTTTTAGTGACTGCTGATGGATTTAATCAGGTCAAACATATGGATAGTGCATACCCTCCCCAATGTCTATCACACACTGGGGAGGGCATGTGCTGTGGTGAGCCCTGTGAATTGTGCAAGACTGTTGAATCACAGACCTGTACCTCTGAAACAAATAATACATTATATATTAAAAAAAAAAAGAAGAAGATAGCAGGAAGGGAAGAATGAAGGGGCAGAAATCAGAGGGGGAGACGAACCATGAGAGACTATGGACTCTGAGAAACAAACTGAGGGTTCTAGAGGGGAGGGGGTGGGGGTATGGGTTAGCCTGGTGATGGGTATTAAAGAGGGCACGTTCTGCATGGAGCATTGGGTGTTATACACAAACAATGAATCATGGAACACTACATCAAAAGCTAATGATGTAATGTATGGTGATTAACATAACATAATAAAAAAAAACATATGAATAGTGAAAACCAACTTGTTTTTATCGAGTTGCCCCTCCAATGGATTCTGACATCACTGAGAAGAAATTTCCTTCCTTCTTTCCTTCCTTCCTTCCTTCCTTCCTTCCTTCCTTCCTCTCATCTTCCCTCTCTCTTTTCTTTTTTTCTTTTTCATGTTTTTGTTTTTATTTCAGGTACATTGAATTATATTTCCCTCAGCTTCCTTCTTTCCGTTTCTTTTTCCCTCTCCTTTCTTCTATTCCTCCCTCACCCCTCCATTTCTCCCTCCCCCTTCCTCCTCCTCCCTCCCCCTCCCTCCCCCTCTTGTCCCTCCCCTGTTTTTGTGTGAGTGACAAGTATAGTATTGAAAATAAAGTAAAGGAGCATAGTGCCAAGAGTTTAATGTAAAGTGGGAAAACTTTAACCCTTGTGCCGTGGGTGGTTCACAGAGTTCCAGCAGCAGGCTTCAGGGGACTATGGGACCCTCCGTTGGGGTGGGGGGCACAGTGCCTTATTATAACACTTACGCCTGCCTTATTGCAACATTTATTCAAGAAATATTTAATGTACAACTATGTGTGCATGGTACTATGTTAAGCACTCTGAGGGGTATAAAGTTCTTTGTTCTTTAGGAAACAAGAGTTGGTTGATGGGTCTAGAATCTGGACTCTACATTAGATATATAAACAAATATATACAATATCAAGTGGAAAGGGAGTATATGAGAGAGGAACAGATTATAGGATATGGTAGTTATCTTTATCTTGGCAGTTCAGAATTGGAGTGAGATCTATTCAGGAAACACAGCTCCAGGAAATACATTTCTATACATTTCCAGGAAATAATATGTATTTATATTAACAATTGCCCATGATCAGGAAGTTCTTCCAATAACTGACATTAATCCTTAGGGTTAAGAACTAATTTCTTATTTTTCCATAGTTTTAACACTTTTGATTAAATTATTGTTTTGAAAGGTTTAACTCAAGAAAAGAGCCTTAACAACCTCAATAAGTGAGGGTTAGTAAATGTGCTGGAATATCCTTCCTTGATTCACTACTGAACTGTATGTTAGAATGTGGCTAACTCTTTAGAATGTAATTAAAGGATAACCTTGCATTGTTATTGAGTATGACCTTGTATTATAATAAGCATTATAACCTTACATCATTGTTAAGTTGCTGGATTACATGGATTTGATAAAAAAACTAAAACTTTTATTTCAGGCCACTAATATTCTCTTATTATTTAATAGTCAGATTTGGCCTAGATGAAGAATCATTTTTTTCAAGATAAGAAATGGTAGTCCACAACAAGTAATGAGGATTGAAATGGGTCCAACAGAGAATCTTTGTGGAACTAAGTGAAAGAAACCCTTAACTCCCACTCCCTCCCCTCCCCCCGCCTCGTGCGCACGCTCTCTCTCTTTCTCTCTCTCTCACACACGCACACACCCCCCTACCTCTCTTACATTTTTCTGCATCTGGGGATTTTGAAATTTTTATATCATCAAGAAGGCTTACCTTCTGCAGAAAGCCCTTGACCCTGAGGTACCTTGGGAAATTTTAGGAGCTGGCCTAATCCTATATATATTCCAGGCAAATTTTGACAGCCTTATTGCTTTTCATCATTAAGTGATTCTGGAACTTTTCCTAAATAGTCGGGCATATTAACACCAGCATCTTGATTCAGTTCCAACCCAACCTTCAATTTATTCCACTTTGGCTAGTCACAGCATTCTTCCCCACTTCTTCTGTGACCTGAGCCATTCCCGGAGACCGATGTGTGTGCTGTTAATGTATGTGGAGTTCTCAGGAGACAGAAGCTACAGAAAAGCCAAATACCATGGTTTTGTTATTATTACTAATCACAGGGCTCTGCCTCAGAGGAATGAAGGTGAGAAGAGATGAATTAGCATTGATAAATGACTTGCAAAATAGAATATGTTGTAGAAAGGTTCTAAATATTACTATAAGGAGTGGAGACAGCATGCAAATGTGATTAAGGAGGTGGGGTCAGAGGGCAAATGCTGGAATATGGGTGCACTTAGGGTCAGTGTGACCGAATTCTGCAATGATGTAATTTCCTGCACATACCAATCTCAGAGGCAGGCTTTCAGGAAACAGGATATTTGATACGGCAGTTCTGCCTTACTTATGAAGGGACCAGGAAAGAATAACAGTTGACTTTCTTGCTGGGCTGTGATCCCCTACATCCCCCATCCCCCACACCCACTAAACTCAACAATTACCATCATAAATAATTTGAATGTTTGTGTTGCTGGGTAAAACTTGCTCAGCCAGACTCTTAAAAGGAAAAGGAATAAGAAGTTTGATAGGATGGATATTATGAGGGAGGATGGGTAATAGGGTTGATGGGTCAATTTATTATTTGCAATTTCTTACAAACAGAATTAAGAAGTTGAGAAACTCAGATCTTGAATTGTACTAAATTTCAAGATGAGACAACAGATCAAGGAAAATGTATTCTCTCAGAAATCTGATCTTACTGAAGGCTAGATGTCGTGGCGAAGCTATGCTTCTACATAGTATTAAACCCAGGTACACTTTTGCCCACAAAGTAAAATAGTTGGGAGCAATAATCCCATCTTATTTACAAATATTTGATTCCTAATTTTCATGTTTTCTGCTTGTGAGGAGTGGGAATAGTATCGTTTACCACACGGAGTTTCCATAAGGCAAATACAGGTTTTTTTTTTAAGGATTTATTTATTTATTTGTCAGAGAGAGAGAGAGAGAGGGTAAGCAGGGGGAGAGCGGGCAGAGGGAGAAGCAGGCTCCCCGCCGAGCAGGGAGCCCGAGCAGGGAGCCCGATGCGGGACTCGATTCCAGGACCCTAGGATCATGACCTGAACCGAAGGCAGACGCTTAACTGACTGAATCACCCAGGCGTCCCCAAAACACAGTTTTAGTTTTCTAAAGCACTTTTCAGTTTTCTTGGAGGAATGGTATTACCACGAAGGGCTTTATTCCATAAACTTTGGTTTCCATGTGCAGATGGGTCCAAAATCCAAATTTCAGTACCACAAAGTTTCGATTTCTCACTTGGGTTTGTTATAGTTAAGGTCAACGCATGAAACACAGGAGGAAGGTTGGATCAGTTTTTTAAATGAACTTAGCAAAAAATAGTGACTTGAGAAACTTTGAATTCAAAACTGAAAGAGTTTATAAGTTGTCGAATCAAATCTCTGGGATCTGGAATTCCTTCTCTGGTATTCCTGGCAGACAGAATCCAGGCTTGCTTGAAGATCTTCACAGATAAGGAATACATCATTTCATAGAGCAGCTGTTCTCTTTGTAGGGTGCAAATTATTTTTATAAAGTTTATATGAAAATTTTGTGTATGTATATGCTTGTGTGCATGTATAATACATATGCCCTGTAAGAGGTAGATTTTTTATGTAACTGCATTTTCTCTTTCAAAAGCCAGTCACATGGGCTAAGAAGTGTGAACATACTTACGGGGAAAATAAGAGAATTGGAATAGTACTTAAATTCTGGGAAATGTGCCTGTAGTATTTACCAGTGTTTTAAGAAAGCATATTTATGCTTTTAGAAACAAGCACATCTTTTTATTGATTCAGGGACTTCTACTATTTCATAATGAAAGCAGATTATAAATAAAACTTAACTGATTTTCTTTTTTTCCTTTTCCTGTAGTAACCAAATGCTTCAGCCACTGGGGTCTAATGAATAACAGCTGTGCTTCAAGTGTTTCTATAGATAAAAATTAAAGTAGGGTAACATCTAAGGATTTTTGTGGTTGTTGTTGGAGTAACAATGGGTATAGGAATAAAAAGGTAGATAAAGGCATCAGCTCTTCTACTTTATCCTTCAGGCTTTTCATGCAATAAATTAGGAAACTGGCAGAGCCTGAGAATCCATTGCATTGGCGGAGAGGCTGAGGCGCTCTGACCGGGCATGCAGTTGCAAGAACCTGCAATAGAAGGGTCTAGTTCACCCACAGGGATGTCTCTGGAGACCTGGATTTTACAAGATATCTGATATGAGACTGGCTAAACACATTAACTGCACCAGGTGGACTGGCAGAGCTGAGAAGGGGCCAGAGAGAGTGTCCTTCCAAACCTGTTCTTTGCAGAACGAAGAGTTTCTGCAGGTGATTTGCACAAGATCAGCTAGCTAGTTGCAGAACTGGGACTGGAACGTGAGCTCCTGTTCAACCCCCACTATGTCCCACGGATGGCTTCCCATAGCTGCATTACGGTTGTAACCACTCGGAATGAGATGCTATATCAGTATTATACACCTATGCATCCAATCTCTTGCCCCCATCCTCTCCCTTCTTTTAGCAAAACCTTTATGGAACATATTTGATGCTAGTGTCATCTGTCTGTCCATATGCAGTTGGTGGAGGGAGTGAGTGTCCCTGGGTGGAAAGGTCACTTTTTCATGCTGGGAATGTGGACATGCGTGAGAGTCTCAGCCACAGTTGGATAGAGGAGAGTGTTTTCTTTTTCTGAGTCAGGACCAGAAGCTGCCAGTTGTGCCTGAGTTCTTTTCACTTGGACGTACCAGCTCCCAACCAATGATAGTTGCTGTTAGTTCACATCACCTCAGACTCATTTCTCTGGTCAACAAGAAGTCCATAAAACAAACAAACAAACAAACAAAACAAGAAATCCATCAGAGGTATGAACTTGCATCTTTCCCCCCAACTGTCCTGACCCCATCTTCTCTTTTCACTTCTTTTTCTGGGTATACTTTTTTCTTTTTTTCGCTCTATTCTCTGGGACTGTCACTGAAACCTCAGTTGAACCCAGCACAGGCTTAGACTGACTTAGGATGATTTTTCTGGGAACTTTTAGATGTGCAGTGTGGAGAAATAAAACGTAGACATGCTGTCCTCTAGACTTCAGCATAAAAGGCGTTGCACTTTAGTTTGCTCCTTTGGCAATGGTGTGCACGTCCAAAAATCCAGTGCGAAAGAAAAACAGAGAAGATCAACACCTCACACCTGGACCGGTCACTCATTCATGGTCCAAGGTAGGCAGGAGCAGAGGGGAGAGTGACACATGACAAGTCCCAGGGCCATATGGCAGTAAGACAAGCCTGGCATGCTTTTGTCTGTGGCTATTTAGAGACTCTGTGGGTGTTAGTCCCACAATGCAGGCATGGTGGTAAATGCATCATTCGCCATGAGCAGCAGTGACATGTCCGTATTAGAGAAAAAGAGGCGACCCTGAATCTCAATATCATATCTTAAGCCTTTGGTTGCTTGTCCCCTAGTGTGCCGTTCTCAGAGAGGAATGAACCTCGGTATTGCTAGCTATGAAAAGATAACACCAGGTGCGGCTGGCAGTCTGGAAGGGAGGTGGTTAAGATTTGCCAAGCCATTTGAAATTCTTTATAAGTAGAAATACTTCCCCCAATGACTCTTACGAATCCAATTTTCCGGTTTAAAAGGGGCAAAGAATACATTTTGCCATTTGTGCTAGAGATTACTATCTCTATTTACATGCAAATTACTTTAAAAGCTAGGAAAACCTATAAAATTTTAAATGTCCCACACCAGGGGGCTTAAACTAAGAGTCTTTGTCAAATAAAATGAATTCTCCAAGATGGGCTTTGAGCTACTTTCTTTGCATCTAAGCACAGCCTCTCTTAGAGGAAGGAAACAGTAAAGTTCTCACAGAGAGAAAACGTTTACCACTCAGTAAAAATCCCTGGGCTTCCCCCGTATGAAAGCTTTAATTTAGCTCAGCCCACTCCTCTACGAGTTAATTTAGAGCACCAATAAAAGGGGATTATTTTGGGGCTGAGAATCTGCCTGGCACATTCTTTGAACCTAATAGAGCTAAATAAAGCTATCCAAACTCCTGTGATTTTTAAAGGAGCTCACCCACAAATGATAACCCTGTGATAGTTTTTATGCACATAGCAGACCAAATGTGGAGGAACATGCTCTAATCTGGAGAGATTAGGAGCTTCATATATGAATAGACCCACTTCTTAAACACACATTAACTGGGAAAGATACAGAATGTGAACATTCAAGTGTGCGTGAGTCCTCACAGGCACGCGCGTGTACACACACACACACACACTGGGCAAATCCACTGGGCAAATCACTTAATCTCTTAGACCCTCGGTTACTTTATTGTAAAATGGGAACAGTTTGTCTCCCATGAAGGGTTATCATATTGGATATAAACAAGTTTGTACATTCACTTCACCTTACAAGGATAATATTTAATTTCGATTTTTTCCTTGCCTGTAACTTTTCTATTTTTGTATCTATTTTTTCCCATTTATTTGTCTCTCATAGTAAATGTAAGACAAGCTCATCATACATAATGAGAGTAGACTATAGAAAAGACAATGAGGGGAAAATATCCATTATTGCATTGCTCAGAAGTGAACACTCTTAACATTTTGATTTATTTCCTTCCAGTCTTTTTTTTTTTTTTGCCAAATACTGTTTTGTATAGTTAAGAATATAACATATGTGTAACTTGTATTCATATATATGGACACATGTATACATATATGCATATTCACATGTGTTCTTTCAGATCATTAAAAAGCCTTTATACACATAACTTTTCATATCGCATATCCCCCCTCCTCATCTCTATAAACATCGCCAACATCATCATTTATTGAACACTGTACCAAACTGTATATAAGTAGTTTACATATATTATATATTATTTCATTCTCATGAAATATTGATGTTTGTATACGGAGACAAATGTAGCCAATAAAGACGAAATATCGGAGAGAATAATAATATTAATCTGTAAGCCTCTGAGAGAAACTCCAGGACCATTTAAACTAATTTAACTGGCAGCAAGGTGACAGTGACCCTGGTAATACCCTCGTACTTTGGAAAGTTAAAGCCAAAGAGGGGTGTATCCATGTGTTTCTTAGGAAGGATCTCTCGCCGGTTAGGGGTTCCTGGGTGGCTCAGTCGGTTAAGTGGTCAGCTCTTAATTTTGGCTCAAGTCATGACCTCGGGGTCCTGGGATTGAGCCCCTGTCGGGCTCCACGCTCAGCGCAGAGTCTGCCTGAGATGCTCTCTCTCTTTCTCCCTCTGCCCCTACCCCACTCCCACTCTCTCTCTCTCTCTCTCTCTAAAACAAATAAATATTTTAAAAAAAAAGATCTCTTGCCACTTATATAAGCACTTGAGAATAATTTTTTCTTTTAATTTTAAAGTCTGGAGAACAAAGCATCTTTTTGTTTTTCTGCTCCTAGGGGATGAAATCATTTAAAGATGGGTTGATGCCTCAGTGAAATGCAAAAAGCCTTCTTCCAAGGATACATAGGCACCATTCAGTGTTTGGGAGGGTGTTTTAGCATCACAGTAGAGGCCTTTTGCTTATTAAAATCCACTATTTTTCTGACCATTGAGCCTCTAAATGAAGCAGCTGAGAGGAATAAGACCATATTATTTCTTTACTTTTCAAAACTCAATCTTGTAATTTCCATTTTTATCAACAGAACACATTCAGAACAGAATTGGAGCAGAGTCGATGCTGACTTGACTTGGCCAACGATTCTTAAGCACTGACTTCCACAACTATCCCAGATTTCTGGGGAAAGCTGGCTGGTCTACCAGCCTCTGCCAAGGTGAAGGGAGAGAGAGTGCTAGAGGTGGGAGAATTAGCCTGCACAGGGGAGCAGGGTGGGCGAGGAAGAGTGGGGGGCGGGGGTCCGTGAAGAAGGGGCTCCTGGCCATTAATTTTCTAATCCTCCCTTCAGAGAGGCCCACTGGCCCCCAAGACTCTTGTTCCCCTGTGAGCGGTGCTGATGGTCTGTAATCTTTTGTCAGAGTAATTGACGGTGAAGTCTGCACTTTTGCAGCTAATGATAAATAGGGCTTTTAAAGGTTGTAATTTCTTGTTTAACCAATGCCAGTTGCAAATACTTTGTGCCGAGGAGTAATTCCTCTCTGCCAAATAAAATACAGTGGAAGTCTGTGGCGTGTTTTCCAGCGTATTGTTAGACACAGCTTCCCTGACAGAGCACTTTCTGTGCAGGAGATAAATGTTCAGGCCGTCTGGCTGCCAATTTCAGTACAGAAAGGACTTTTCTTGTGGAAAAAGCTTTTCTGTTTCCCCGGCAAACATTAATAAGGTTTTGTATTTTTTTTTCACTTTTAATTTTTATTCTTTCACAAAACTCTTTCAGAGAGGTAAATGTTGGGTTCCTTGAAATGAGAAGGATTCTTTGAGTTTTTCAGTGTGTCCCACTCCTTCCTCTGTTCCATTCTGGAGCTCTGGTTTGCACACAGCTCCTCCAGAGAAATGGCAAGGAGGAGACTCAGTTTGCAGACAACTGTATTAGGAGCAGTGGTACTGGGAAAGAGAATCTCAGGGAGTCTGTCCATCGCAAGACTGAGGGAAAACTATGGTAAAAGGGGCTGGAGAGTGGCAGAGAAGAGAGAAATAAGGGTTCCTGTGGGCTCAAAAGGAGACAGCCTTGCTTAGATTTGAATTGGGATTACTGCCTTTAAAAATGAAGCAAAGTGACACAAAAACACGATCAGAAATACCAGTTTGCCTCCAAGTACAAATGGATGCGTTTCTGGGGCTTTCACACATATGTAATTATATTTTAAATGTACCAGTGGAGTTAGCAATTTAAAGATATCCTAAGGCCAATTTTTGTCATATCTGATACTGTGTTTTTGGAAATATTCCTTTTTTTATGAATCAACTGGCTTCAAGTGAAGCTCCTCAGGATCCTGGGAAGTGCAGCAGGTCTCGAGTAGAAGGTTGGAGGGCAGGAGGTGCTTCCAGCAGAGACAGAGTCTTTGGTGGCTTGTATTCTGCAGGTTTCTAACATAGAGGGTGCATGGACTTTCAGATAGATATTTAGCCTATTTGGAAAGTCCTTCAGAGCGCTCCCATGCGCTAAAAAGTTATACTTCTTCATGTCTTGAATTTGTACTTTGCATCTTTAGTAATTAGATACATAGATACTTCACAGGTTGAAAGAAAGATGGGCAGGAGAGTTAAAAACAGGCCCAGGTTGGGGAGAGTGGGAGATGACAGACAGAGGTATTATGGTGGAAGTTTAAGAATCAGAGAAGCCTCAGGCATCTTGACCGCGAGAAGTAGCAGGATGAGCCACATTATTTGTGCTGACCTTCCAAATCTATAAAGCACTGATGTTTGTCTCGTGCCCAGCCAAAACCAAGCTCCATACAGTTAGCAGGATGCTGTCTGAAAGGCAAAAATATCCCTGTCACCCACTGCCCTGCTGAAAAATCCATTACTGACTCCCTTGCACTAAAAAATGAAGTCCAAAGGCGTGTTGTAAGAGCCCCACCACCACCTGGCCCTGCTTCCCCTACAGCTTTATCTTTCTTCTCTCCTCAGAGCTCCCAAATGCTCAGCTGTGGTAACACGGGAGGGTCAAGATCATATCACTTACCAGCCCTACATTCTTGAGACGTCTACTTCTGTGAACCTCTAAAATTAGGACAATGACATGCTCCTACATAGCACTGTAACAAGGAATGAATGAGGTGAAAATCCACTAGTAGGAATGAGTAATACTGCTTTCATCACTCTGCTCCATCCATTCCAGACTCTCCCCGCTGATCAAAATGTGTATTTTTCCTTCAAAACTCAGTGCAATTACTTCCTCTTTTTCTGTGACTCTTCTCTCATGTATGAAGATACAGTGGATTCCTCCTTTGTGCCACAACTTTCCAGTCTATGCCTCCATTATTTTAGTTAGTTCATTTAAAAAACTTACTTGTTTATATATTTGTTTTTCTCACTAAACTGTGAGTTCCTCGTGGGGGTGGAGGCCACTGACCTTTCATCCCCACCAGCCAGTAGGGATGCAGTAAACATGCATTACGTTGAACAGAAAGAAAACACCAGGTAGGAAATCTGAATTGATTCATCATTGCAACTTCATTTCAGTTCCAGGGTTTAAAAGCTCCAATAGGCCTTGGGCATGAACTCATTTTAGTTTGTGACCATCTGATCGTTCCATCTCTACTCAGGCCAAAAGCTTTGCTTGCTTTGTTCAAGAATTACACATTTGTCAGACAGCCCTCCCCATCCTCCCACCCCCCACCACACCCACTCCCCCGCCTATGAAGTTGGCATGTGTGTGAGGTGTGTGTGAGGGAAAAGCAGACTCACATTTCTGCTAACAAATGTAATGTTCATCACAAAAGACTAAAAAGAGAATTACTCAACTTAATTTCCTAATTTCTTAACCAGTTCCTTAGATTGAGGTGCTTGCCCAGGTTCACATCAGAAGATACGAAATTTTGATTTGTTTTCTCATGTTTCCAGTGTTCTATCACAGGAGCACCCTCTGAAGGGTAAACACTCAAATTTTAAATTTTATTTCGATAGCACTTAAGGCATAGACAGTATAATATGGTTCTTCCATAAATGGCAATCGTAGAGTGTTTCAAACAACTTGGGGATTCCAGAAAGCTGAGGTTGTGGCAGTTCAGTGATTTATGATGCTGTGTGTAATGGATGGGTACTAGATCTATGCAATTATCTTGTTCCCATTGGCTTTGTGCATGATCGGATTTATGCTCCCACGATTCGGGGAGGGATCTGTAACTAGATGATCAGGAGAAGAATAGAAATAGCTTGCAGGCTGTAACTTCAATTCTCAATGTGTTGCCAAATCAAATGCTTAGAAGTATTTCTCTGAATGAAACACCTCTTCTAAAAATCATATGATTATAACCCAACCATATCAAGAAGTTGGTCTCTTTATCTATTTCAATTTCTGGGTTAAAATGATACCCAACACATTCTCTCAAATTCCTATCCACTTTTTAAAAGTTCTTCCACTTTTTAATAGTTTAGGAAGCAGATTTCATAACCTCTGGATCCTTTCAGGACCTCTGGTTCTATGAGAGACAAGCGGAGTGAAGCATTTCAGAATTGGGCTCCATAGCCAAACTGCGAGAAGTCAAGGAGCCTCAGCTCTGTGCCCTTGGTCAGGCTGCTCATCCTCTCTTGGCCTCAGCCTCTTCATCTGCAGCATGGGGATAATAATAACATGACCTCTTAGGGGAATCAAATATGAAATATTCCACGTAATGCACTTAACAATGGCTCCTGGCAAACAGCAAGTACTCAGTAATTTTTATCAAGGACTGTTTATTAAGTACTTACTTGGGAAACCATATTCATCCAACATTAGATCCTAGAAAGTATGTAAAAGAGGTACAAAATATTGTCTCTGTCTTCACAGACTTTACAATGATAATGCCTTACTTATATGCCTCATATTATTAGAAAAGTCATCTTATTTGAACCTCACTTACAATCCTTTCAGACATTTCGGACTTTTGTTTCCTTTCACCTTTCAGTAAAAAAAACTGGAGCTTAGGAAGGATGAGGGAGTTTGCTGAAAGATAATGAGCAACAGAGACAGGACTGACACTTGGAGCTCTGCCTTCTTAGTACCATTTCCAGTACACACCAGGGTCTCCGTTTAGTAGCTCTTGAGACTCAAACACATAGAAAACAAAGAAGGCAATATGACAGTGCACAGAAATGTGCTAAACTGTATGAATCAAGCACTTCATGCAATTAGGGTGAAGAAAAGAAAATAATATGATCTGGAGAAGCTGAGAAAAGGAAAAAAAAATTTTTTTAATTTTAAAGATTTATTTATTTATTTGAGAGAGGGTGAGAGAGAGAGAACATGAATGTGAGGGGCAGAGGGAGAGAGAACCTCAAGCAGACTCTGCGCTGAGTGCAGAGCCCAACATGGGGCTCGATCCCACAACCCTGAGATCACAACCTGAGCCGAAACCAAGAGTCGGATGCCCAACCGACTGCACCACCCAGGCACCCCAAAATTAAAATTTTAATTAAAGGTTAAAAATAAGGTACACATCTACTGATCATTTTTTATTCTGAATGTTACCAGATGTTAATTTCCCCTATATATGAAATTAAATAAATGTTACTTTGCTTAGTTTTGCTAACCACTATTAAATTATTAATATGTTTTTTGTTAAAACTGTATTGTGCTCTTTTCTTTTACTATAAAGAGATTTGAAATATAGGTGAAATAGCATACATGAGGTGTTTTATGATGTTTGGAAGAAAGGCACCATATAAATGCAAACTTTCAGCTCAAAAGTTATGAACACAATTACATTGTCTCTCTCTAATGGAACTCTGTTCTCTCCGACTACACTGAAAATAGAGTGGGAAACATAGATTTCTAGTTATTTTCCTGAGGTTCAACAATCTCTAGGCTGTGGTTAACTTTTGGCTTGAGACCACAAAAACACACTCCAAATATTCATCATCTCCAAAGGTTATGTAGGGTGCACGAGGTGTAATTGATTCATTGGTCATCGGTCACTGCGGTCTTTGTACAGGACTGTATGTATGCAAACATGCCTTCTCAGCTGTACTGTATTCTTAAAGGAACCTTGAGCGGCAGGAAAGACTTCAGAAAGCCAGTGACATACATCTTCCTGTCTTTTGTTTTAAGCTCCCACAAGGGATGATCTTGGAGAAACTCACCTTTAAGATAGTCTTTGTTGAAACAAATAAAATGGTAAACAGATTTGCATCAACAGATCTTCACCCTGTGTATAATAGACTATACACCAAACTTTTCTTAAGCCTAAATGTTGGACTTCCTCACTTAGTCTGGGGAATATATTGTTTTTCTGGATGCTCTATTTTTGGAAGAGGCATCAACTTGGAATCTAACTAACAGGCCTAGATTCTGTTGTTACTGGATCCTTTGTAACATTATTTTTCCAGCCTGTCAAAAAACTGCTTTCTAGAGGGACCAATAAAACTTACCTAGTAGCTTTGGTCTGGACTTTGAAACATATATTGCAAATGGTTCCAAAGGCTCACATGTTACTTGGGTCGGAGTGGGATGGTGTCACTTTGTAAGCTCTCAGAGTCTAATGGAAGAGTATCCTTAGGGATTCACCTTTAATGCACTCTCACTCTTTTTTTTTTTTTTTGCCACTTTTCCTCCTCCATGTCTGCATTATGCATCAATTTATGACTGCACTGATGTGGTACTTGGTAGTACCAACCAGCACAACTTGGCAATTGACTTCACTTGGAATGGTACACACTCTGCCTTGCTTTATTTAAATTTTAAACATCTGAAATATCTATTTAAAATACTGTGGAGTTTTTTGTTTTTTGGTTTTTGGTTTTTGGTTTTTTTTGCTCGCAGCTGACTCCAGCTGGTACTGATCACATGAGCCATTGTCTGGGAGCTTCTACCTACAAACTGATATGTCAAAGTGAGTTACCAGATAGAATTGGCATGACACTAGGTAATGATGATAGGCTGCAGCAGTGTTAGTGGGCTCTACAGAAAGCCCAAACAAGTAAGATCTTTCACAATGCCACAGGTTTGTCTTTTTCCCTGTGGGCAATTGGGTCTGCTTCTAGTTCTCATGTTTATAGCCCTGTTACAGTTCAACCCAGGATTCTCTGAGCTGAGTCACACATCTACCCATACAGACACCCACACATACCACATACACACACATGCACACTGACATTTTATGAGAAATATGTCCTCCATCTTTCAGGGTCAAATTATTTTAAAATTCCAGAACTTTGCAAAGCTGTTTTTCATTTTTGCTGCCTTCTCAATTGTTTGCATAACTGCCATATCTGATCATTTTCTTTAAAAATTACTTGAAAGAAAATAAGCATCCATACCATTGAAATAACTCTGATAGCCACAGAAATCATCAGTAATGTTATTTAAAACATCATGAACATTACTCATTTGACTATAGAAATCTGTAACCATGGAATTATATAAACTGTAGTTAATCCATTGTTAAATTAATAGATTATAAAAGTGGAGATAATAAATAAATATGTTGTTATGTACTCTGCAGGAGTATAGATTTATCCATTGGTCAAGTATTTGAAGAGGAATTTGTAAGTTAAAATCAGGAAGAGATGTTTGAAACAGTCTAATGCAGTGCCCTATTTGACAGCAATAGAAATGGAAACCCATTTGGCAAAGTTACCTGTGTTTTTTTTTTTAAGATTTATTTATTTATTTTAGATAGCGAGAGCATGAGCAGGAGGGGTAGAGGGAGAGGAAGAGAGAATCTCAAGCAGACTCCGTGCTGAGTGCAGACCCTGACTTAGGGCTTGACGTGGGGCTTGATCTCAAGATCCTGAGATCATGACCTGAGCTGAAACCAAGAGTCACATGTTTAACAGAATGCACCACTCAGGCACCCCCGGCAAAGTTACATTCTTTTTTTTAAAAGATTTTATTTAGTTACTTGACAGACAGAGACACAGTGAGAGAGGGAACACAAGCAGGGGGAGTGGGAGAGGGAGAAGCAGGCTTCCCGCTGAGCAGGGAGCCCAATGTGGGGCTCCATCCCAGGACCCTGGGATCATGACCTGAGCCAAAGGCAGATGCTTAATGACTGAGCCACCCATGTGCCCCCAAAGTTACATTCCTAAGATTACATCACTGGGGTAAAAAAAAATTACTTGACTTTTTAGGGACAGAAAGGATGAAAATCCACATTGTCTGACTTCTAATCTGCTGGAGCCCTCCCCCAACCATTATATAAAGTTGTCTTAATGATAAAATTCTATGAAAAAACTTTTTAAAATATTGAATTGTGGAAAATGTGGGAAAGGGTATAAAATCACTATTGTATAAATCTGGTCTGGGGCTATGACAAATTAGAGAAAATCTTTGATATTAAAAAAATGGGTTCTCTCCAGTCAAGAAATCATCTAATATTATTTGGTAACCACGCATCCACAGTGGCCAGCAAAGCTAGAGCCCCTTTGGCCTTGGGAAGAGCTGGGACTGGTTCTGAAACTGAAGTCTCAGGGAAGGAAAATCGTAATCATAATAAGTCAGTCCCGGATTAACAGATCTTACTAAAGGAAGAATTTTATTGATGCTGTCAAAGGAGGTATGATCACTATCCCTAGAAAACCTTAGTATAGATATAACCAAGTGAATAAAGCAAAGGAGCCCAGTAAGGGTCTGCAAAACATGTCTGAATAGCAAAAAAGGAGCAGATTTCCTTGTAAATAACTCCCTCTTTGGACAAACCATAAGAGACTCTTAATCTCAGGAAACAAACTGAGGGTTGTTGGAGAGGAGGGGGGTGGGGGGAATGGGGTGGCTGGGTGATGGACATTGGGGAGGGTACATGCTATGGTGAGCACTGTGAATTGTATAAAACTGATGAATCACAGACCTGTACCCCTGAAACAAATAATACATTATATGTTAATTAAAAAAATAACTCCTTCTTTGGCTAGATAAAAAACTGTAAATATGTAATTTAGGATGTTCCCACTTTTGCCTAAATCCACTATCATATATATATATATATACTTTCCTTTAACCAACTTATGGCAAATATTTTGTTTATAAAATC
Organism: Leptonychotes weddellii; assembly: GCF_054177405.1. Lineage (NCBI taxonomy): Eukaryota > Metazoa > Chordata > Mammalia > Carnivora > Phocidae > Leptonychotes > Leptonychotes weddellii. The sequence goes on from NC_138374.1 coordinate 88,677,312, forward strand.
TGATTTTCCAAAATCTCTTCTCCCACCTACCCTCCTAATCAGTATATGTTTTTATAGGGGTCCCCTGAATTCATAAAATCTTCCTGTTTATCCCTAAGATACTTTATTTTAAAGGTGCTGGCTTTGAAGTAAGTTAAGCAGGTCATTAAACTCTGTGCCATTTGAATTGGAATCCCAGAAGAATAGAGAAGAAGAAGAAAGTTGGCAAAAGAAAGTTCTATCAGTGATTGGGGAATGGCTCTATGGTGGAATGACAGACCAGCCTACCCCTGTTTGTCCTTCCTCTTGCTTCAACATATTGCTCTCAAAGTCCTTTAAGGGAAGTAATTTACAAATTTGAAAAAATCTAAAACTAGGAGACATCTGAAAAAAATAAATAAAAAGACTCATGGAACTGGAAGGAAGAATGCTTGCATTGGCCCTGACGGCACATTGGAAACAGATGCCGAGGAAGAGAACCATTTAGGTGGAAACTTAGAAGCCATTGTTCTTACCCTTGGTTATCCTCCTCTGGTTTTCTTTTTCTTTCTTTTCTTTTCTGTTTTTTTTGTTTGTTTTTTTTTTAAGTAGACTCCAAGTGTAGCATGGAGCCCAATGCTGGGCTTGAACTCACAACCCTGAGATCAGATCTGAGCTGAGCTCAAGAATCAGAAGCTCAGCTGACTGAACCACCCAGGCGCCCCTGATTATCTTTTCTTTCAGTCAACAAAATTTGTTATTAGGTCTTTCCTCTATCCTGGCTTCTGCCTGTTATGAGTTGAGCAGTACGAATTCTTCCTGCCAACTTTCAAAATGATGGGGAGTTGGTAGTGGTGGCCATGACATGAGTCACAGTGACACATAGATTACTCATAGGTTTCCACTCCAGGCAGACAGAATCACTTATTGACAAGGAGTTCTTTAGGGCTGTTCAACAACAGGGGACATGATTCAGTGGAATAAGATTATTCCACATGGATTTTTGAGTGTTTTGCCCAAAACGTTTTTTTCCCCCCTCATATGACCTTAGTGCATCAGCTTCCTTAGTAGTTAAAATAGTCATACATCCTTGGAGAGGAAATCACTATATAATTAAGGTTTAGGTGTGGTTGGTAGGCAGTCATGTCGCTGTATGCTAGAGAATGAAGTAGCCGGCTTTTGCCCAAGCTCCTCTGCCAGTGAAAAGGAACAGAAAACATAGTGACTAGAAATGACTAATTAGAAGAAAATACAACCTGAAGCTAAACATAATTTTTGGCACATAGAGATGACTGCACCAGGACATGTCTAAAATGGTCAGTGATTCCGTATGTGTCATCATTATCAAAGCCAAACATTTATTGGGTGCTGCTAAGAAGTATGGGGCTCCATTCTACAGGCTTTGCTCACCTGCCTTCAAGGCTTGCCTTCAATTTGGGGAGATAATTACTGATGCAAAGTCTTGCACAGAGAAAGTACATGAAAAGCCTGGATAACACATACTCCTGGAATTTACATGTCTTATAAACAATGCAGTAAACCTTCATTTCAGGAAAATTTCTGTGCCAAGACTTTCCAGAAACTCATCCCGGAAGGGGCTGTCAGGTTTGGTGGCTGAATGTGATTGACCAGGGTGTGCCAAAAAGGCATTTTCTTTTTTCTTTCTTTTTTTTCTTAGATTTTATTTATTTATTTGAGAGAGAGAGCATGAGCAGGGGGAGAGGCAGAGGAAGAGGGAGAAGCAGACTCCCCACCAAACAGGGAGCCCGAGATCATGACTGGAGCTGAAGGCAGATGCTTAACTGACTGAGCCACCTAGGCACTCCCCAAAATAGGCATTTCCACCAAACACCATTAACATATTCATTCTGCGTTCCAAGAAAAGTGCCTCAAATGTGCCAAGCACTAATACTGGATGCTGGGACACACAATTAACAAGTCAGAAGATGTTCCTCATAGAGCTCATATTCTAGTGCGATGGTCAGAAGCAATAATCACATTTGGTCAGAAGTGTTGTTAGAAGGCAGATGGTTCAGATGCTGGATGGAAGATCATGAGGGGAAGGCTGCTTCTGGTTGGTGATCAGAGAAGGTCCTTGGAAATCGCTGACAGGTAAACTGAGGCTTGGGGGAGGACAAGGAGCCATCGATATAAAGAGTCAATGGATACAGGTAAGGCCTAGGATGTGTTGTTAGGCAGAACCAAGACTAAAGAAGAATAGAAATGAAAGCAAGGAAAATGTCAGCACTGTCTGCAGCACAACTAGAGTAGGGTGGGCCACAGTGAGGCTGAGAGAGGGATGCTGGACTTCAATAGGGCAGAGAAAGCCTCTGCAGACTGTCTTCTGACCTCCCTCCCATGCTGCTGTCCCCGCCCTCCTCCCTGGCCCATTATTGGCTCTGATGGCTGCCACCCTTACTGGAGTGTCTTTTTTACTGTCACTTTACTTTTCAAGTATTTGTGACTTCTGTCCCCACACCAGTTGTAAAGTTCTTGAAGGCAGACAACACGTCATGTTTCTCTATATTTCTCAGAGTGCCTACTTGCCCAGCATGCCACACATGCTCAATAACTATTTGTTCAAATGAATGAATAAGGTGATAGGTCAGGATTGAGTGTGACCATTGTTAGTGATGCCACTTTGGGGAGTAGCCTAAGCTGGTTGATACAGACACTGTTTTCAGCAAGGCTACAGTCAGCTAACCCATGGTTAAGAAGTCAAGGAAAAGAAATAGCAGGTATTCTCATTGCTGTTTGCTAAATTTAAAGTCTTATAGAAACCTTCAGTTTTCCTCTTTCTTTCGACTGTGCTTATAGGTGAACAAATTCTTTTAAATAAAGAGTCACATCGATTCCAGCTTGGAGACTGATCTCTGTAGAGTGCTCTGGCTATGGAGGAACAGGTCAATCACCGGGCCTTTCTCCAGGCATGGGTAATGAGAGTATAGTCCTCATCCAATATATCATCTAGCCAAAGGTGTTCTAAAATGAAGACAAAACAAAACAATGCAAAACCAAAAACACAACAACAACAACAACAGGACAAGATTCAGACATTGCCTTAAACAGTCAATTATTGAAAGTTTTCCATTGGACTAGGTATGGAAAATATAAAACAATCCTCAAAACCCACAATGCTGGATTTGGAAGAGATCTTAGTCACCTAGTTCAACTTGTGATTTTGCCAGTAAGGACCCTGAGGCCTAACATCACCGATTTGACCAGTAATCCTGCTGGGTTAGAATCTGAGCTTCCTGATCGCCCATCCGAAGCCCTGTCTAAAATTGTTCCGTAATAGAATTTAAAACATAATAGAAGGAAATGTGTATGCTTAATTGTGACAATTTCAAAAACATGCATGGTTTATATCTTACATTTTACAACCCATTTTACAGACAAGATTGAAATTCAGAGATGTTACAGCGCGTGGCCTATTCCTCCAAAAAATACTAAGCTTTAAATCACTGTTTACATTTTGGCTTTTCTTATTCCTAAAAGAGAATTTCTGGGTGGCTCGGTCTGTTAAGCGTCCGACTCCACGCTCAGCGGGGAGTCTGCTTGAGATTCTCTCTCTCCCTCTCCCTCTGCCCCCACTCGGGTGCATGCTCTCACTCATTCTCTGAATAAATAAATAAATCTTAAAAAAGAGAGAGAGAGAATTTTAATTTCCTTTCACTTAAACATCATTTAAAAACCAAGCTTCTTATGTTGACCATGTTAGCATATTTCGGGTCTTCATATAGGTCTGATGTCAAAGACAGGAGCAACAGTTGCAAGGGGCTTTATTTTTCTCTTCAGGCCCCTCTTTTACTCTATATGGTGTCATTACAGAATTACCTTGGCTCCATCTCTTATTGCAATGAAAACTGAATTCTCTGTTCCCTGTGGCTTTCTGTGCTGTAGGCTTCTGGCCCTATAGTTAAAACTTAAGATGGAAAAAAAAAAAAGGAGAAAAAAAGGAGAGGAAAAACAACTTGAGATGAAAAAGTTGAGCAAGTGAAAGTCATGCCTCTCTTCTCAGGTATTTAAGTGCCTTCATAATAGCCTCTCAATTGTCTTTTATCCAACAAAGAGTCTTGTTGCATCACTGCTATCCTTCCAAGAGCTGAGCTTCCTCATTAACTATGTGCATCTCTTTCATTGCTCTCTGTTTTCAGTTTTGCTTTTTTAAGCCTGTTTTTTCCCCCAGATTTTTCTTTAGAACATTAAAGTTTATTACCAAAAAAAAGAAAAAGAATCATTAAAAAATACGACTTAGGGTGGTTACCTCCCATGAAGACACCAATTTCTGCGGCTAATGTCAAGATTGATGTTGTGTCTCTTACAAACTGACAACAGTCTCACTACAAAGGAGAGACACCACCAGCAGAAGGCAGGAGCTTACGGCTCATCTAGAGCTCTGTTTGTAATCCTACTTGAATTACCAGTACTTTCATAGGGACCACACACCTGGAATATGGCAAGTTTAGAAAGCTTTTAAAATCTCAGTCAGAACTCACTCTTTTCCCAGAACTTTGCCTTTCTTGGTTTTCTTTTTATCCCTTTGGCATTTACCAAAGTGCTCAGACATTCAGAAAAAAAAAGTCACTGAATAAATATTGAGTAATGTGACCCAAGATTTGTGTTTTCAGACATGTGGCAACCAAATCAGTCAACCCAAGGCACACAGGCTGGGAAATCATTGAATTTTCATAGCCTGGCTTTAGCCCTTGGCCTTCTTCCTTTTTCATGTTTTTTTTTTTTAATTCATTTCTAGTGAGATTACTTGTTAAAGGTGCCAATGGCTTACCTGTCTTTGAGTCTAGAATCTGCCTGCTTTCTGAATGTTACCCCAAAATCTGAATTGAGAAAAGAAAATTGTCTTGTTAGAAAGCCAGGAGTTGACTAGCAGCAAAAAATGTCCCAAATGGGGCTTTTCAGACAAATGTCTGTGCATGATTTCTATAGTACAATTTTGGATCAACCGCCATATCTCAGATCTCGACTTTTAAAGCTTTTGTTCATTTGTCAAGCTTCTTAGATCTCAGTCCTGCAGTCCATCAAACCAACAAAGCCGTATCACATATGTGAGTGGTTTTCTCACTTTCTCTGCAGTTATGCTGTGATAGAAATCTTACCGATTAAATACCGACAGTGAACAGAAGGAAAAAAAGAAACAACAGCAGTGGTTTTGAGCAGTCTGTCTCTGGGGAGAAACCATAACAGCAGTGGTGGTTGTGAAACCTGCCACTTGCCAAATGCCTACTGTGTGCTCATCACATTGTCAAATGACCATAGGAAGTAGGTCGTCTTGCTTCCGTTTTACTGTTTTGCAAACTGAGGCTCAGAGAAGGAAGGTGCCTTACCCAAGGCCACACAGCCAGTAAGTAGCAGGGCCTGTGGGAGAGTGCAGGTCATCCCGTTCGGTTCCCAAGCCAGTTCACCTTCCACTCCCCCCTCCACTGTGCCCATTTCCCAATGGCAGTTTAGTTGGGTCTGATGCGAACATTCTCATTTTCCGGGTTGGGTTTTTTGTTTGTTTGTTTGTTTGTTTTTTGACATTTGAAAATGAAACTAGGTAAATAAGGGATTCATCCATAGAGAAATTGGGGGTAGGTTACATATCTGAAGCCAGAATTTTATTTTATTTTTCATCCAAGAGAAGGTATTTGTTCAGCAATTGAACTCCTATAATAATAATTCCAATATATAAATATTCTACATCTGATCCCTAATTTGTATTTATTGAACATTGAATGCAAACATACACTTTGTACTCTGAGGTTACCGTGGAAAATAGACTCAGAGTCACATGGAAGATGCCAGCATGGGGGAAATTATGCAAATAGAGAGTGAGGGTTCCAGCATGGGACTGCATGAGGAGGCTCGCTTTATATTGGGTCTCCTCAGGGGTTCCAATCAGGAATGCTTTCAGATAAACGTCTTAAGAGAGTTAACGTAGATAAGGTGATTCAGAGTTTTGACTCTCTGGAATAGTATCTGTCCTGGAGAGGTGCAAGGAAATACGTGAGACGAAGAGTCCAAAGCAGTGCAGGTCCCATGAGGATACCTCAAACTCTTCGGGGTTCTGTCTTTCCAAGGAGAGTCAGCTATACTGAGAGAGCTCAACATTGAGCTATCTCCACATAAAACCACTGTAGCTTTACATGGAGCTACTGACTCAACTTGGGTGTCAAAACTATTACAAATAATATTTCACGCTTTTAAGAGCATTTTATTCTCCAAAGGACGTATGTCCCCAAAATTACATTTGAGGTGTTCTCATGCTATTTTCTAAGGCTTAAGACTGATACTTGACTAAAAATAAATAGTGTTATTTGCCAAGTTGACAGTAAAGAAATATGCACATCAAGGGCCATTATGTGAAGTTCAAGGTCTAACAGCTGCAATGTGAGGATGCACCCGCACAGCTGGGCATCAGCGTTGGCAGAGACCTGGTCAGTCTTGAGAGTTGCTGGGATTCAGTGGTGGAGGATCCCAGGTATGCTGTTGAGAAGGTGCAGACTTGGCTTTGGTCATTGTGATGTGCTAAGCTCGGTCCACACTGCAACAGTTATCCCAGTTAAATGACCCATGTGCCATTTATCGGAGCACATATTAAAAGGATGCTGTCCTAATTGCAATTGGAGCTTAGTGTAGCCAAAGAAACTCAAATGAATGCCACAGATGTATCTTGCTGCTTTTCATAGGCCTTGCAATAAAAGCTAAACAGTTTTTAGTGGCTTTTGCAATTATACTTCCCTTCAATTTTCCAAAGGTTGCAGCACCCGAACCACACAAATCCCATTAAAGTAAGTAGTTGTGCAATGTAAGTTCCTTTGAAAACATTCTTCAATGCCCATAAAATGATCAGCGGGCTGCTCTTTAGATCCGCTGGCCTGCCATGTTTTCAACCAAAAGGAAGAAGGCAAGCTTTGATGTGGTGGTTGGTCTCTGCTACTGAAGCTGGCGTTTTATCTTCTTGCATCAGATTTCTTTCCAAATTGATGTGACTCAGGCATACGAAACACATTTTTCTTCAGATTTTATTCCTAAAATATGTTTTTGCTGTACCTTTAAATTATATTTGGCTGACCTATTTGGAATCTCCAAGGCTTCTCCCACCAGATGCAGAGCAGAAGAGGGTTGGGGTCTTTGGGAGTTAACTGAAGCCTGCCTAGCAAGTGCGAGGCCGTAGTGAGCTGGGGTCACTGCGTGCTACCTGGTCTTCCTGTTTAAGGATGGCCCTCCTCACATTGTCTTCTCCACCCACTCTTCAGTGCAGCTTTGGCAGCCAGATGTGGAATCCACAGTGAATTCCAGCCCGGAGCCAAGGACAGAGCTATTGTTCCCTTTAACTTGTATTTGAACGCACATGGGGCATCACACGTAGGACTTGGGCTTTCTTACCTGGAGCAATGTTCATATGTGTTCTCATCCCGATCCATTACAAATGCCATTCTCTTTAGCATCTCTTTCTCACCGGTGTTTCTGCTTGTTTAAACCCCTCCTTTATCTTGGAGCTGCTTTTCTACTAAGGAATAAAAATGAAGGACAAATTTCTGCATTTACAAAGGAATCAGAACCACACAGCTTCTCCCATCTCTACATCTGATGACTAACCTATTTGAAAAAGAAATGGTGAAAGTTATTTCCTCCACAGGTAAAGTTATCCAGAAACAAATGATACTGTTAACCTAATTATTTGCTATGGACTGTTAAAAAGAATAATTGGAATTCAGAAATTATTCAGCCCTTTAAAACTTCAGATGAATCACCAAAGTTCTAATTTTCTGGGACTGCTTCTATGCCACAATACTACCATGATTGTTTCAAGATTTTATTGTCATGTAATTTATCAAGAGACCCTAAATCATTTCTACAGGAATATAGGAGTGCTTCGAGGTGACAAAACATTGACACAGATAGAACTGATCCATAATTTTTTTAAAGTATTTGATTACATACTAAAATATATGTAGGGATTAGGAGAATGGAGAGATCAGTATGGATGGAAGTTATCGGCAAAGTCTTACAGGAGGTCAATTTAGGATGTGTCATAGAAAACAGAGATTTTGAACTGTGTCCTAAGAAAGTGAAGGAGTAAATATGGATGTGGAGAGAAGATGGAAGATGGGGTTTGCTACTGTGCAAAAATCACCCTGCACATATTTAATTGATGAAGCAGAGACTTATGGAGGCCATTGAAAAAGGAACTTCAAGAACATCTGGATCAAAGTAACTATTCCAGATGAGAATGTTTACATTTTTTAATGACTCTTCTGGTAGGAATGACAACATGTGATACACATGGACCCTCTATCTTAGACCCTCTTTATATAAATCATATGGAAAGACCTGCATTTCCCATAAGATTTCCCCAGGGTCATGGTTTTTTATTTGTATCTCAGATGTTTCATACGCATGACTATTGTCATTTGCACTTGAGATTGGAGTGGAATTAAGAGTGTTGGCTTCTCGCTCTGGCTCAGGCACAGCCGGTATTGTGATTTGGGGGCAGTCACTTCATTCTTCGAGGCTTCATTTACCTCATCTATAAAATAAGAGGGTGGAATTAGACAATTTCTCTGGCTTCATTTGGTGCCAATGTTTTATGACTCATGATTCCAAGTGAAAATACACCTGCTCACAAGGCCATTTTGCTGGTTTTTATTAGAAATCGTGGCCATAACTGTATACTTGCAATTTACTCAATCATCCACAACATACATAAAAATACATAATCATTCATAAAATCCATAAACACCTTGGATTAGAAATATTACGATTTTGATAAAAATGCATTCAGTCCTCTGTGGTTATTTTGCAGCTTGGTGACTCCTACCCACTTCAGAATTCCAAAGCATGAGATGCTCCCTGACGTCCAACTGGACATCAGTATCCTTGGGCAGCATATGTTAAAACCAACCTTCTCTGTAACTGGTTTTACGGAAAGATGACCCTCCTCCAATGATAAAAACACACTGCCTTCTCTCCCCTCTCTTCAACCAGCATCCAGAATCTGCTAAAAAGTGCTTATCACGGGCCCTTCCAATGCCCCACATTTGTAAATCTCTAAGATGTTGACGTCTCTTCTCATGCTGCCCAGGAGACTGTGTTGGGTCCCATCTTCTGTGTTCTTGGAGGAAAACAGGGAGCACGCAGTTTGTGGTTATGAGCAAAGACAGCCAAGCCCAGGGGCTGCCGCTCAAGCTGTCTCTGTTGCCCGCTCATTGTCTCGTTCCATTATACTTGCACTTAGGAGGACATTTGCCAGATCCAGACTCCTTGGACCCCTGTTATTTGTGTGTCTTTTCTCACCTTCAACATGATCTGGACTGGTGTTTTCCTTTGTTAAAAACAACAAGAACATTCACTGGGAAGCTTTTGCTGGCCTCATTTCAGGTCATCATAGCTATTTATTCTGTGTCATAAACTATAATTCTCCATTTCCCTTACTCCCACGTCAGGGGAGCTGGTGGTTTATGGTGGACAGTCGGTGGAATTTGAGTGAAAGGTGGAAGATTTCAAAGAACTACCAAGAGATTATGTAGCAGGTTATAGGACTAAGAACAAAACATAAAATACTCTTGTTCTTGATCACAGTTTGGCAGTACAAAAAGAAAAGGTTCATAAAACAGCATAAAGGATTTAGAATTTGTGGCTATACCTGAGAAAGACTTTTCTCTGAGGGAGGCAAATGAATCATAGGATTGGCTTAATAAGAGATTTCCTTTATGTGAATAAACATAAAAGCCTAGGATCTGTCTAATTGGTCTCAGTCCTGGGCAGGTATGGAAGCTACAGATTTTTTCCAGAACTCTGTTTAATAGGAGCATGAAATATATGTTGTGGTGCTGTCAAAAAGGCCTAGATGACCTAGAGAGACCTGAAGTACAAGACAGATAAAACTGTAGAAAAAAAGATTTGGGAAAGAGAATGAAAACAACAGGAAAGCCTCCAAATACTTAAATATGAAGGAGAACACAGATGTGAGGCCACTGCTGAGCGCTGTTTGACCCCAGGTGTTTGGATTCCAGTGTGGATGTAATTGTAAATGAATTTTGCTGATAGGTGAATAGTGGTATAATCAGGATGTTGGCTGGGATATTCCAGGCCTTGATCGATCCCAGAAATCATGATAATTAAATTGGCTCCATTCTCAGGATGCTGCAGACCTGACATTCTTATTGAAAGTGTCACAGCAACTTCTTCAACACAAGGCTCCTGGTGGAGATACCACAAATAGAAAAAAAAAAAAAAAAAAAACAGGGAGGTGGTCAACTGTGAACATGACCCTAAAACTGAAAGAATAAGTGTCAGCACCTTCTTAGCGGGAGGAATGGGATTGAGATTGTATGGATTTTTTCAACAAGAACAGTTTTCTAAAGACAAGAAAAGTTGCACATTCAACAAGTGCTTACTATATCTGGGTGCTTTATTTTTATTTTTTTATTCTTTTTTTAAATTTTATTATGTTATGTTAATCACCATACATTACATCGTTAGTTTTTGATGTAGTGTTCCATGATTCATTGTTTGCCTATAACACCCAGTGCTCCATGCTATCTGAGTGCTTTAAATATCCAGAGGAAATGCGCAGTCTCTGTTCTAAGCTTCTGTTCTGGGAAGGCAGCACTCATGACCAAGGGATCTCTGATCAAAACCACTTGGAGGCCTCAGTTGTCAGGCACTGAGAGATCTGGGCCAGGAGCTCCTGGATATAAGCTACACTTTGAATCCACACCCAAATTTAGAACATGCCCTCAATTTGTGATAATAATAATATTACAGCTCAGATAGGTATCACTTTTCTTTAGGACTTCTTAATTCATGCTAGTTGCTTTTTTTTTTTTAAGTAGACTCCATGTCCTGCCTGGAGCCCAACATGGGGCTTGATCTCAGGACCCTGAGATCAAGACCTGAGCCAAAATCAGGAGTCGGAGGCTTCACTGACTGAGCCACCCAGGCGCCCCTGGTTGCTTTCTTGAGTGTGTTGTGTGTTTATAGTCAGAGAGGAACAGGAGAGCTCACATGTTGGAAAAAATGGCTGAGAGCTACTCTCTATTGCGTGTGGAGCAAGGGGCCAAACCCCGATTTCCCTCTATCCTCACTCTCATTCCTCCTGTTTTTCTTTGGGCTGAGAGTCTGAGGGGAGGGCCGTTGGAAGTGTAAGTCCAGTTCACCAGGCCAAGCATGTGTCTTGGGCCTCCGCACCTCTGCTCTATAAATCTCTGGGCGCCACATGCCTCTGCAGTGGCCAGGCCTCACAAGGATGTCTTGCTGGTGACGGTGGCCCAGCTGGTGTTCTGCTCAGCTTCACACATCCATCATTCCGGCCTGCGCTGATGCGGGTGGCAGGACTGGAGCGAGCTACTCTCTTATTTCCTTGGGCAGGCTGGATGAGCAGCTTGCCAAGATGTCTTTGGGGGAACTGAGAGGAAAACGAGGTGGGGATCTTGACAGGTGAAACCTTGGGGGTCACGATTCCCCAAAGTTTCTGGGTGAAACTGTTTCAGAGATCTTTCAGTTTGGTTCCCTGTACTTCTGTTCTCATCGGGCAAGTCCCAGGCCAATGCTGGCTTGGGTGGATGGTGTGGGAGCACCATCCCTGATCTAGGCTGAGGCTTTGGAAGCTGGCCTTAGCAAGAGCACAGAGCCTTGAGCAAATGCAGTTAGGAATGACTTGGTGTTTCCAGGAGAACACGTGGTAAAACAGGACTCCCTCTCATCAGTTTGACTAACTCCTGCATTTGTGTTTACGTGGGTATGTTGAGGAGAAGGAACCAGGGAATAGTTGGTTTCCCTGGTTATGAAACTGTACAAATGAACATAATATAACATAAGACAAAGAAGGTCCAAGGCAATCTACTCTTCTTCCCCCATTCTACAGAAGTCCAGAGAACATGGGTAGGAGTAAGATTTTCCTTTAGTCATCTTTGACAAAACAGGCTTCAAGGAGCATGCAAGAAATGTCTCCCTGTCAGTTCAGGTCTGGTCCCAGATTTAGAAGTAGCAGCCAGACCTCAGAACTGCCGGGGGTCCTTGGCCGGTGGACTCAAGAGCACCGATGCCTGTCCTCATCTGCACATTGAATGTGACATTTGGCTCTAACACTAGAGATGTAAGAATGTGAGCAAAGGAAACAATCTCTTACTGTAGATATTCAGCAGAGGAGTGTAAATGGGGACCCGGACGTGACTTTAGCTCCTTAGCATCCATTTCTTCTGCTCCAGATGATCAGCTGAACTCCGAGGAAAAGAAAAAGAGAAAGCAGCGGAGGAACAGGACGACATTCAACAGCAGCCAGCTGCAGGCTCTGGAGCGCGTCTTTGAGCGGACACACTACCCAGACGCCTTCGTGAGAGAGGACCTTGCCCGCCGGGTGAACCTCACCGAGGCCAGAGTGCAGGTAACCAAAGTATTGCTTCAGGGGCACGCGTCGCAGACTGTTCAAAAATGCCAATCGTTGGTTTCCCACAGGAGCTGCTACTAAGAAAGATTACAAAGGGGCAGCATGAGGACAGAATCAGATCCTAACTGTGTTTCTTTGGGCAGCATAGTATTTGTGTTTTTATTTTTAAAGATTTTATTTATTTATTTATTTGTGAGAGAGAGAGTGAGCACAGCAGGGGGAGCGGCAGGCAGAGGGAAAGGGACACAGAGGGGGAAGCAGGCTCCCCGCTGAGCAGGGAGCCCGACGTGGGGCTCCATCCCAGGACCCTGGGATCATGACCCGAGCAGAACGCAGATGCTTAACCGACTGAGCCACCCAGGTGGCCCAGCATGGTATTTTTACAAATCAACTTTAAGCTTTTAGTGGGCAGAATATGCCCTGCTGCGAGCTCACTCCTCATAGCTGCCTGCCCTTGCAGATTCCAGTTACAGACATTGTAATTCTGAGCATTTGACTCTACACCTCCCACCCCAGCTTTCAATTTGAGCTTTAGGGTGGCCAAGGAGATGAATTCTCTGCTCCCTACCTCAGATTTCCTTCCCGGATTTTGGGAGCTCCAAACCTGCAAGAGATTTATTATAAAGACACATGGTTGTGGACACTGGTGGGAGTGTAAATGAGCACATCAAAGACCTCGCATTTAAGAACAGAGTTATGAGCATGTTCAAGTGGATGATTTTGTGTTTCTGTGAAGCGATGAAGGGCAAGGGCATGCAGGACAGTGTAGCGAGAGAACAGCACTCCTTTCTAATATTAATGCCGTGACACATCAACTGCAATCCAGACATCTTGAAATAATACAACCTGGGATTAGTAATAATGATGATAATCACCTAATAACTAGCACTACTTGAACCCTTATATACCAAATGCTGTTCTAAGTCCTTTACATGAACTAATCTGTTTCATCGTCGTACCAGTTCAGTGAGGTGGATAGAATTCTTCACCTTGCAGATGTGGAAACTGAGGCACAGAGAGTTTCCAGTATTTTACCCAGAGTCACAGAGCCAGCAAGCGGCTCAGCTGGGATTTGAATGCAGTTATGCAAAGTTCGTGCTTGTAAACCCTAGAGTAGACTTTGAATGAGTAAGTCTCCTGGCTAAGTGCTTCCTCACGGGGTGCCTTGCTCTCTCTGCTGGAAGTAAAGATCCATTGTCTTCCCTAGAGCTGGTGGTGGGCTGCCTTTTGATAAGGGTGGGTGTGGATTAGGCCAATCTGTCTTGTTTTCTTGAGGAAATTATTGTTTGTATATTTGTGCTCAGTCTGGACTTGAGGGATTTCTTTCTGCAAGTGCCAGATCTCTTGACCAACAGGGACTTTAGCTAGACCCAAAGGGCATTGAGGTGAGAACTGTGTCCATGCCATGAGGTGCGGTATACTATGAGGGACACTTGTTGAGTTGATGGAGAGGGTCCTGGGCGCCCCTTCAGCCTGATGAGAAAGTTTTCCAGGGTTCTCCCCATAGGGAAGCAGTGACTTCACCTAGAAGGGCTCCCCCCAGGAGAGAACAAGAGGTCAGCAACAAAAGGGAAAATTGCCTAGACCCCTACCCCACGTGGGTTAGGCGAGGCCCTCGGCACTGCTTGGCAACCCCTCACAGCTCAGGTGAGAGTGACCCGCAGGATCTGCAGGGACAAGGCTCAGTTGTGCTGTCTCGATTCTGCCTTCCAAAGCACAACCCTGAGGTTTGCTTTCCCACATCCTCTTCCCCCATGCTGCTAACCACAGCTCTCCAAACAGGCTCTGTATTTCCACTCTTAAATCCCTTCCTCTCCCTTCAAACTCCGCATATCTTCTATGCCCCAGGCTTGGCCTGCTGCAGTGTAATGAGTAATTTTAGACCAACAACCCACAGTACCTTGAAGCACCACTTTGGCATGGTGATCTGAATTGTAAATAAGGACACATGGATGGGACAATGCTAGACATTTTTTTTTTTTAATGTGAAAGAGCAGTTTGTGAGCTGGTCTTTCCCCCCTTACAATAGACAAATGCTTTTTTACACGTTGAAACTATTTTCTCTTCCTCCTTTCTCACCCTACTATGTTCTAATCCCTCTCGGGGCTGTGGACATTTCATATGTGTGTGGACAGAATTCTCCCTCCACCACGTTATTCTTCCTCCATGAAGTTTACCCTTCCCCAGTCTGCACCGTTCCCTTCTGACCCTGGCCTTCTTTATGGCATTTATCACAACACAACACCTATTATATTGAGTTGTATGTGAGCCAACTTCCCCAACTAGTTTGTGAACCCTCTTGGATGGAGGCCATATCTTATCATTTTTGCAAAATTCATTTTTTTCCCTCTTTCTTTTTCCTCTTATTTTTCTCCCCCTCAAACATCTATCAAACACCTATTATACTCTTGGAACCGTTTCAGTTTGCTGGGGATGAGTAAGACACTGGCCCTCTCCTTAAGAGTGCTGTAGACTGGAGACAGAGAAGATAAATATACATGCCATACTGTGATGACATATAAGATGATTCCCATACTTAAGGAATATATGAGAATTCATGATAGACCAGAGGAAGGAATGATCAAATCTGCCTGGGGAAAAGGGGGCGGAAATACACACATATTAAATACACCCATTCTGTGCCAACTCTCATGACAGCCCTGTGAATATTATTGTCTCCGTGTGGTTCGGAGACAAAGGATCAGAGGCACTAAATAACTATTCAATGACAAAATTTCAAAGTAGTGGAACCAGTATTTTGATCCAACTCCATTAGACTTTAAAGTCACATTCTTTCCACTACAACCGCTTACAAAAGAGATGATATTAAAGTCAAATCTTGAAAAAGCAAGTCTTTGGACACCTGGACAAAGAGGGGGAGACTATCACAGACAGAGGGAGCCTTTGGTGTGGGAAATAACTGGATGCATCTGAGAGTCTCAAGCCCAGGGTAGGAACTGGAATGATGGAGGGCCAGTGCATGAGGTCCAAGTGATGCAGGATGTGGCCGGGTTGGTGGACCAAGAGCTAATTCCTGAACAGCCTTTGTTCTATGGTAAGGAGTTTTGATTTTATTCTGTGAGCGATGGAGAACCAGTGGATAATATAAAGCAGGGCACTGATAGACCCCTTTGCATTTAAAATGATAAAAGAAATAGTAATGCCAAGGACATGTGAGAAACAAAAGAGCTGGCGTGTGCGGAGCCAGAAAGTGAGGACCGGATTCTCCTTCCCTGATTTCTTTTTTTTTTAAGATTTTATTTATTTATTTGACAGAGAGAGAGAGACAGCTAGAGAGGGAACACAAGCAGGGGGAACGGGAGAGGGAGAAGCAGGCTTCCCGCCGAGCAGGGAGCCCGATGCGGGGCTCGATCCCAGGGCCCTGGGACCATGACCTGAGCCGAAGGCAGACGCTGAACGACTGAGCCACCCAGGCGCCCCTCTCCTTCCCTGATTTCTGCCTGTCCCTTGCACAGGCACAACACACGGGGCACCAGCCATGTGGTATTTTACACCAATGTTGCTCCCAGAAGCTGTAACACTGTCCCACTCCACACCACACAATGTCTTTCTCCCGTGCCTTGCCCTGTGTTTTCCATAATTGCACCTAAAAGACTTGTTTTGCAGTTTTTCAATTTACCTGCCTGTCTTCTCTTAATAGACTGTGAGCTGCTTATGAACAGAGAATTAGTCTCATGTCTCTACTCCCAGCAATTAGCACAGACTCTGGAACTCGGCAGGGACCCCATAAAGATTTCTTGAACGAGTAAACGATTGAAGGCAATTCCGTGGCACTCTGGAGGACTTGTATGGTCATGAGCCAGCTGTCCTCAAGCACAGAAACTTAGCCATTGATTATCTGAGTGAACTTCAACAGATGACTTAATCTCATCGAACATGTTTCTTCAACTCTGAAATAGAAAAAGTAAAACCTAATGTACAGAATGGGCACGACAAGTAGAAGTAATGTATCCATTGTGCTTATGGACATTCCTAGCCCTTAGCAGCACTTGATAAATGTGTTATGAGCTGTAGCGGATGCTGTCGCTAGCTGCTTCTTGCTGTAACTTCCTCCCTCTTCCCCTGGTGCTCCTCGCACCTCCCAAATAAACCACTTGCTTCGTAAATTCTTGCCACAGGCATCGGTGATGAGATGGAGAATTTTCTTTAAATGTCCAATAACTATTTCAAAAGCAGATGATATTTTCACATTTTGGAGAATTTTGAAAAAGACTTTTAAAAATGTCACTGTATCCATGGCAGACATCTAATGAGGTTTTTCTCTTCTCCTTGATTACAAAACAACCGGGATCGTAACCCACATTTTGCTCCCTTGTGGGCTGGTCATGGATCTCATCTCTGGGGGGCATGATGGAAGTCCCTCAGGGTCCTGTTGTAATAGCCTTCTCTGATAACAGGGTAGCTCGCTAACGTGGCCCAACAGGGAAGGACTGTGGCATCTTTGTATTGTTCTGGGAAGAATTCTGTACCCATCCTGTTTCTTCCTTGGGGAGGCGTTATGTGGTAACATCGACCAGGACGTTATTCGTTATTCGTGTAACCTCTTCTTCTTTGTTTCTCTCTCCCTCCCTGTGTCCCACTCTCCTCCCGACACTCTTCCAGGTGTGGTTTCAGAACCGAAGAGCCAAATTCCGCAGGAATGAGAGAGCCATGCTGGCCAATAAAAACGCTTCCCTCCTCAAATCCTACTCAGGGGACGTGACTGCTGTGGAGCAGCCCATCGTACCTCGTCCTGCTCCACGACCCACCGATTATCTCTCCTGGGGGACAGCCTCTCCGTACAGGTGAATGACTGGCCCAACCCCCTGCCCCTTGCTCCACTTCCACACGTTTCTCAGCGGTCGGTCACGTTTCAGAGCTGCTGGTGTGGCTGGCTGACATTTCTTACTGGGTTAACCTCTTCAGAGACATTCAACTTGCTGACACCCCCAGATTTTCATGGGAGATTACTAGTTGCCCCAGGAGCAGGGTTTGGGGCAGAAGAGAGAGGGACAGGCCATCAGCAATCTTCTCTTGGACTCAGGAACTCTTGCAAAGGTTTCAAAGATGGGGAAGAATCTAAAAGAAAAGATCATTAAGCTATGCCCAGAGTCCCTCTTGCAAACATTCAGGAACAAAACTTGACTCCAATTCCAAATTTAAGATGTGTTTCATTACGCTCAAGTAGAAATTTAACTTGAAAGGCTCCAAGTGTAGGCTCAAAGACAAACTTTATGGTAAAACTGATTTTGAATTAAAAGAAGAAAAGGAAGAAAAGGAAAAGGAAGGGAGGAAGGAAGGAGAGAGAGAGAGAGACAGAGAGGGAAGGAAGGGAAATCCACGACCATTCTGATCACGCTCATGGCCACAGTCCCTTGTTAGCAGGTAGGGATGTCTTATGATACAAAATACCTCCTGTTCTATTGCAAATTCTTATCTACTTATCTGAAGTTCTTTGGGGGTCAGTTTGTCTGAGTGGGGTTTTTAAAATATTAAAAACAATGTATAATTTACACTAAACTTTTATATTAAAAAGGTGAAAAAATTTCAAGAAGCAAATAACAGAGTACTATTTCAATTTCTTGGAGAGGCTTTTTAAATCTCCATTTATTATGCTGTTCAGATAATACAGGTTAATGCCCAAGGGAAGTTGAGACCCAAGTGCCTAAAACATCATCATTGTTCCAAAGTGCCTTTCTTTGAACCAACCTAAACCTGAGTACTCTTAGAAACCGGGTCAAGGCTGTGTGCTCTCTGGCCAATTGCCAGAGGAAGTATTCACAAATTCACTTATTATGCTTTTATTTGCCTTTTTATTGTTAAGGTTAATTAATGCTTTAAGTAGAGGTCTTAAACTAGTTATAGGAGATTATTTCCCAGCGAAAGCTGAACTCCTGATATGAAATGCCACATTTGTGAAACGCAAATACTTTTCAAAAGTTGATGGTTTTAATCAAAGCATAAGACCTCACCTAAATGTTCTTTCTGTTCCAAATCAATTCCCTGAAAGAAATGCCATAAATGTATTTGGAATTTTTTTTAATCCCCCGTTGTGAAATTAGTCTGAATTATGTTGGTCTTAGCACTTAGAGACCCCATGCCTGGGAAATTGGAAATTTCTTCATCTCTCAGATATAGTAAGCCTTGCTGACTTCAAAAGATTAGCCCTATCTGTATATCTGAATTAAAATTTAGACTCTTTTCCCATAGGACTTACTAAAACACATTTTGAAGACCATTGTGAAATCATATATTCTTTAATATTTTAAATAAGTAAAAGACTGCTTTGTTTCTCTGATAAATATTGATAGCTCACAGACTCATTAAATGGCTTGGGAAATGGATGTGGTTCAAAGCTTGATGTTTCAAGGTCTCTGGTTTGAATTTGGTCACGACCAGGAAGTATTATTCCTTTTCCTGCCTGGGTCCCAGTTAGGAACTTTTCACACCAGCTCTAAACCATCCAGATGGCTGCCATGTAGTCCTTACCAGTGGGAGTCTGAGGGCAGTACACTACCTACCTACCCTACGTGGGTAGGGCTCAAATCCTCCCTAAATTAATATTGGATCAGATTGCCTGCACCTCAACGAAAGGTCAAGCCCTAATGCCTACATCATACATATTTTGTATATGGGCATCTAACTGAAATTATTAACATGCAATTTATGTGTGCCTTTTTTGGAAATGTTCTATTTTATTTTACTAGATACATTTTTTAAAAACATTCGTAATTGCATCATCTTAACATAACTAGTTTGGTTATTTTTGCAGTTAGAGTTCAGTATTTTATATAGTGTAGCCTTAGTGTACATATTTTGTATTCTGCTGTTTTCATTTAAAAATCATATAAACTAGTGCTTTTTACTCATTTCAAGGTATACCTTTATATGATTTTTTTCTCTTAGATACTGAGTTTGTAAAAAAAATTAAAAATCGCATAGAATCTGATTGTTCATATTCTGTATGAAGAATAAATTAATCTCCAGATAGCAGTAGAAGAATGATGGTTTAAAATAGTAATTTAATCAGTATCAATGTTTTTGACCCAATGTTGACTGCAGTGTTTATATTTTGGTTAATTTCTAAAAGTGGCAAAGCTATTCTGTTACTCAGAGATTTTTCTGCTATGTTTAGAACCAAAATACATTATGGTTTCACATTTTGAAGCTTGGTAGGAAACATATCTTGTTTAGGAAACATAAAAGAGAAACAAGTGATGAAAAGCAAAGGAAATGATAGACCTTTTGTGTTATAAAAAATTAACTGGCTATTTCTGTTGGTACATTTATGTCAAGTTAGTTATCTCACATGTGACATTCATTAAAAGGCATTTCTTTTGGTTAATCCTTGGAACGCTCCTGTGTGCTAGCTCTGTCCTTGCTTTGGTTCCAAAGAAGAAACTGAACACTTGCTCAAGTTTAAGCCTTCAGCCAGCAGAATAAGACCCAGTGCTCGTGATCCCTGTGTCTGTCCAGCATATTAGGCCACATCACCATATTTTCATTCAAATTAAGCCTTACATTACATTGGACATAGTAAAAAGGGTAAGACCAGGAAACTGTGTAAACCCATGCCCTTTTGATTCAGTGTCTATCTCAGATCAGTGAAGCACGCCTGCGGCCGAGATCCACCTTCTGGGGTGTGTGAGCATCCCCTTGGGATGACTGATGTGGCTTGGTCATGCAATCCAGGGACAGTGAGCAGACAGTTTTGCCAGAGAGGACACCTTGCTGACTTCCACAACTCTCCCCTGAAAGAGGAGAGGAGGAAACCAAGACTCAAAGCAATTGTTTGCATGTGGTCAGAATTATGGGATGGAATAGAGCCAACACATTTTTTTCTGGGTGTCTTTTATACCCAGAGTGGTGGCTGTATAATTTATCGTCCAAGCTGGGACACTTTTGAGAGTGAAAGGGGAGTGCTATTAATAATGACACCAGAACAACAGGCGTCACAGGAGACATATGGTTCACCCTATCTATAGCACGACATGGCCCCGTCCGTTCCCTTGAGCATGTTACAGATGATGGTGTCAGGCAGGCAACTGAGTCACCAGGAGGCGCAAAGAGTTCTCTAACACAGACAGTACTGTCCTAGCAGGTGTCGTCTTTATCTACCCATAGCCAGCAGAGGGAAGCTTGTTTTGGCACATTTGCCCACTGCTTAGCTCAGAACTGTTTTCCATAGGCAAAGGAGGGCGCGCCCAGCACCAGAGGTATTAAGACTAACAAATATTGTGGTGCTTTGCCTCTTGGGGAGCAGCGATCAACCACATCCCAGACTTTTAATGGTTATTCTAGGTTTTAAGTAGTCAAGAAGCATCTCTCCAGAGACATCCTCTCCTATGGGAGCTAGAGAACAACCTGGATCTGCAGTGCCAGTTCCAGAGGGAGGACTGGGCTTCAAAGAAAACTAGTGACAGGCAAGAGAGCGGCCAGCCGTCCCTGTCCACGGCTCCCCTCCCCATCCTTCTCCTCCTCCCCCATTTGATCGTGGTCACGGTGCTGCCTGACATCCGCTGAACGCATTTGGCTCATTTCTCCCTTTCACGCTTTCAAAAATAGATCCTCGTCCCTCCCAAGATGTTGTTTACACGAGGGGCTTCATAACGGATTCTAACGGAAGACACTGAAAAGGTAACTTGTCAGAGGGGGAAGAGGGTGGCTGCTGGGGGTAGGGTTTAAGTGGGAATGAAGTGTGTTCAAGAAAGTGGGTCTTGCAGTTTTAGCAATGCCGCTAGGGAAGTCTTCAAGTGGGGAATACTATGGGAAACCAGAGCTGCAGGCATATATGTCCATAAAGTTAAGGGTAGTCGGGTAGTCTAGAGCAGGGCTCCTCCAAGACTACTGAGCGTGTGAATCACCTGGGATCGGGTTGCAATGCAGACTCATTCTGTAAGTCTGGAGCAGGACTCAGGGTCTGCATCTCTAACTTGCTTGCCTGTGATGCTGATGCTACTGACACTCAGTATTCGGTGACCATAGGATATGGGGCAGGGGTCGGGAGAACTGTGTGCTTGTCCTGGCACCTGCTGCTCCCCAGGCCAGTTGGATCATCAGGCTCTTATGTAGCCTTGCATCTAAGGTCAGCTAGCAATGTTTCCCTACTACATAGCTCACAGGGGCACTTGATTCCAGGTAGTCCATGTGCATTTCAAAAAAGAGACACAAAAGTCCTTGAGACAAGAGAAAGATACAAGCCTCCGTGTATAAAAACATTTCTAGAAAGAAAAGTTGAATATGGCAGAGGCTCACTGAAAGAGCAGTGCAAACTGAAGGCTCATGCAGGAAATATGGTCCACGTTGGATCTGCTTTAAGAGCTAAATACGCGTTTAAAAAATCAACTTCTGAATTTCAGAAACAGAAGTTAGAAATGCTTATTTAAATCACAAAAGATCACTTCCAAAAGGATTTATGGGGTCTCTCTTTAGAAGTAAATTTCCATAGGAAAGCTGGCGTGGAGTTGTCTCAGATGAAGCAGGTATACCTCTGTTCCCGCACTGACAAATGCACAAGCAGAAAGATGGTCTCCAACCTCCACACATCACAGACAGAGTCACAAAAGCCTCACGCTCTACAGCCTTTGGAAAAATCCCAAGCTGGTGAAAACTTAGGATCTCAGGATGACACACAGACTCCTCGAGCTGACAGATTTGTCTTTGGGGGGGAATTTTCAACAGCTTGTCATCATTTGTCCAAGAGGGCCAAAGAGAAAACAAAGTTAGGGCTGAAAACTGAGGCAGGCATTATTTTTCCCCCAGCGCTCCTCAATTGTTTGGTGATTTGTGGGGCATACACCACGGGTGATTCGACAGCAGAGGGGCAGATGCCCATAAGTTTCCTGGCTTTAGAATCATACCGTATATAGAATTTTCCATGCTTCCTTGGTGTTTGGCAGTCATGTGAACACGTTCCTCCTCCCGACAACCTTTCGGGGTAGGTTGAAATGATCAAAAATGATTTGTCCCCAGTGCAAATGGAACTCGAACCCTGCCGTGGTTAGCATTCTGCTGTCTGTGGCTGAGCTTCATCTGTTAGGAATCTCCAAATAAGGAGATGGAAAAATTTCAAGCTTACTTAAATTTGTCAGCTCTGTACAAATCCTGGTGCAGAGCTGCTGAATCAACAGATGGGAATACAAGCATTTCTTTTTCATCTCCAGTTCCTCAATGCACTTTATTTGGCAATGCAGTTTCTCGGTCACAGACACAAAGAACTGACATTCTTAAAAACTTGAGAGAAATGATGCTTTCGCCAAATCCTGTAAACTCAGTCCCTGTACTCAGCTCGTGTCTGTGTCCTGTTAGAAGAACAGGTGGTTCTTAGAAGGCAGGACCAATGGGCAGGATCTCTCAGTGTTGGTAAGCAGGCTCTTGGCGTTATCATGTGCTTAATCGATACAAATCACTTAGTTTCTGTCTCACTTTCTGATCCGGGGAAGCTTGATCCTGTGTAGGAATGAGTGGGCACTTTACATTTTGAATGGTCCTATAAAATTGGTCGAAACAGCTAATTAAAACCCTCCTTGGTTTCGTCTTGTTAGAAAACGTTTCAAGATTCTCTCTCTTTTCCTAACATAGACCTTTATAAGTTTTGGTGGCATGGAAAACAGGTGGTCACAAAAAATCTTTCACACTGGCAGCCAGTCAAGGCTCTCTTGCATCTGTTGTCTCTCTGGGAAGCGAGTCCTCTCCAACTTACTTTTCATGCTGTTTTTAAAGCATGACTAAGCTGCTCTAGAGTACCCACTCATTAATTCTGTCTTCTCTGACCTGTCACAAGTCTTGCTTGTCCCTGGTATGTCAACGGACTGCCCACTGCATTCCTCTATGGCTCTTTTAGTGCAAGTTGAGAAACTAGACTTGCAATTCTTTAGTATGTGCACAAAATATCACTATGGTCTCTACTTGCAGGGTTATATATTCTAAACATTGGTTAAGAGGCTATGAAGTTAAGACTGGCTCTGTTCTTTTATCCTACTTCTTAGAGCTACACAATGCGCTGGAGTAAGTTGGATCCATTTTTGAAAGTTTATAACTTTCCTAAACATTTATCAAGGGCAAATTAAGCTCCTAGGGAATTGCAAAACTCATTCATTAATATCAGCTGCTTTTTTAATCTTCATGCCCCACTAACTTGAGGGCCACCTACGAGGCATTATCTCAGTGTCACTAATGCAGTTGTGTCCTTTTAATGACACCACAGTACAATTGGACAAGGGTACTTTCTTGACTCTAGAAACTCAGGCTTCCATTTAAGGGAAAGTGTCCTCGTGAAAACCCAATTTCCTGTGCAATGTATAACTCTAATTTGCACTGATTTGGTTTTGAAGATGGAAAACGGATTATTTTCTGGCCTGCATTCTCTCTAGAGAATCTCAGTCTTTCCAAGAGATGTGCTACCATATGAAGTCTTAAGATTAAAATATCAGATGAAGTTTGTAAACTGTGAAGCAACTATAGCATGAGTGGCTGTAAAATAGATAAAATAGATAATATTGAAGTCACAGCTATAGTAGACATTTCTAGAAAACAGTGATAACGTCTTCAGTAAACAAAAATAATCCCACAAGGTTCAAGTCCCCTTTGTCTACTATGGAAAACGGACTACACCTTTGATCATCAAAAAAGGAGAGAATCTCTATTAACTAAGACTTTGCTTGCCTAGGGCCTCAAAGGCTGGAAAATGGATCCCTTAGAAAATTAGATCAAGTACCTGAAAGAGCAATACTCCATGACAATCTACAATTTACCATCAGAGAATTTTTTCTTTATGCTCTCTCATAGTTTTAGCCTTCTGTTTCCAGAAGCCATCCAATTTTATTCTCAGTGTTTAACAAATAATACAGATAACTCACCATTTCAGCTTCTCTCTTATGCACTTTAAATGGTACTATGTACCATCTTCAGGATTTAATTCTGTCACAGAAACCTGGTTGAGAAAGGCTGATTTGATTCATTTCATGATCTATAACTTAGGAACATTTCCCAAACCCAGCTGTCTCTTTTCTTAACTACTTACATCTTTGATTTCACTGAAACCTTAGGTTTCAGTATATCCTAGCAATTTCTTAAGTGTAGGATTTACGGGTTTGCATATATTTCTGGTAGTGTCTTGAATGGAAGCAAGTAATTCATATAGAAATTAAATGAGGATATGTATATGGGTTTTGAAAATAAATCAAAATTTTTCGTATATAACCAAAAACAAAACAAACAAACAAAAAACTTGTCCCTGGGTTGTTCTGATCATTTATGTCACTCCTAATTGAAACCTATCTTAACTGGGGATTCTTTCTGCCCTTTTGGTAGACAGTGGTAAAAGTGATAGTCTGTTGTATAAGTCTAACTTGTACTAATATTTGTTCATTTTTTACTATTAAAAGATATTTTTGATGGATCAAGAATATGTAGTCATCAGCCCCTGCTTTTGTCTTGTCCCTTCGATTTTGCTCATTCTATTAAGAGAGCAAAATTAATAGGAAGGACTAATTCCTAAAGATAAAAACACATTGGTAAACATTTTTTAGAGATTTTATTTATTTATTTGAGAGAAAGAGTGATGAGAGAGAGTGAGAGCTCAAGTGGGGGGAGGGGCAGAGGGAGAGGGAGAAGCAGACTCCCTGCTGAGCAGGGAACCCAACATGGGGCTCGATCCCAGGATCCCAGGATCATGACCTGAGTCAGGACTCTGAGATCATGACCTGAGCCGAAGGCAGACATTTAACTGATGAGCCACCCAGGTGTCCCTGGTAAAATATTTTTAAAAAATCATTACTCACAGCAGGATGACAGAGATCATTGACATTGAGCAGGAATTCATTTAATCATACTAGATATTTCTCAGTTATCTATTCATTAAAAGCTTTCTTGAGTGTCAGATATGTGCCAGATATGATGTTAGCTCTACCTGGGGATATAGTGGTGAACGAGGTCAGATGTGGTATCTGATCTATGAGCTTATAGTTGAAGAATTGAAATAAGTGCGAAAAGGGAAATTACAGCGTGCTCCAGGAGAACCTAACTTTGTGTAGATGGTTAAGAGCATCTACTCGGAAATGGGTAAGAGTGAACCAGGCAAAAATGAAATGGAAGAATGTAGGATTCTTTTGGAACCCTACTGAGTCTTCCTCCCTCTGCCTTAACACACACACACACACACACACACACACACACATACACACACACACCAGTGCTATAAGGATTTTAAATTAAGGATGTGTATTTCTGGAGAGACCTAGTGATCTGGGACTAATTATATTTCATTAACCTAATTTTCCTGGGTTAATTGCTAGTAAGTGAGCTGAAATAGGCTATTGTGAGTCTTGACTATAAGTCTCGACTATATGGTCTCCCAAATAAGGATTCATGACACAGTCTCTCTATTTGTAGAGTAGCTTTAGTTTTTTGTCTTTCTGGTCTGTCACTTGATCCCCAGAACCA
This sequence comes from Leptonychotes weddellii, assembly GCF_054177405.1. Taxonomy (NCBI): domain Eukaryota; kingdom Metazoa; phylum Chordata; class Mammalia; order Carnivora; family Phocidae; genus Leptonychotes; species Leptonychotes weddellii. Next base: position 88,703,107 of record NC_138374.1, read on the forward strand.
CAAACTCCTGTGTGGCCGGTAAAATTGCACTGGAATGCAGGGCAATAGCGGAGCGTGTGTCATTCTATTTTTAAGTCTATCTCATTTCAGGCCTCAGTTGAAAGGGATTTTGCTAATCTTAGAAACAACTAGAAACATTTTCATTTAATTAAAATGAGTTCCCTTTTAACTGTTTAGTAGATAGTAATGAATAACTTGCCTCCAAGTCTAAGAGACCACTACTTTTTCCCTTAAAAGAAATTCATGGATTCGATTAACAGAAAACCACCAAATGCACATTTCTGTCCAGGGCATTTCTAGGTCTTAATTACCCTCTCTGACAACGAGAATCAACTTCAGGTTTTTCTCAGGAATAAGGACAAAGAGAAACAGTTACCTCTGAGGTCAGGAATCCTGAAACTGGCTGGAGCCTTTGCTTGTTTATCTAGGGGATTTAAACATTTCCCAAATAACTGACCCAAAAGGCATCCTGCGCTACGCAAGTCCTTTTGAGAAGAAGCTATAAAATCAAGGCCAGTCGGGATAGGAAGCTCCGGATTTGGCCATACTTAGTGCTACCAACCATTGAATCAAGAATGGGTTGCTCACCTGGTTCTCAAGTACGCTATTTAGCATGGTATCCACTGATGACCTAAAATGTGTTAGACTTAAAGTCAGCTACTTAAAGTGAAGAGGGCAAAATGCCCTTTCCTTTTCAAATGCCTGCTTCTCTTGCTCGCTGCTCCCACAGGCTGGTGATGGAGGCAGAGAGAGGGATTAAATACTGTTTCAGTTGGTCGGCCGATGAAATATCCTTCTATTCAACATAAGCAGCTTTCTCCTCTCACCCCAGAGATAAATTATCACACACCATGTCCAACATGGCAAATACCTCTCCCTGCCCTATTCCACTCTCTCCTGCCTTTCCCCTGCCCTTCTGAACACTGCCATCCTTTTCCAAGTGCCTTAGACCAGTGGAAACCTGGGGCTGAAAGGGACCTCAGAGGTCATCCATCCAGCCCACCTGGCCCCGCCTGCCCCGTGCTGAGAGGTGCATCCATCTGGGGCACAGACTTGCAGCTTCGTGAAACTAATGTCTGTTATTCTCCCCGCTCTCTCCTTTGTCCCTACAGCGCCATGGCTACTTACTCTGCCACATGTGCCAACAATAGCCCTGCACAGGGCATCAACATGGCCAACAGCATTGCCAACCTGAGACTGAAGGCCAAGGAATATAGTTTACAGAGGAACCAGGTGCCAACAGTCAACTGAGGAAAAAAATATAATTAAACAGGCCTAAGAAGAAATCAAAAACCATAAGACACCTATCCTGCTCTGTCATTTCTTCATCTGCTGGAAAAAAATAAATAAAAACAAACAAACAAACAAAAAACCTGAACTAAAATATTGGGACCATGGCAGAGAAAAGCAGGAGAGGAGCAAAATGAAAATTAGTTAACCAATGTTTCTCCTCCCTCTGAGATACCACCACCACTTGTTTCTGCGTGTGTTAATTTTGTTTTTCCTTCTACTCATGCGCTTTGCTTTAATATACTCCAAGCTTCTTCAGTTAGGTTCAGCCCACCCACTCCCATGATCGTATGGGTTTACAAAAAAAAAAAAAAAACTACAGCAGCCAAAGAAACCATATATATAGTCAGAATCATTGTCTAGCGTCTCCTCAGTGACCTGTTTGAACCTCAGTGCCTTGCCCTATCCTTCTTCCCAGTTCTCTGTATAGAAACTCTAGGAACTTCTGAAAAGCCAAAGTCTTTCTGAAGAATCTGTGCCAGATATGATTTCCTGTCTCATTGTCTCCGTGTCTGTCAGTCATGGTAAGGTTTTTCCATCAGCTACTGTTAAGAAAGCAATTATGTACAACATCTGGTCACTGGTTTGTCTGATCCAATGTGATTGGCTGTGTCTGGCTAATTCTAAGCTCTAAGCTGTAGATCTAAGCTCTCCATATAAGCTGTAGATTTAAGCTCTAAGCTGTAGATGATAATATCACCATCACCACCACCCCTCACCCCCATCCAAGCAATCAGCCATCTTAAGTTAAAGATATTTGTTGTTTTTGAATGATTTGCTGTCACGAGCTTGACACTCGAGAGAGGAAGAGACATTTCTTTAGGAAAACGAAGACTGAGTTGTGAAAGGCATGGCCTATATCTCTTTAGTGCCTTAAGGATAGTCAGATGCACACTTATATATATACTGTATATATTTATATATTTTATATATATATATAAAATATTCTTGCAAGCTTGAGTTTGCAGTTTCTCAAACACTACAAAAAAACAATTTTACACCATCACCACTGTCCTTAATCTCTCCAGTGATAAGATGTTTTTAAGGATCTTGTTTCCTTTCTTTCTCAACATAAAATTCTCATTAAGGCCACAGAGCGATTGATAGGGCATTTGTTTAAGAACAGGTCTCATTTTCACATTTGGGCTTTAAATAAATTAGAACCTATTTGAGGCTATAAAATGTTCTTGAGTTTGGAGGCTGAACTCTGGTGGAATGGGAATATATCCCAATACATCATGGGAATTACATTTAGAGGAGTGAAAGCCATGTCGTCATCTGCCCCTTCTCCACTCAACAGGAATCTGAAAGACATGTGTTTAAATGGAATCCTTAAAGTCTTGTCTAAATTTCAAAAATTTAAAAGGCAACTGTGGGCTAGTCTTTTACTAATATTTTGAAATAAAGTTTAGTGCCTAGGGCTGTGAGCTGGGACTGACCTATCTTTGTTTCTTTCTTTTTGTCTCCAGCTGTGCTTTTATAACTTGTCAGGTGGACTAGACCAAACCACACCACCATGCTGTGCCTCAGTTTACCTTTTTGTAAAAGGGGTTTAACAATACTTACCTACCTCACAGGGGTGTTGTGAGGCTCTATTCATTTGCTCCTTCATTCTTTCCTGTATTCTCTGTGCAGCACTTTGTAGCCATGGGAGGAAAGGGACTATAAAAGTAGACAATGTTAATGGAAGGATATGGTACCTGGAAGCCTTGTTTTCTAGCAAGGAAATGCTACCTTGCTGTAAATACTTACAGCCTTGTATTTGGAAATGAGAAATAGGTTTATACTTACAGACCTCTCAAAAATCACATCACTTGACCAAAGAATAATTTAAGATACACAGAACAGACATATTTTTGACATATTTTTATCCTGACCAGGTTGGTTCTAATAACTTTAGTTATCAGTAATTAAAAAGCTTTAGATTGGTTTTGGCCAAATATGCCAACTCTGAGTGACAGGCATGGACTATTGAGTTTAAGATGCACTTTCAGCACATTTGTTACCCCCTTGGCCTATCAAGTTGAACTAATGGTGGTATTTTTTCAGCCAAACAGCCACCAGTCTGAAAATGTATTTTAAATGTTGAATCTGTACTTCTTTTAATAACAAGAAGAAAGCCCACCTTATGCATTTTGCTTTCATCCACTGATTCCCTCTTCTTTTAGCATACTATTAAAATATTTCTTACTGATGTTTCATGTAGGCTGGCTGAACACCACATATTACTTGCTTCCTAAGGAGTCCCTTGACTAATTCTTTTGTCCCACTAGCTGCTGTGGGCTATCAAGATTCAAAGGAACAGTGTAGTCTAACAGATGAAAACGTTCTTTGTGAAATGAGTGCGATCCAAGAAATTGGCCAACTTTTGAGTTTAGACTTTGGGGAGAATAGCTAAAAGTGAGTTTGGGTTATAGTGCAAGGAACAGAAATCATACATGACGAGATGCTGCTAGGAAAGGGGAATTTTTGAAGAGGGAAGAAAGGAATAGAAGGTCATGTGAAACAGTCATTTGAAGCTTGCACCCTGACATCCGTTTTCAGGGGTGAACAGAAAAGCCTGAACCCCAAACCCAAACACTATGTGAAACTGGGCAGTTTTACCACCAATGCCTGGGAAGCAAGAGAGTAGCCAGCGCTGGTCAGCCATAGAAATTTTCATTGCTAGTGAATCAACACCACAAACATTTATTATCTAAGCACCTGATCAAAAAGTATACACATGAGACAAGCACTCAGTATTGTTCATTTATTATTGATTTTTTTTTTAAAGTAGAAGTTTGATATATGATTTAGAGGAGTAGCCTTTTGGCTTCCAAGCCAGGTCTCAACAGAGGACCTCAGGCCAACAAAGTTCCAAGGCATACCCCCTGTTCCTCACCATCATTATACCCAGATGCAGATGAATACATGCAAACTATCTGTCTGTGTCCCCAGTCCCTCCCCAAACAAGATGCTGATTTGTAGGATACTTGGCAGGTTAAGTCAAACCAGAAGAGGTGATTGAATAAAAAAGGGAATGACACGTAGGGTATAAAGATCTCATAAGAAATGTAATATGTAAATTATATCTTGCTTTATGATGTAAAATATACATTGTTTGCGCTAGAATAGAAATGATTCCTTTTCAATAAAAAGAAGGATACTACTATGCAGTCTTTTGTTATATGCATTTGAGTCTGCTGATTCTTTTCTCTTTGAACTTCAAAAATAGATCTGCTAGGACCTAAGGGTACATGTAGGAAAGAGTGAAGGTAAGAGGGATTTGTGAATAGAACTTTTATTGGAGTGTGATAGTATTGCCTAAAGATGAAAATAATCTATTCCTCAAAAGCAAAGACAATGGTGTGAGGGAGAGGGAGCATTTATTGGTAAAATGGGTAAAGTGAAACTTTTATGAGAACTTAAGTTATTTTTTACCCACTTCTTTAGAATCCACAACATCAGCTTTATATGACAAAACAGACAAAATATAAAGCACAGGCTTTTATTTTAGAATAAAGAAATAGAGTAAAATTTAAGTACCTATTGTGTTTAGCGCTGGGTGTGTGGTAATGGTGGTGGGGCGACGGGCATAGAAAACCAAATTGGGAGACATGGGTTCTGTTTTCATACAGATTAAGATCTGATTTAAAAGGGAACTCTATGATGAAACAATGTATGCAACAGTTCAAGACAATAAATGAATGTGTCAAACAAATTGAGTGGACAGGAGTCCAGAAGAGGAAGAAGGAAACACTGAGCTGAAGTGGGAGAGGGTTTTGCGGAAGAACTGGGACTGTTTAATCAGCTGGGACTGGGAGGAGAGGGGGTGCTGCCTTCAAGTCAGAGAGTGGAAAAGGGATGAAGGTGGGGACACAGGAAGGAGGAATTTATGTTCAGGGACCATGGCAATACGGGCCCAGATGGAATGGAGGGTTTATTTTGAAGCCTCGTGGAAGAAAACACTGGAGATTGAGCCTTCATCTTGCAGAGTATGGTGTGTCAGGACAAAAGAGTTTGGAATTTTGCTCAGGCCATAGAAATCCATTGAAAGTTATTAAGCAGGGAAAAAAAAAAGAGGTCATGCAAAAAATACTACTTTAGCAGGATTATTATGGTAAAAGAATGAAGATAAGCCAGAGGAGAACTGAAACTAGAAGCAGAAGAGCAGTTAGAAAGGGGACAAAAAGCAAAGGTTGAATAAGAAACATCTTGCAAGGAAAGAATTAACAAGACTTTATGGCAGGAAAAAGAGAATAGAGTCTAAGATAACACTGGTTTGAAACCTGGGAACTAGGAAAATGAATCACAGACAAAACTGACAAAAATCAACAGAAACAGGGGAGACTCAGTGACAAAAGACAGTAAAAGCAGTTTTAGGTGTGTTAACTGAATTTGAAAACAAATGTAAGTTAAGATCTGAAAGCTTGGCTTGAAACCAAAGTAAAAAATGGAGATAGAACTTTGGGATTCAGGGCGCCGGGGTGGCTCAGTCGTTAAGCATCTGCCAGGGTCCTGGGATAGAGCCCCGCATCAGGCTCCTTGCTCAGCAGGAAGCCTGCTTCTCCCTCTCACACTCCCCTTGCTTGTGTTCCCTCTCTCGCTGTCTCTCTCTCTGTGTCAAATAAATAAACAAAATCTTAAAAAAAAAAAAAAGAACTTTGGGATTCATCTTTAAGGAGGTGGTACCTTGAGGTACAAAAATGAATGAGTTCTTCGAGAGGAGAGAGCATCTTGTGCTTCCATCAGAAGTGTAGTGGACCCTTGAACAACAAATTTTTGAACTATGCAGGTTGACTTCTGGCTTCTGGTCAAGAGTAGGTATTAGTAGTTAAGTTTTGGGGGAATTGAAAGTTTTACATGGATTTTTGACTGCGTTGGGGACAGTGCCCCTCACCCCATGTTGTTCAGAGGGTCAACTGTAGTTTTCAGCCCAGGGAGGAAGATTAGACTTTGTAGAACATCTACACTTAGAGGTGAGAGCTACAGAAGGCAATTTACAAGGAACTGTTTGAGAAATAGGAGGATCAGGTTGTTTGTTATCCCAGAGTTAAGAAAAGAGGAGTCTTCAAAGAGAAGGGAATGTTTAGTATACTCAAATACTGAGAGCAGATCAGCTTAATCGGGGATGTAGGAAAGGCCATTGGACGCATGATTTTCTTGAGTACAGTTTACTACAGTGCTCGAGGAAGAAGGCACATTTTGACAAGTCATGGTAAGAATGAGTGCTATAAAAAAAAATGGAAATGGAAGCATTGGCTTATAGAGCACTTGCTTGAGACACTTCGGCATTGAAAGTTTAATAAGGATTCTTTTAGCTACAAGTGGCAGAGACCTACCAACTGGTTCAAATCACAAGGGATTTTATTTAAAACCCACTAAGGTTGCCCACTGAACCCAAAGAAGTATTGCTGGAGCCAGAGCAACTCCTGGGATCCCAGATGCTGGAATAAGGCCCATACCGTTAGACCAGACAAGGTCCATACACCCTGCCCTGGAGCCCACCAGCACTCTTCTGACTGTGTCCCTCCTCTGGGCAACAAGTTTGCAGGGCCAACTCGATGTGCTCACCTGGAACCTGCACTCCTCATTGTAAAACATTCGTCAAGCACTTGGGATTTAGAATTCCCTGTCCCAATAATCTGGAGCCCACTTTCAGGGCCCACATGGGCCTCTCTTCCTGGGACCACTGTTTGTGGGGGTCAGGGTGTATAGATGGATCTTGGATGTACACAATGCAGTTGCCACCTTTGTATGGGGAGGTCTACTTTTGGCACAGGATGGGCTGATGTGAAAATGGAAGTGGGCAGGTCACAGGTTGGGGTTCTAGGGTCTGACCATCCCTACACTGCCATATTCTGGAAAGGAACTTCAAAGAGTTTGAGAATTCTACAGGTCCACCTGAATTTCCAGGTCATTATGAAAGTATATTCATTACAATAAGAGTGTAGGACATAATTTGTTGAATAGTTTGTTAGTTTGATTGATAACAGAAATGTATGGATGTAAACATGTGGACTTTCATTTGTACTCTTCCCTGGACAATGCCCAGTGGATGAGCGCCACACACCTCTTTTAAGATCTGGCTTGGTTACCTTTTGGTTCACTTTCTGGAGATTCCATTAAACAGAAATCAATATCAGAAATCTTCTTGAGATGTAATTCTTGAATGTGGATCCATCCTGGCCCCATCTTTTTTTCTCTCAGTAACAGGACTCAGAGCTCTGCTCACCCCTAAGCCTCAGTTTAAAGGCTTCATTTAGTCTTCTTGCTTGGGACAGGCTGACAGAAGAGTTTTGAAGAGTTAACCTGCGCCCTCTCCTCAGCAGCATCTCAGTATATGGTGCTTTACAGTGGATGGGATCTTGACACTTTGCATCAGGCTTGTGGGGAGAAGGGACAACAGAGAGGTTTGGGAAAGGGCTGAGAAAGACTTCCAGTTATTTCTCTAGCTCCTTCTAAGCCCCTATACTTTACACTGTGTCTCACACCTTCTGACTGTGCTTGAAAATAGGGAAATCTTACGTTTTGCAGAGTTTGCTATTGTCTGACCCTTGGGAGTCTTGAAGGTCTGGCATTGGGTAGAAGTCCTCCCTGTTCTACCAAGTACCTTAGGTCATCTGGTTTTAGATTTCAAGGCCTATAATAAACAATGCTCCACTTTTACCTATCAATTTCTATATTGTCAGATACATTTCAGTTTCAAGTGGCAGAAACCCAACGCAAATTAGGCTGAGATGGTTTAATTAGGGGATTTGTTAGGTGGATGGGTGGTAGGTCAAAGAATGAAAGGAGGAGCTATAAGGAACTACGGTAGCTCTGAAAACCTCAGGCACTAGAACTGAGACTTGACATCACCAGAATTCTCTGTCTGCCTCTCATCTCTGCAGGTAAGTTTTCTCCATGTAGCAGGGAAAATGCCTACTACCTCCATCCATTTCACTTTGGGAAAAAGATCAGAGAAACAAGCTCTTGTTACAAAAATCCTGGGGGAAGACTCTATTGTTCTGATTTGTTTTGTGGACAGCCATGACCTAGGCACTGTGTCCTGCGGGTGGAGGGGTACTGAGCATCCAGAGCAGGGTGCCTGCCTATATCGGGCACCACTTGGGCACCAACAAAATTTCTCTTGTCCCAATCTCTAATTCTAGGCACTACTGCAGCACTCAGTCTCCAGCATATTTCAATTTTGGGGGCCATATTTTAAAAATGGTAAAGCAGCAGTCAACCTTGGACCTTGAAAAGTGACTACAGGAAGCAAAGCTACAACCCTTGCTGACCAGGAACCATCTTGGAGTGTTATATGACTGAAAAATAAAGTTCTATTATGTTTAGCCATTATACAACTAGGTCTATTTATTACTGCAACCTAGCCCAACCTAATACACCTCCCTCTTTCTTCTCTCTTTCCCTTGTTGTTCCCTCCCTCCCTCCCACCTCCCTCCAGCCTTTCTTTCTTCCCTCCTTCCTTCTTTCTTTCCTTCCTTCCTTCCTTCACATCCTTCCTTCCTTCCTTCCTTCTTCCTTTTCTTCCTTTCTTCTATACTACCTGCATTTCAAGATGCTTATTGTATCTCATAGACTTATAACTCTCAATGACCACATATTCTAATTCTCCCACACTGGACATTATATGGTTATCCATATAATGGACCTTGTGCCTTTTGGATTACCCCTACTAAGGTAATTAAACATAATAGTAAATTAATACACTAAATAACACTTCAGTAAATTAATGCCTAACACTCTGAACTTCCTGGAAAATATCTCTCAAAATGTGATTCTAGTTATAAAAAAGTAGCATTCCTGAAAAGGAGATAGCCAGGTCATCTACAAATTGAAGGCATCTGAAAACTATTTCTTAGAGTCATATATTTATTTGCTTAGTGTCACTCAGTTAAGAAGAGGTAAATTAAGGTTAGCAAAACTGGACAGCTAGAGAAAATCACACATGTGCACATGAAGACATGAACAAAAATTTTCATTACAGAATGATTTGTAATAAAATATTGGAAACAAATGAAATGTCCATCAATGGGAGAATAAATAAACTGTGATATATTCATATAATGGAATACTATTCAGAAATAAAAAAATGAATGAAAGAACCATGGCTACACATATCCACTTGGATATCTTTCAGAAACATAATTTTAGGGGAAAAAATAAGTTACAGAAGGCTGTATGACGTTATTTATATGAAGCTTAAAAATGCACTCTAAAATATATATTGTTTGTAAACATGAATGTATGTGGTAAAAATATAAAAAGATGCATAGGAATGAAAAACAATTTCAGAATAATAATTTCAGAAAAAGCAACTTCTGAGTAAGGAGGTAGGGGATAGGATTGGAAAGGGCACCCTGGGTGCTTCAAACACATCTGAAATATCTATTTCTTAAAAAAAATATGAGAAACAAATATGACAAGTATTAAAGTTTGACAAAAGCTGTGTGGTAAGTACAGCATGTTCATGATATTGATCTCTCTACTTTTCTGTGCATATTATATTTCAAAATTTGTTAAATGTGGGAAGAAAAGAATGTGTATGTATATCTTACCACCTCCACAGGGGAGATGGGAGATTGAGGTGGGTGTGCATGTGTAATCCTAGATTTTGCTCTAGCCAAGTGGAGAGGAAAGCTGTTATAATACATTTTTTAGAAGACTAAAAAAATCCTGCATATAACTTAACTCACCCAATCAAGCTTCTAGACATAGAATCGTCAATGTCTCTGAAAGATTTCTACCAAAAATATCTCCCTCAGTTTACTATTGTACCTAATTTTGTATCTCCAGAGTATGGGTTTCCAGGAGTCTCCTATGATCTGGGCTGTATGAGGTGACCCATACCTTGAAGTTATTATTAGCTATTTTTTTAAATAATTTCTGCATGATCTTGAAAGAATAGGACATAGTTTTGAGACATGGAATGGGGGAAAAAGAGAAATATGTGTGTGAGGTATGAGAGTCCTGTTGCAGAATAGCAAACTGACAAGAACTCTACAGAGGGGAATTTAAGGGGATAACATGATGTAATGAGACGAGCATGGACCTTGTTTCCAGTCCCTGCTTAGTTACTTATTTGCAGTGTAATCTTGGGAAGTTGCTTATGCCCTATGTGTATTTTTTCTTCTTTTGTAAAATGATAACCTATCTCATAGATTGGTGGGGGGATTAAATAAGACAACAAACATAAAGCATTAACATCCTACTTGAAACATGTTGTGGATTTCCTTGTCATTCTATACTATCAAGGGACAACTCAGATACAGTGAAGAGTCCTGGGATGTATGTCAGGAGGCCCAAAGCAGAAGGAATTCAAAGATGAGGGAAGTGTGGCAGCAAGAGAAGGAGGAGGAAAAATGCAGAAAGGAAAAGAGGGAACATGTAGTATAGAATGTTTGTGACTGCCCTGCTCTTCCCAGAAGTTTACACAAGATGTTTTTCCCTTTGCCTAGATACTCTTAAGATTGAGATGTCTTGGGGTGCCTGGGTGGCTCAGTTGGTTAAGCGTCTGCCTTTGGCTCAGGTCATGATCCCAGGATCCTGAGATTGGGCCCCACATTGGGCTCCCTGCTCAGTAGGGAGACTGCTTCTCCCTCTCCCTCTGCCTGCTGCTCCCCCTGTTTGTGTGCTCTCTCTCTGTCAAATAAATAAAATCTTAAAAAAAAATTGAGGTGTCTTTACAGGCAGTAACTTCTTTGGCATTGGCTGTAGCAACTTCTTTCTAGATATGTCTCCTGAGGCAAGAGAAAGAAAATAAAAAATAAACTATTGAGACTATATCAAAATAAAAAGCTTCTGCACAACAAAGGAAACAATCAATAAAACTAAAAGGTACCCTAGGGAATGGGAGAAGATGTTTTCAAATGACATATCTGATAAAGGGTTAGTATTCAAAATATAAAAAGAACTTACACAACTCAACACTCAAGAAACAAATAACCCAATTAAAAAATGGAGGGAAGACATGAATAGACATTTCTCCAAAGACATACAGATGGCCAACAGATACATGAAAAGATATTCAACATCACTGATCATCTCACACCTGTCAGAATGGCTAAAATCAACAACACAAAGAACAACAGGTGTTGGTGGGGATGTGGAGAAAGGGGAACCCTCTTGCATTGTTGATGGGAAAGCAAACTGGTGCAGCCACTCTGAAAAACAGTATGGAGATTGTGTAAGTTAAAAATAGAACCACCCCACAATCCAGCAATTGTACCACTAGGTATTTACTCAAATAATATTACTCAAAGGGATACCTGAGGTTTATAGCAACATTATCTACAACAACCAAATTATGGAAACAGCTCAGGTGTCCATCAATTGAATGGATGAAAAAGACATGGTGTATATAGAGGATAGGATGTGCTGATTATGTTCCTTTAAATATATAATATATATAATATTTTTATATATTATAATCATATATATAATATTCCATTGTATATACATAATGGAATATACATACACCTATATTATATATATATATATATATATATATATATAATGGAATATTAGCCAGAAAAAGAATGAAATCTTGTCATTTACAATGACATGAATAGAGCTAGAGAATATTATGCTAAGTGAAATAAGTCTGTCAGAGAAAGACAAATACTGTATGATTTCACTAATACTGGAATTTAAGAAACAAAACAAATGCACAAAGGGGGAAAAAGGAGAGAGAGAGGCAAACTAAGAGACAAACTCTTAATTATAGCGAACATACTGATGGTTACCAGAAGGGAGGTGAGTGGGGGGATGGGTTAGATAGATGGTAGGGATTAAGGGGTGCATTTGTTGTGATGAGCACAGGGTGATATAAGGAAGTGTTGAATCACTTATTGTACACATGAAATTAATATTATATTGTATGTTAATTAACTGAAATTTAAATAAAAACTTTTTAAAAATTGAGGGGTCTTTTTTTGTGTGGTTTTTGTTTTTGTTTTTGTTTTTTGGTTTTTAGTTTTTTTGCCTTGAATACAAAAATGGCACTCAAAAGTTTAGAAGCCCTTTCCCCCACTCCGATGGGTGACACAGAACAATGACAGGGATTTCAATGAATTCCTCTTTTTTTCTTTGGTTACACAAAGAGCCCAGACCCAAAGCAGTAGGGCACAGAGCTAATTTTTGAGCAAAGACAAAGCCTTGTGTTTTACTTCAGTTCCTTCTCCCTACTGTTTTTTGACTGTGCAATGCCCCTTCTCATCAGGGATGAGGTGTTTGATGCCAGTCTGCTAGAGAACTTCCCTCAGCCTGGATGGCACTCTCTATTTCTCCTGATTCCCAACCTCACCCTTCCTGGCTCCAAGTGAGTTTCAGTCTTTTTAGAATTTACTGTTTTGGGGTCAGTGAGGGAAAAAGCAGTCACCATGGAGGCCTAAGAGTGATTGTGGAATGTCCCTCTCCAAGCATCAAAATACTGAAGTCTGGGCTGGTTCCCATATGACCTGCTGTCTCTATCACTGGGTACCTAACTCAGGACCTGCCCTCACAGGGAGAGAATGTGCCTCTTTCCCCATCTCACCCCAACACCAAATAAATTGCTAGTGGTCGGATTGGATTGAATATCCTACAAATATGTGCTGTTGACAGGAGATGCATAAAACACAAGGATATTTCAAAGAGAATATAAATCCGATGAATATTAAACCAAAGAAACTTGGTTTTTCCATATTAAGAAGAAATAACAGATGCTAGGGCAAAAAGCGCCATTAGGGATAAGGAGGATCATTACATAATGATGAAACGAACAACTCAACATGAAGCCATAGCAATTTTTTTTTAAAGATTCTATTTATTTATTCATGAGAGACAGAGAGAGAGAGAGAGAGGCAGAGGGAGAAGCAGGCTCCCAAGGAGCAGAGAGCCCGATGCGGGACTCGATCCCAGGACCCTGGGATCATGACCTGAGCCAAAGGCAGACGCTTAACCATCTGAGCCACCCAGGCGCCCGAAGTCATAGCAATTTTAAATAACATTTAAAAACATTTAATGACATAGCTTTAAAATTTATAGAATATAAAATGACAGAACTACAAAAAGAAATTTAAAAATCCACAATCACAATTGGAAATTTTAACATACTTCTCTCAGTAAATGATAAAGATTAAAAACCAGAAAACTCATAGTAGAGTTGAACAAGACAGCTAACAAGCTTGATCTTTATGGATATTGATAATATAAAGTAATTTTTAAATATCAAAGAACTCATTATATAGACCACCTTTTTATCAGAAATTGATTAAATTGATTAAACAGTATCATTAACCAAAGAAATATGATGGGGAAACATCATGGACCATGTATGAAAGTCAAAGACAGCAGAAGGTATTCCAGAAGTGTAGGTTCAGGAAGATATTTCAAAGTTTTAAGGAAGGGAAATAACAGATATTATACCTATATGTGTATAGGGGATAATACCCTACAGGCACTCTAAGATCTTGTTGATCTGGCTCTTGAAGACATCAGAGCAAATGACCTTTGTCTTTATTTTGCTGTATGAGTTCATGGGCTAAACTCATGTTGACCTATGGAGGCTGAGGGAGATGTCTGAATGTACTATGTGGAACTCTACCTAGTAATAATATAGCCTATTGTATAATATAATAATAAGTTTGATGATCTCAGGCATATATTCAGACTAACCTATGCTCAAGCCTGCTCTGGCCTATATAGATTAAGGGAGCAGAGCAGCTGGGCTTCATGAAGGCTGATGTGACCCTCATTTACTAAGATGTTCTCATCCATAATTGTACAGGATCTTAAGGTGTGGAAATTTGCCTTTCTATCTGTCCTGGAAAATGTGCTACGTAGCCTGACAACACTAACTTCCTGAAGGTTCCTTTCAAAAAGTATCCTTTTCAAAAAGTGAATCCAGCTTGATTTACTGAAGCAATGTCTGTGTTTGGTCTTTCAGCCAATCCAAACTCCCTGCTAAAATTTATTGTTTTGCTCTACTTTGCTTCCCAGAAAACTACTGAATGATGCTTTTTTTTTTAATGTTACGTTAATCACCATACATTACATCATTAGTTTTTGAGGTAGTGTTCCATGATTCATTGTTTGCGCATAACACCCAGTGCTCCATGTAGTATGTGCCCTCTTTAATACCCATCACCAGGCTAACCCATCCCCCCACCTCCCTCCCCTCTGGAACCCTCAGTTTGTTTCTCCGAGTCCATAGTCTCTCATGGTTCGTCTCTTCCTCTGATTTCCCCCCCTTCATTTTTCCCTCCCTGCTATCTTCTTCCTCTTCTTCTTTTTTTTTTTTTTAACATATAATGTATTATTTCAGAGGTACAGGTCTGTGATTCAACAGTCTTACACAATTCACAGCGCTCACCATAGCACATACCCTCCACAGTGTCTATCACCCAGCCACCCCATCCCTCCCACCCCCCCCACCACTCCAGCAAAGCTTTTTGAGAAAAAGAATAAAGTGAATATGGCCACAAGAGGATAGGATGTGTTGATTATGCTCCTTTAAATTCGTAGGATTAGTGAACTGGTAGATTAGGATATTCTAAGTATTTGTTCACTTTCCTTTTTGAAGACCTTTTAAAAATTGAGAAACTTATTATGGCAGGGCTTCTGTACTCTTCTAATTGATTGCTTTATCCTCAGACTGATAGTTACAAAGTTGAAGATGTCCAAAAGGATTTTTAAGTTTCTCATTTCTCAATAACAACAACGAAACAGAGAAATCTGATATAGATAATGATATAGTACAGTTGGATATGATTTTTGACTGGCTGAATAACCATATCTAAAGATTATATTTATTAGCTTACCTCAGAACTTGGTAGTAGATCCACTTTTGCTTAATGTATTTTTTAAGGTTTTATTTATTTGACAAAGAGAGAGCGAGAGCACAAGCAGGTGGAGGAGTAGGCAAAGAGAGAGGGAGAAGTAGGCTCTCCACTGAGCAGAGAGCCTGACATGTGGCTCAATCCCAGGACCCTGGGATCATGACCTGAGCCGAAGGCAGATGCTTAACAGACTGAGCCACCCAGGCACCCCAGCTTAATGTTTTAGTCAGTTACTTGTACAAAGGTAAAAAATTTTATGCTTTTCAAAAACTCAAATGACCCAAACCTTGAAAGAATAGCTAATGCACTTGAATCACAGAATTAATTTCTAAATGGTCCATTTTATATATATTTTAGATAATAGGTCAGTGGGCTCCTAATTCCAATAGAACAAAATCTATATAAAGGAACATCTTTCACCAGTCTAGTTTTCACTACACAACCCCCAGAATGGCTAAAATTAAAGAGATTGTCAATACCAACTATTGGTGAGGATGTGGAGCAACTGGAAATCTTATACATTGTTGGTGGACATGAAAAATGATATAATTATTTTGTAGAACAGTGTGTTAGTTTCTTATCAAGTTGAAAATACAGGACTGTGTGACCAAGAAATTCCACTCTTAGATATTTATCCAAGAGAAAAGGAAACATTTGTGTATGTAAAAACCTATATGCAAGTGTTTATGGCCATTTGATTCATAATAGCCCCAAATGGAAACAACTTAAATGCCCACAACAGGTGAATGAATAAATACGTGTGTGGTATATGCATACAATCAAACACTACTCGGCAGGGAGAAGGACAGACTATTGATTCATGCAACAACATGGATGACTCTTAAAATCATGTTGAGTGTAAGAAGATATAGATAAAAGAGTATATACATCTGCTTCCATTACATGAAATTCTAGAAAAGACAAATCCAATCTGTAGGAGTATAAGTTCAGTAGGTTGCCTGGGGATGGCATTGGGAGGATTGACTGCAAAGGTTATGAGGGGATCTTTCCTGAGGTGATGGAATTGTTCTCTCTATCTTAACTGGGATGATAGCTACATGACTGCACACATTTGTTGAAGCTCATCAAATCACACACATAAAATATGTATATTTTCTTGTATGTAAACCATGCTTCAATAAAGTTGATTTAAAAATAGTATGATTGTAGAACTCTAAGCAAAAGTTGGAGACACCAGTAAAGTATGTAGTAGCAGAAACAGAAGCTCCTTGAATAACCGTGATGAAGGGTTTGAGTTGTAGGAAGTGGGACCTAGGAACAGTTGTTGATCAATGGCCTGAGCTACAAAGTAATGAACAAACTTTTGGTGTGTGTTGATTAATTGATTGAACATCCATACCCAAAACAAACTTCCCACTATTATGTCAGAGAATATTTTATGTTGAGAATTGCCCTCAAGACCTAAAGAATTAGTATCTGCAAATAAGCAATGATAACAATTATAACAATCTTTATTATTTATTATATAATAATAATATAATAATAAATAAATAAATAAAAACTTCTCTTGATGAATAATATATCTTTTGTTCATATTGAAATTTCCTGAAACTTAAGCACAATCTCTTATTGGAAGGCAGTAATGTTGGTACCAAATACAAACTGAATATGATTTTCAGTATGAGATAATAAGCTTATATTTCGCATGAATATGAATCATCCTTTCAAATAAGGTCTCATTTTGTATCACAGACTGATAATTATAAGGAAAATCTACTATCTTACTCAAAAAAATTAGAATTCAAAAAGATAAAAGACGTCATACAATGGAATATGAAAGCCAGGAGACACTTTAGGTAAAATCACCGACTGATCCCTACTGATTTTGCTAAAATTTTCTCTGCTAAGAGACAGTCAGGTTGGGCACCTGGGTGGCTCAGTCGTTAAGCGTCTGCCTTCAGCTCAGGTCATGGTCCCGGGGTCCCGGGATCGAGCCCCGCATTGGGCTCCCTGCTCCTCGGGGAGCCTGCTTCTCCCTCTCCCGCTCCCCCTGCTTGTGTTCCCTCTCTCGCTGTGTCTCTCTGTCAAATAAATAAAATCTTAAAAAAAAAAAGAGAGAGAGAGACAGGTTGGTTCCAGGAGCAAGCCCCAAACAAGAAGTGTTCTCTTATACTATCTCCAGATGGAGGCTCACCAATCTGAGTGATGTTTATTGTTGTAAGTGATTTCTATATTTCATTCTGTTTGAGTCAGATAGCTACATGAGGATAATTTTTAAATACAGTTTTTACACTACTCTGTTGTATTTTCACTGCTTGAGTGGCATGGCCCCAAAATAAGCAAGGTGCCGGCTTCTGGTAGCTAGCTGTTCTTTGGGTACACCAGGAGGACATGCCAGCTCTCAAGTTTCTTTGAGTTTCCAAGCCTTTTATGGCAAAATGAAACTCAGAAAAGAAAAAGAAACCAACATATTTTGCTGGCTGGGCAGTCCTATCACACAGATTTCAGGATAAAGCCATTAGTGTTGATGAATTTCCCTAATTATGCTTCAGACCCTGACACACCGTTTTGAGAGTGGCTCCACATTGTGCTGGCGAGTTTGAACTCTAAAAATTGTCCAATTGCTAAACCAAACATGCTCCAGGTTTTCCAAGGAAAATAATTTATTTTCCGATTTCCTGTGCTCCATCAGGGTACAAAACATAAAATAAGCCAAAATTCCTCCACAGTGGGCTTGCAGTCTTAAGAAGACCATTATTTTCTACACAGAAAGTCAAATATTTTTTCCACAACCAGTTTTCTTGCTGACCACATTGAGTATTGAGAAATCAAGGAGAGCCTTCTTGGGAAAGACTGAACCGAAGGAGGAATTTGGCTTTAGAAAACAGGAAGTGGGTTTCTATTGCTGTGCATAGCCAAGAGAGAATAGGACTTCTAGAACTCATTGTCAAAGGTGTGTGAATAATCTCTAAAGACAGTGACTACTTCTCAGTCTTATCTAAACTAAGGCAAGTTTTATCCATTATGCCTCCTTTAAGGACAAAGCTCCAGGATAATACTGATGGACTTTCTTGCATTTTCTCTCTTTTCAAGGAAAAGGAGATCAAGTTGGGAAAGATCAGTTCAACACTTCTAAGAAGTCTTTAGTACAAACATATTTCACCCATTAGGGTAATGTTTTCCTCAGGCTTGTCCAGGAATAAATCCCAACCTTCTCCCCTTCAGATCCCAAAGACACAGCTGATTTGTTTTCAGTTGGGGCAATGAAATGTTGAAATGGGAAACACATGTCCATTTGGTCTGGAGAGGACAGGCTAGGAAGCTCCTTGTTTATGAGGCCCCACTCAGCAATAATCTGACGGCCACAGAAAGACTGAACAAGCAACTAGCAATTAACTTCTAAATAATAGCTCTTCTTGGGAAGACAGTGGATTTTAAGTCCATGTAGAACCCTCATTATCTAATATGAGGCTTAAAGGGTTCATTATTTAAAAACAGGAAGTGCTTTTAAAAACCTTACTTAATTATTGCCCTTCTCTTTCTTGGAACACAAATAATTTGACTAAGTGCTCCACCCAGATGCTTGTGATCCTAGATCCCTGCCTGTCACAGGTAGTGTTCCACATGGAAATTTCTTCCAGTGTATTGTTTACCTTTATAGTCTTTTCTAAATGCATCCCAAGGAAAATTGGCTGAGAAGTCGGGAAAATGGAAAGAAAAGTATTATCTCCCAAGAGAATTAAACTTAATAAGCAACGCAGAGAAGTTGCTGAGTCAAAGGAATCTCAGGAAATGGGGACCTGTGGAGGGGAAGTGTAAGGGCAGCATCCTCAGTACCAGGATGGTGGCACACAGGAGAGATCAGTCTGAGCAGCCTTCCTTGTGGCTGCTACCACCTTATCAGTGTGCTTATGGCCCCATGTGCTGCTAGTAGAGACTCATTCCTGTAAGTAAAACAAATATCAGTAAGTTTAATCACGTGGAATATTTTATACAAATTCTATGAATAGTGTTTCCAGAAATAACAAGCTTGGGGGTGAAATGGTGAAATAAGTCCTTTAATTGATAATGCTGACATATGATTCTATGTACTGCTATTGTCCTTGTTAGAAGAGCTAAATGTTACACTATTTAAACAGTACCCAATAATGTTTTCTGGTGTTTCCTACTCTTTGACTGTTTGTTATAGACTATAGTTCTTTCTGGTACTACCAAACTTAATATCTCTTATTTGTTAACAATAAACATTGGTAAATTAATATCAATAATAAATATATTTGTTAAACACTTTTTAGATATCCACGACGAGTAAAGAGTGTAAAGAATGTTGGAAGTATTTTAAGAATAACTGATGACTATCAGAATTCCCAGGAATTCTGATTTCTTGTTCCCAAATCCCTAAGATTAATACCTGTTGGGAATTTAGACCACTAGCCTTGGATAAATTTAGGAAGAAATCTCATTCTAGAATGGAATCCTGGGGCTCTGGTGTTCAATGCCCTAGCAAAGAATGGTGAAAATGTTATGAATTTGGGAACTGAAAAAGCTGGATATAAGCCTTCCTGCAGAGACTTGCCCTCCAGGCCGTCCAGGGCAAGCCACTTGGAAAAACAGATATACTAATACTTTACTGGAATGTAGATAAGATCAAGTAAAATTAGGACTTTCACTTTGTACTTTTAAAAGAACTTTAGATAAATAAAGGGTGTAAATTCAGGCAATTGTCTCCAATTATCTTTGCTAAAATTTTACATGCACATGTATAAAGCTGGGAAGAGCAAAAATGGGTGGAAAGATGATTGGAAATTGGTAGAAAAAGCTCTGTGGCTAGTTCCAGGTTTTCTGCCCATAGTAAAGAGTCTTCTCCAAGTATAAAGTAGGGTCAGGAAAGGATGTGGTGAATGGCTGATGGACTCTGAGATCCTGGTGATTTCTGGGGACTGCCTCTAACCAGACTCCAGATTAAGCTTTCTTTTTCAGTACTGGAAAATCTTGTACCAGATGAATGAGAAAACACAAAAAAGGGATCAGCCAGAACAGAAAATCAAAGGTCAGATGTGACCCAAGAATTCTACCCAAATAGTTAAGGGCATTAGGACACCTTAGCCATCCAGTTTTTCCACTGCTTCCAAAATTCCGTCACGTAAACACCATTTTATGCTTTCTACAACATCTGCATACCATCCGTACTCTTATTTACTTAATATTTTTCTTTAATTCGATCCATTTTTTAACTTAGCCTTGTCCCAAACAATAATAAACATGAAGTTATTGATTGATGTGCAAATTGTATTTCCCTAAAGCATATTTGCATAACTATTACATATATCATAACACATTGGTACATAACCATTACACTAAACAAATGTCCATCTGTGCACCATCTAAAATCAGCTTGTCTACCACTGAACCACACTTTGGGAAAGAGTTATAAAGACTTATTTTCACCGAGTTTACTAACAAAGCCTGGAGGAAAGCATCTTATCTTAAATGAGTAAAGGAAAACTATCTGTGCTGGCACGCAGGACCCCATGCTCAGAAGGGCCCCACCCTTGGCTTAATGCTCTATCACCTTCTTGAAATTCTTAATTT
The DNA here is from genome assembly GCF_054177405.1 of Leptonychotes weddellii. Taxonomy (NCBI): domain Eukaryota; kingdom Metazoa; phylum Chordata; class Mammalia; order Carnivora; family Phocidae; genus Leptonychotes; species Leptonychotes weddellii. The sequence continues at coordinate 88,723,755 of NC_138374.1, forward strand.
TTAAACAAGAAGCCCCATATTTTTGTTTTGCACCAGGTGTTGCAAATCATATAGCCAGTCCCAAAGGAATAGAGGAATATGAAAGGGTTGGCATCAGAACATGGCTCAGCTGTGACCTTAAAATTTGCTTTTCATCAACCATTTTTTGCAATGAATCATTAAGTAGTTACTAGAAAACCACCACCCTAAAACTATGCAACACATCCATGGAAGATAAAAAAAGAAATGTTTATTATGTTTATTATCTTGCATTAGAGCTTATAGTCAGGTAGGGGAGTTAAGATGATATTCATTAATCAATTTGATAATCTAAGATTAAGAGCTAAACTCTATGTTGTAGATAATAGTCACAGTAGTATTTTGGAAAAGAAAGGCATCTCTGAGGGCAGGAGCAGTTGGAGAAGATGTGAAAGGGAAAGGTTTGAACCTTTTGACATCTCACAAATCTATTTTTAGAAATGTCTATGCCGAGTCTCTAAAATTTATAAAACTCAGGTCAAGAGTATCAACGGAGGCTCACATAGCATGCATTTAGATATTTTAAAGTTATAAAGCAAGGTAACAGTGTGTTAAATAATACATGTTGTACTATCCTACATTGAGTATCCTACCTTTATAACAATCTGGCAGGCTAGCTTCTAAATTACATTTCCTGGACTCTTGTGAGTCCCACTCTTAAGCGCGGTGAGGTGGGGAGAGCTGGCTCCCAGCCCCAGGTTGCAGCCTGCTCCCCTTCTGTTACTACATCTAGCTCCAGCCACAGTGTGAAGAGCCTCATACGCACCATGTGGACTCTAGTGCATGCATCCAAGCTTGTCCACATGCTCACCAATAACCTCTCTTTCCCCTCATCTCAGTGTAGGGGAGCTCACATTAATAGCATGTTTTGCCTTTGGAAAGATAGATTTTGGGGAAAGGAATTTGCAAGCTCTCCAGTAGGTTTGGGGGCCATTTGGACAGGGTATTTTGGACCCTGGGAAAGCAGACTGTAGTCTGCAAAGGATAATGGTAGGATGATGGGGAGGGGGTGGGCATGGGCTCTGGGTGAGCATGTCCTCTTGCCCATGGACTTCTTGGTTCATGGAAGGTGTGTAGTTGGAGGCAAACTGAAGCCTGGTCCTCTAATGCACAGGACCTCAAAAAGGTACAGGCAATATACCTTATGTTCTACCCTCCTCCTAATTTGTCATTTTCCCTAAAAAGCATTTTTAAGTATCTCTTTGTCTTTATATATGCCACTCTCTGCCTTTCTTTTTCACCTGGAGCACCTATGCCTACTCTGCTGAAGTATAAGACCTTGTTCAAATGCCATCTCATTTTTGAAGCTTTGCAAACTCTTTTAGGCAGAGATAGGTCATTTCCATTTTGCATTCCTTTGGCATTTTGTTTATGTCCCTATGCTAGATTTTATTACTTTGCATTTTAATTACTGTCTTCCCCTGTTAGACTGTAAGTGCTTTGCATATGTTTGGTATCTTGTACCAAAACAGGGATTGGTGACATGTAGTTCTCCCTCTGTATTTACTGAGGGAATGAATGAATGAAAGATACTCTTGTGGCCCCAAATGTGCCATGTTACCTAAGAGTTTATTTATCTTGGAGCATTACCAGTCTCTATGAATCAGTGTAAGCTCTACATGGCACCAACCTGGTGAAAACTGGAAACACTCAGTCATCCAAATGTTTGGTACCATGTGGATAAATCCTCAGATGATTGACTGAATTTTTCAGTTTTCATTGGAATGATTGGCATTGTGTGTATATGGTCTTGTGTTATCAGTTCTTGTACCCCCACCACAGTGTGTTCTAAAAGCTACTATTACAGACTCAAATGCTCAGCAGGCTGGTAATGGGATGCAGCATTCCTCATCACATGCTGCTCTTGTGAAAGCTGACAAGTTCAGTGCCAAAGGTGATTCCAGTCCATCAGTCCTCATTGTCATTAGTAAGTAGCATTTATTAGGCACTCACATGTGCAAAGCACATTTTCAAATGAAAGACATCATGACAAATATTAGCTGATGAGATTTTTTTTAAGCCATGGAATCAACTTTCCTGCCGCCTACCAAGCTATTTTATGAGAATTCTGCCAAAAAGGAGTTCAAAGCATATACTACATTTTGGTTATTGAAATCTCACTCACTGCATGGAAATCCTTTGTTTCCCCAATTTCCTGTCCCTTGTTATGTCTTTTCCTTGTCTTTTATCCAAAACTCCATTTACTGATCATGCTTTTGTTTGTTATATTCTGCCACTTAGCATGGATAGCTGAGACAGAGTGAAAACACAATGTACTGAGAATCAGCAGCCCAGGTTCCCACCTTGCCTTTATCATTTGGTGATTTGAAGAAAATCATTAAATTTCAATACCTGACCTACAGAGTTGCTGTGAGAATGAATGAGATAATGCATGAGAAAAACACTTTGAAAACTCTTCTGGAATACATAAATAGTAGGGTTGTACTGTTATTTGCCTTAAGTGCACCTTTCCATTTGATTTGAGGTGTTGTTTCTCTTCCAAAACAATCTTACATGGTGTCTGAGCAATTGTGCTTTAGGGTGTCCACATGTGACAACAAAATAATGTAAAGTCAATTAAGAGCTTAATAAACAGCAATGATGGTGATTGTGAGGGTAAACAACAGGATAATCCTTCAAGCACAGATGGGAAGTTTGAGACCCAGCCTTTTCCATAGGTTTCCAAGGAGATTCCAGGACTTCTGATGCAAATTCCAAAGCTCAATATAGTGTGCTCTTTCCACAAATTCCAGCAGTGTGCTCTGCCCTCCCCCAACGATAGCTTTCCCTTAGGGGGTTTATAACATGAGACCTAATTTTTCATGTGCTTTTATGTGGCTTTCATGATGGAAGAGCTGCAGAGCTTCAAAGAACCAGCTCAAACCAGTGCATCTGAGTGGTACTATCCCACGCACTGGCCATGGGGTCTCTCCAATGAAGTGTAGGCCAAGCACTGTATCCCGTATGGTGCTCTGATAAAAGGTGGCCTGCCAGCAAATATAGAATTGTTCTTCCTTGAAGCAGTGACATGGGTACATGCACCCTAGTGACTTTTTCTGAACAAGCATATTTGGCCAGCCATTTTCCTCAGCTTCCAGAGAAATTTGAGAAGACAGACATTTATAAAGCCCTACATCAGGGGAAGGATACAATCACCTATAACAGAATTGACAGGTAAGATTCAGAAAAGATACTTTTTAGATTAGAACTGGTCAATGGAAGGCCAGGTTGCTGAAAGACACAGCTATTTTAATTGCACAACAATACCACACGGTGGCTCCAGAAAGAACTGCATAAGAGGACAAAGTGTCTAAAAACAGTTTCCTTCCAGCAGCACCTTTCTCCAAGGCTTAGTGAGAATCTCACAAAAACAAGTGCAGTTAAAAATAGAAAATGTGCTAAATATTCAAAACAGCTTCTTAAATATTTCAAAGAAATATTTTAAACTGTTATATTTTAGGAAGCCTTCTCTGATAGTTCCCAGGTGGATAGGAGACTCACAGCCCCCAGTGTGTCTGGTAATTGCCCACTTTACCTGTCTTGCTGGCCCAGTAGGTGGTAAATCCTCTGAAGGGCAGGCAAATGTGCTGGAAAGAACTCCTGTGAGCCACCTGCCTTGTCCCAGGTTTAGAGGGATGACCTTAGGAAAATCATATACTTATTAGACTCAGTTTCCCAATCAGAAAAGTGGGGATCAAAAAAAAAAGAAAAGTGGAGATCAAAATAACCACTTCAGAGAGTCATTGCCAGGAAGTTAAGTTCAAGGGTAAACATTGCCTAGTATAGAGCAGATACTTAATCAACATTTGTTGAATGAATAGAAGATATGTCTGCAGAACATCTGCATGTATTTTTCTTTTTTTTAATTTTTTTATTAACATATAAGGTGTTATTTGTTTCACGGGTACATGTCTGTGATTCATCAGTCTTACACAATTCACGGTGCTCACCATAGTACATACCCTCCCCAATGTCCATCACCAGCCACCCCATCCCTCCCACCCTCCTCCATTCCAGCAACCCTCAGTTTGTTTCGAGATTAAGTCTCTCATGGTTTGTCTCCCTCTCTGGTTTCGTCTTGTTTCATTTTTCCCTCCCTTCCCCTATGATCCTCTGTCTTGTTTCTCAAATTCTTTGTATCAGTAAGAATATATAATACTTATCTTTCTCTGATTGACTTATTTCGCTTAGCATAATACCCTCTAGTTCCATCCATGTCCTTGCAAATGGCAAGATTTCAATTTTTTTGATGGCTGCATAATATTCCATTGTATATATCTACCACATCTTCTTTATCCATTCATCTGTTGATGGACATCTAGGCTGTTTCCATAGTTTGGCTATTGTGGACATTCCTGTTATAAACATTGGGGTGCACGTGCCCCTTCGGATCACTACATTTGTATCTTTGGGGTAAATACCCAGTAGTGCAATTGCTGGATCGTATGGTAGCTCTATTTTCAACTTTTTGAGGAGCGTCCCTATTCTTTTCCAGAGTGGCTGCACCAGCTTGCATTCCCACCAACAGTGTAGGAGGGTTCCCCTTCCTCCGCATCCCCGCCAACATCTGTCATTTCCTGACTTGTTAATTTTAACCATTCTGACTGGTGTGAGGTGGTATCTCATTGAGGTTTTGATTTGGATTTCCCTGATGCCGAGTGATGTTGAGCACTTTTTCATGTGTCTGTTGG
>NC_138374.1:88728963-88759521 GCF_054177405.1 Leptonychotes weddellii
TCTAGTTTCAAAGCATTGTGGTCTGAAAATATGCAGGGAATGATCCCAATCTTTTGGTACCAGTTGAGACCTGATTTGTGACTTAGGATGTGATCGATTCTGGAGAATGTTCCATGGGCACTAGAGAAGAATGTGTATTCTGTTGTTTTGGGATGGAATGTTCTGAATATATCTGTGAAATCCATTTGGTCCAGTGTGTCATTTAAAGTCTTTAGTTCCTTGTTGATCTTTGGCTTAGATGATCTGTCCATTTCAGTGAGGGGGGTGTTAAAGTCCCCCACTATTATTGTATTATTGTCGATGTTTTTCTTTGATTTAGTTATTAATTGGCTATATAATTGGCTGCCCCCATGTTAGGGGCATAGATAGTTAAAATTGTTAGATCATCTTGTTGGATAGACCCTTTAAGTAGGATATAGTGTCCTTCCTCATCTCTTATTATAGTCTTTGGTTTGAAATCTAAATTGTCTGATATAAAGATTGACACCCCAGCTTTCTTTTGATGTCCATTAGCATGGTAAATGGTTTTCCACCCCCTCACTTTCAATCTGGGGGTGTCTTTGGGTCTAAAATGAGTCTCTTGCAGACAGCATATTGATGGGTCTTGTTTTTTTATCTGAACTGATACCCTGTGTCTTTTGATTGGGGCATTTAGCCCATTTACATTCAGGGTAACTATTGAAAGATATGAATTTAGTGCTAACGTATTGCCTGTAAGGTGACTGTTACTGTATATTGTCTCTGTTCCTTTCTGATCTATGTTACTTTTAGGCTCTTTCTTTGCTTAGAGGACCCCTTTCAATATTTCTTTAAAGCTTTTTTTATTATTATTTATTTATTTGACAGAGAGAGTGAGAGAGCACAAGCAGGGGGAACAGCAGAGGGAGAGGGAGAAGCAGGCTCCCCGCCAAGCAGGGAGCCCGATGCGGGGCTCGATCCCAGAACCCTGGGATCATGACCTGAGCCGAAGGCAGACACTCAACCATCTGAGCCACCCAGGCGCCCCTCAATATTTCTTGTAGGGCTGGTTTCGTGTTTGTAAATTCCTTTCGTTTTTGTTTGTCCTTGAAGCTTTTTAATCTCTCCTTCTATTTTCAGTGACAGCCTAGCTGGATATGGTATTCTTGGCTGCATATTTTTCTCATTTAGTGCTCTGAATATATCATGCCAGTGTTTTCTGGCCTGCCAGGTCTTTGTGGATAAGTCTGTTGCCAATCTAATGTTTCTACCATTGTAGGTTACAGACCTCTTGTCCCAAGCTGCTTTCAGGATATTCTCTTTGTCTCTGAGACTTGTGAGTTTTACTATTCGATGTCAGGGTGTTGACCTATTTTTATTGATTTTGAGGGGGGTTCTCTGTGCCTCCTGGATTTTGATGTCTGTTTCCTTCCCCAAATTAGGGAAGTTCTCTGCTATAATATGCTCCAATATACCTTCTGCCCCTCTCTCTTTCTTATTCTGGGATCCCAATTATCTTAATGTTGTTTTGCTTTATGGTATCACTTCTCTCAAATTCTCCCCTCATGATTCAGTAGTTGTTTATCTCTCTTTTTCTCAGCTTCTTTATTATCCATCATTTGGTCTTCCTTATCACTAATTCTCTCTTCTGCCTCATTTATCCTAGCAGTTAAAGCCTCCATTTTTTATTGCACTTCATTAATAACCTTTTTGATTTTGACTTGGTTAGATTTTAGTTCTTGTATTTCTCCAAAAAGGGATTCTCTAGTATCTTCTATGCTTTTTTCAAGCCCAGCTAGTATCTTTGTAATTGTTATTCTGAACTCCAGTTCCAACATCTTACTAATGTCTGTATTGATTAGGTCCCTGGCAGTTGGTACTGCCTCTTGTTCTTTTTTTTTTGAGGTGAGTTTTTCTGTCTTGTCATTTGTCCAGAGGAATAGATAAATGAGAGAACAAAATGCTAAAAGGGTAACAACAACCCCAGAAAAATATACACTAAAATCAGAAGAGACCCAAAACTGGGGGGTTGGGGTGGAAGAAAGGGGGGGAAAAAAAAGAATATGATCAGGCTGGTGAATAGAACAGAGCCACACACTAGATTTTTGGTGTATTTTGGTCTGTTAGAAGAAATTGCCTCCCAAAATTTTAAAGAAAGAAAAACTTATATATATACAAAAATAAGGGCAAGGATGATGAAGGGCTGGAATATGACTGTAAAGATGAAAATTAAAAAAGATTTTAAAGAAGGAATTGTTAAGATAAAAAGTTGGTTGAAAAAAGAATGAAAAAAAATTAAAAAAAAAAAAAAGAATGTGATCAGGCAGGAGACAAGGACAATGTCATACACTAGATTTAGGGTATATTTTGGTCTGTTAGAAGAAACTGTATCCTAAAATTTTAAAGAAAGAAAAACATATACACATATATACAAAAAATAAGGTTAAATACAATGAAGGGATAGAATATGACTGTAAAAATGAAAATTAAAGAAGATTTTAAAAACAAAATTGATAAGATAAGATGTTGGTTGCAAAAGGAAAGAAGAAAAACTCAACTAAAAAAAAGAAAAAAATTTAAAAAAATTTAAAAATTAACTTTGAAAGACTAAAGAATCATGGGGAAAAAACCATGAATTCTATGTGCTATATTCCCCTAGCTCTGGAGTTCTGCTGTTCTCATCAATCGGTAAACTTGGTCTTGGCTGGATGTTCTTGCTGATCTTCTGGGCGAGGGGCCTGTTGCAGAGATTGTCAAATGTCTTTGCCTTAGGTGGAATTGCACAACCCTTGCCAGGGACCAGCCTAAGTAATCTGCTTGGGTTTGCTCTTGGGAGCTTTTTTCCCTGAAAACTTTCTGTACAGCTTTGGAGGACAAGAATGAAAATGGTGACCTCCCAAAATCCGGTCTTGGAGGAGTCAAGAGCTTAGGGCCCCACTCCTCAGTGAGCCCCCAGAGAAAAACAGTCAGTGACTCCTATCTACCTGGTCTCTAGCTGCACTCCATGCTCACCTGGTCTGTGACTAAGCATTTCTATCTCTGGCACACAACCCCGTTTGGAGTCTCCAAACCCAGCAGATTCCTGTGGTGTGCTCCCATGCCACTCCTCCTGGGGAAGGAAGGGGAATCTCCTGAGATCTGCTGCTTGTTGGGTCCCTGCTCAAAGAGCAGTGGCCCAACTGTTCCACAGATCATGGTTTATGGCAACCCTGAGCTGAGAGCCCACTCCTGGGCTCACTCTTTGCTGCCGGCTTCCCTGCTCCAAAACCTGGAAGCTCTGCCACATTCAGACAACCCTGATCTTTCTGTGACCCTGAGGGTCCTGAGACTACACTGTCCCAGCGAGGTTTCTGGAGCAACGTCCCTCAGCGGAGCCAACTACTGAAAGTTCCAATTTTGTGCTCCACTGCTCTATCACTTGCTGGTAGCTGGCTGATGGAGGCTCCCTCCCCCCACGGTCTATCTTCCTGAATATCACCTCAGATTCACTTCTCCGCACATCCTACCTTCCAGAAAGTGGTTGCTTTTCTGTTCATAGAATTGCTGCTATTCTTTTCTTTTATCTCCTGTAGAGTTTGTAGGTATTCAGAATGGTTTGATAACTATCTAGCTGAATTCCTGGGACCAGACATAATTTAGGTCTCCTAATCCTCTGCCATCTTGCTCCTTGCCAAATGTGCATGTATTTTTCATTTTTAAATCTGTGACTACAGTAGTTTTTTAAAGATGCAATTTAAAGAGAGGTATGAGGATAAAATCCTTTTTATACTCTTTTTGTCCTTTCTTTTGTTCTTCTTTCATAACACCTCTTCAGGAAGAATCTCCTTATACTGTGCTTAAATAATTTTCCTAACCTGTGTTTTTGCTCTTTCTTCTTACTACATATATCAATATGCTCATAGATTTATGATTTAAAAACATTCTCTTGACCTGCAACTCCATCAACTTGATCTTTTACTTTTCTCCATTTTACTATCAAAATTCTCTAATTAACTTTCTTCTCCCAAATCTTTACTGTGAAGACATACTACAAACTTCAAAACTGCTTTATTATTCACTATACTACAGAAACTATACTCCTCAATATCTCCAATGACCAGATTTCATAGACTTTCAAAATATTATTATATTATTTTTTAACATTGGTAGGAATAAAAATTCTATGTTCTAGATTCAGAGTCACAGCTTATTAGTTTTATGATACCAAGTGAGTCCACTAAAGGTCTTTAGACCTAAATTTCTAAGACATATATACTTACCAACTTGTGAAAATAAAGTGAGATAAGGGTATATGAACATTCTTTGGAAATTGTGAAGTATTGTATGCATATTAAGAATTATTCACAAGAAGAAAATCTGGAAAGAACAAAAATACATGGAGGTTAAATAACATGCTACAAGACAATTAATGAATCAACCAAGAAATCAAAGAGGAAATCAAAACTTACATGGAGAAAAAGAAAATGAAGAACACAATGGTCCAAAATCTTTGGGATGCAGCAAAATCTGATTCTAAGAGGGGGAGTTTAGAGCAATATATGCCTACCTCAGGAAGCAAGAGAAATCTCAAATAAACAACCTAACTTTATACTTAAAAGAGCCAGAGCCAGACTGAGAGTACTCAAATAAACAAAATCAGAAATGAAAGAGGGGAAATAATTGACACCACAGAAATACAAAGGACTGTAAGAGAATATTATGAAAAAGTATATGTCAACAAATTAGACAACCTACAAGAAATGGATAAATTCCTAGAAACATATAACTTTCAAAACTGAATCAGGAAGAAATAGAAAATTTGAACACACTGATTACCAGCAATGAAAATGAAACAGTAATCAGAAAAGTCCCAACAAACAAAAGTCCAGGACCAGACAGCTTCACAGGTGAATTCTATCAAACATTTAAAGTAGAGTTAATACCTATTCTACTCAAACTATTCCAAAAAATAGAAGAGGAAGGAAAGCTTCCAAATTCATTCTATGAAGCCAGCATTACCCTGAACAAAACCAGATAAAGACATTATCAAAAAAAAAAAAAAAGAGAGAGAGAGAGAACTATAGGCCTCTATCTCTGATGAACAGAGATATAAAAATCCTCAACAAAATATTAGCAAAAAAAAAATCTAACAATACATTAAAAAATCATTCACTGTGATCAAGTGGGATTCATGATACATCACATCAATAAGAGAAACAATAAAAACCATATGATCATCTCAATAGATGCAGAAAAAGCATTTGGCAAAGTGAAACATCCATCCATGATAAAAGCCCTCAACAAAATGGGTTTAAAGGGAACATACCTCAACATAATAAAGGCCATTTATGAAAAACCCACAGTGAACATCATACTCCATAGGGAAAAACTGAGAGCTTTTTCCCTAAGGTCAGGAACAAGACCAGGTTGTCCACTCTGACCACTTTTACTCACCATAGTACTGAAAGTCCTAGCCACAGCAGTCAGACAACAAAAAGAAATAAATTGCATAGAAATTGGTAAGGAAGAAGTAAAACTTTCACTGTTTGCAAATGACATGATACTATATATATAGAAAACCCTAAAGACTCTACCAAAAGACTACTAAGACTGATAAATGAATTCATTAAGGTTGCAAGATACAAAATCAAAACACAAAAACCTATTGTATTTCTATACAATAATAATGAAGCAGCAGAAAGAGAAATTAAGAAAACAATCCCACTTACAATTGCACCAAAAATAATAAAATACCTAGGAATAAACTTAACCAAGGAGGTGAAAGACCTGTACTCTGAAAAATATAAAACATTAATGAAAGAAATTGAAAACAACACAAACAAATGGAAAGCTATACCATGCTCATGGACTGGAAGAAGCAATATTGTTAAAATGTCCATACTACCCAAAGAATCTACAGAGTTAATGCAATTCCTATCAAATCACCAACAACATTCTTCACAGAACTAGAAGAAAAATGTTAACATGTGTATAGAACCACAAAAGACCCTCAGAAGCCAAAGCAATCTTGAAAGAAGAACAAAGCTGGAGGGGCACCTGGGTTGCTCAGTCAGTTGAACATCGGACTCTTGATTTTGGCTCAGGTCATGATCTCAGGAGCCCACCTTGGGTTCCATGCTTCTCTCCATCTCTCTCCCTCCCTGTGCCCCTCCCCTCAGTTCATACATGCTCTCTCTCTAAAATAAATGAATCTTTAAAAAAAAAGAAGAACAAAGCTGGAGGTACCACACTCCTAGATATCAGGATGTACTTCAAAGCTGTAATAATCAAAACAGTATGGTACTGGCACAAATAGATACATAGATCGATAGAACAGAATAGAGAGCCCAGAAATAAACCCATAATTACACGGTCAATTAATCTTTAGCAAAGGGGGCAAGAATATGCAATGAGAAAAAGACAGCTTCTTTAATAAATGGTGTTGGGAAAACTGGACCGCTACATATAAAAGAATGAAACTGGACCACTTTCTTATACCATACACAAAAGTAAACTCAAAATGGATTAAAGATCTAAATGTGAGACCTAAAACCATAAAAATCCTAGAATAAAGCACAGGCAGTAATTTCTCTGACATCAACCATAGCAACATTTTTCTGGATATGTCTCCTGAGGCAAGGGAAATAAAAGGAAAAATAAACTTTTGGGACTACATCAAATAAAAAGTTTCTGCACAACCAAGGAAACAATCAACAAAACTAAAAGGCAACCTAGTAAATGGAAGAAGTGCCCATCAATAGATAAATGAATAAAGAAGATATGGTGTACACACACACACACACACACACACACACACACACACACACACACACTGGAATATTACTCAGCCATGAAAAAGAATAAAATCTTGCCATTTGCAACAACAGGATGGATGTAGAGGGTATAAGGCTAAGGGAAATAATTCCATCAGAGAAAGACAAATATCATATGATCTCACTCATATGTGGAATTTAAGAAGCAAAACAAATGAACAAAGAAAAAAAGAGACAAACCAAAAAACAGACTCTTAACTATAGGGAACAAACTGATGGTTACCAGAGGGGAGGTGGGGGGAGGATGGGTGAAATAGGTGAAGAGGATTAAGAGCACACTTATCATGAGGAGCACTCAGTGTTGTATGGAAATGTTGAGTCACTATTTTATAGACCTGAAACTAAAATAATACTGTTAACTACACTGGAATTAAAATAAAAATTTAGGGGCGCCTGGGTGACATAGTCGTTAAGTATCTGCCTTCGGCTCAGGTCATGTCCCAGGGTCCTGGGATAGGGCCTGCATCGGGCTCCCTGCTCAGCGGGAAGCCTGCTTCTTCCTCTCCCTCTGCCACTCCCCCTGCTTGTGCTCCCTCTCTCTCTGTCTCTGTCAAATAAATAAATAAAATCTTTTTAAAAAAATAAAAATTTAAAAAGAATTATTGTTCCTATTACTATTATCAGGGATGCAAGATTAATTAGAAAGAGATTCTGCTCTAGAATATCCTATTGTCTCCTGTTGAAGAAAGATCTATGCAAGATAATTTAGAAGCAGGCAGATGGGTGCCCAAAGAGCCAGTATAAAAGTTTTTTGGACTCCTTCAGGCTCCATGCTGGTATGGATCCTACTTAAGATTCTCTCTCTCCATCTCTTTCTCTGCCCATCCAACCACCTCTAAAAAAAAAAGGAGTGAAATTTTACCATTTGCAACATGGATGGAGCTAGAGAATATAACGCGAAGCAAAATAAGTCAGTCAGAAAAGAGAAATACCATATGATTTCACTCATCTGTGAAATTTAAGAAACAAAACAAATGAGCATAGGGAAAAAAAAGAGAGAGAGAGGCAAACCAAGAAACACACTCTTAACTATAGAGAACAAACTGATGGTTACTAGAGGGGAGGTAGGTGGGGGGGGCGATAGGTGAAATAGGTGATGAAGATTAAGGAGTGCACTTGTTGTTATGAGCACTGAGAGCTATATGGAAGTGTTGGATCACTAAATTGTACACCTGAAACTGATATTACACTGTATTCTAACTAACTGGAATTTAAATAAAAACTTAAAAAAATTTTAGAAAAAGTTTTTTGGAAAGCCTAGGATGTAACATAACTGTGACTTTTTATGGCACATTAATCTATTTAAGAAAAAGAAAGCATTTTTTAATTTACTAAATAGAAAATTAAATGAAGAGAAACTTTAGTAGTTTATTATAGTTTAACTCAAGAGACTTGACCCCAGGGTAAGGCCCTCTGGAAGAGAGTTTTTACCCTCTTCTACTTCTATTTTGTAGCTGTCATGGCTGTTTGTCACCCAGCCAGAATGGAATCCCTAATGTCAGAGATACGCTGGCCACTGAGAAAAGAGGAGTATCTGGTGCTCTGAAAAGCTGCTTAATGCTGAGGCTTGGGGGAGCCACCCATTCTCCACACAGCTCTGATGGCTATAAATATACATGGGTGGGGCTGCATCATAATCTGGGAAATGAGTACATATTCCTGGCATGCTCAGAGACAAGGGATACATAAGTACTTCTACATACCTAATACATGTACACACATAAATAAATGCCTATCTGCTAGATTAGAAAGGTGGATCATAGCTTGTGGAAATGTTTTGGAATTTAAGAGAGAAAACAGTTTTTGGTTACAATAAAAAGCATAGTTACATATTAAAAATATGTTATTTATGTATTTATAGACTGTGTTTATATATTAGCAATACAGTGTGCTAATTAAAATAGACCACCGAAGCATCAATATTTAACAATTTTAAACTTAGTTTTTGTTATCATCTGATTTTGAAAATGATCTGTTAAAAATAGTTTATTATTCTGAGTAGTCCTCTCCTTTGCTCTTGAGTTAAATTATTCAAATTTTTATCGTGTCTTCCACAGTGGCCAATTTTATTTTGAAGAGCAGCTCTACTTTCTACAGAAAAGTGAAGGAGATATAATCAAAAGGGCACTGGATAGAGCAGGATGTCCAAGTTTCCATCCTGATGCTTGCCATGTCAGGGCTATTTTTGAACTGGATTAAACTGTCCTGCCCCCTGGACTTTAGGATCCTCATCTATTGAATGAGGACTGCTCAACCTCTAGGTTCCTGCCAGCTCTGTGATTCTCTGAGAACACTTTACTTTCCCTCTCTCTTTTTCTTCTACTTTCATTGCCTTGGTTCTTTCAGATAAGGATTTTGCCAACCGTGTTTATTAACTTGTTTTTTTCTGAACATTTATGATGCTCAGCTTTTTGAGCAGTAAAAGCCATATCAGATTTCCCCCCTCTGCCCATATTATTGAGGTACAATTTAACACCATTTAAAGAACAGAGGGTTTGGAGTCAAGTAGACCAGGGTTTGGCCTGCTCCCTATTTACTAGCTGCACGACTTTGGGCAAGTCACAAACTTCTTGTTTACCTGAAGAAGAGGGTTGAGAATGTCTTCCTTTTAGATTTGTTCTAAAAATGACTTGATTTGTCAACTTATGCCGACATAATCCAGCTTTCTCTTGTTGGGCTTTTTGCCTTCAAACAAACTTCCTTCAATCAAAAATATTGAGTGTTTCCTATATGCAAGCATGCTTCTAGACTGTTGGGTACATGGATGGAGTTTATGTTCCAGAGACAGAGGGTAAAAAATATGCATAACAAAGTAAATGTTATAGTACATTAGAAAGTAATAATTGCTATGGAAAATAGAAAACAGGGTAAGGAGAGTCAGAAATGGCTGGGGAGGAAGAAGGTTGTAATGCTGACTAGTAAGAGTAGGTGAGATTTGGAGGAGATGAAGGACTTAGTGAAATACCTGGGGGAACGGCATCCTGACCAGAGTGAATGATTAAACCAGAGGCCTACAGGGGCAGCATAACCAGCATGTTTGAGGAGCAGCTAGGCGGCAGTGCCTCCAGAACAGAATAAACATGATAGAGGGTGCTAGAAAATGACATTAGGGGCCAGATCATATAGGGTCTCATGGGTTATTGTAGAAACTGTACTTTTACTTTAGTGACAGGGAGAAATTTTGAAGTTTTTAACAGAAGACTGCCCACATTTAATTTTATTTTTAAAAATAGATCACTCCAACAGTTGTGATAAGGATAAACAAGGGTTTCTCAACTTCAGCACTGACATTTCCAGTCAGATGATTGTTGTGGGGGCTGTCCTGTGCATTTATAGTGTTCAGAGAAACCCTTATCTCTACGCATTAGATGCTAGTAGCATCACCTTCCCCCATTGTGACAATCAGAAATGATCTGCAAATATTACCAAATGTCCCTAAGGGGCGCAAAATTGCCACCCAGTTGAGAGCCACTTGGATAGTTAATTGAGGGGCAAGAACAGAAATAGGGAGATCTTTCAAAAGTCTACTGCAATAATCCAGCCTAGGGATCATGATGGCTCAGACTAGAATGGTAGCAGGAGACATAATGAGTAGCAGTTTGATTCTGGATAGATTTTGAAAGTAGAGACATACAGAATTAGTGATGGATTAGTTATAGGATGTGCGAAAAAGAGACAAATCAAGAATGGTTCAAAAATCTGGCCTGCACAAATGGCAGGATGGAATTGCCATTAACAGAGACCTATAATGCTATGGGGGAAACAGATTTGGGGAGAGCAGCAAAGAAAATCAAGAGTTTAGTTTGTGACAGGATGGCTTAGTAGACATGCAAGTAAGGATGTCAGGTTAAGTGAGTAGACACACAAACCTGCAGCCTGAGAGGAAATTCTGGGCTGAAGATATAAATGTGGGAGTCATTGGCCTACAAATTATATTTGAAGTCATGCGACTGGGTGAGATCACCAAAAAAATGAGTGTAGTTAAAGAAAAAAAGACAAAGGACTGAACTCTAGAGCTCTGAAACATTGAGAGTAAGGGAGACCATGAGAAACCAACAAAAAAAGATGAAAGAAGCAATAACAGGAGAAAATACAGAAAAGTTAATGTTGTGAAAGATGGATAAAGAAAATACGTCAAGGAGAAGGGATCAATAGTGTCAAATATTGTTGATGGTGCAAGGAAGAGGAAGCCTGAAAATTGACCACTGAGCTTAGCAATGGGGAAGCCATTTGTGACCTTGTTTTTAATAGGGAGAAGGTAATAGCTTGATTAAAATGAGTTTCAGACGTGAGAGAAATCAGAAGCACCAAGTATAAACAACACTGCTGCAGAGGGAAGCAAAGGAATGGTACGAGTGTTGAAAGATGAAGCAGTATTTTTGTTTTTGGTCTTATGATGGGAGAAACAATGAGGTATTTGTATGCTGATTGGAATTGTCCTGTACAAAGGGGAAAATTGATGTTGTGGGAGTGAGAGGGGAGAACTCCTCAGAGTAATGTCCTTAGGCAGGTAAGAGGGAATGGAATCTGCTCTGTGCGCATGGATAGCTTGGCTTATGTAGGAGCAAGGAGAGATTTTATGTTTAGTAACAGGTGGAAGGCAGAGTATGTGCCCGCAGATGCTGATGGATAAGTTGATGTGATGATGGGAGTCTAAAATTTCTCTTCTATTTGCTTCAGTTTTCTCAGTAAATCAGGACACAAGGTCATCAGCTGAGAATGGGGATTAGGACGGAGGTGTTAGACATCTGAGGAGAGAAGAGAAAGTGTGTAAGATAGTCATCTACAATAGTAGTACAGTAAATGGACTAGGTGTGGATTCTTTGATTTTTCTGGCAGCATTAAGGCCTACGTGAGGTTTGTGGTTATGGACTTAAGGTCAAAGCAGACAGAGTGGCTTGTGTTTTTTTCCAGCCATGTTCAGCTGCATGAGTGCAGGTATGGAATAAATACAGGCATGAAGTAGATGGAATAATTTAACTATGGGCTGTGGCTTTGACACAGTGAGAAGGCAAGGTTATTAAGAATGTATATAATGGAGAGATTCTAATGATTAGCTATAAATTTATTCTATGTAAAGGAAGGGAAGAGACATCAAAAGAATGAGATCCAGTGAGAAAAGGGTAGGGTTATTAATTGTAGTGAGGTTGAAAAATTACTGAGGTTGTATTGACAATGAGAGTGAGTGGAAAAAAATAGGATAAGAATGATAAAGATGGAAATGTTGCAGTTATTGGTAGTGACAAAGTCCAGGGAATGACCATGGGAGGATGTGGCTGAGGTCAGGGAGGACAATGTCATTGGAGAAGAGAAGTCAAGGACCTGGGAGGTCAGATGTGTGAGCTTAGAGAAGGGGAGGATTGGAATAACAGGCATAATAGGCCCTCAATAAGTTGATCTTAGTCTTTCTGAGCCTTTATTTTATCATCTATAAAATGAAGATATTAACCTCTTCCTGCCTACAATTGTGAAGATCAAATGGGACAATATATTAGAAAGCATCTTGTAAACAATGCACCAATGGACAAACATAAAGATTTTATTACATTTGTTTTTGTTCACGGTGTGGGAAAGGAATCTGGTGAAGAGCTGAAGATTTTAGATTTTAAAGGATTAACAATAGGAGCTATTTTAGGATCCTAAATGAGAAAGCGACATAATCAAACACAATCAGTGAGATTATCTAATTTACACTGAGTGGAGATAAATTTGTAATTATTTACTAATTATCTTTCTTCTCTTGGTTTTCCAGTACAGCATACAGATTGGATCATCTTAATTTCCTCATGCTAGTATTCCCATTGTTTACATGATAACATCTACATTCCTATGCCTATTGTCCAATAGCCACCAAAAGCTGATATAATTTTGCCTTTCTACCTCCCTATCCTGCTCATAAGCTGTGCAACCTATTCCCTTCTATGATTTCAGAATATCACATGACCTTCCATGCTTCTGTGCCTTTGTCCATACTCTTTTCTCAATCTATAGTGCTATATCTCACATTGGATTCTATTGATAACATTATTTGATTCCATATGCTACCTACCCAATAAGGCTTTTTGTAAAAGTTCATCTTTCCATAGTGCTTTTATTATGCCATTGTCCTTGAACATATTTTTGCTTGTAATTATTAAACAATTATTAATTGTTTGTATATATATGTCCCACTGGACTGTAAGCTCCTTTAGGGCAGGAATCATCTCCTATTTATCTTAGCAGAAATGAACAATGAATTCCATCTTTATAAGCCATTTTCCATTATTTGTTTGTGCTCAATATATATTTGTTAACTGAATAAATGGATAGAAGAATGATTAAAGGTTCTGTATGTACAAGGCACCATGCTGAATGCTGTGTTAAATATTTTTTAAAAACCCAATAAGTATATGCTCAATAAAACTTGATTTGTTTCAATATTCCTATTTCAAAGTGCTTCCCTCCTGAATTGGAAACTGCTGGCAGAATAAGAACAAATGAAGTTTAACATGTCAACTAAGTAAAAGGAGGCAGCCATAGAGTAATGGAAAGAGAACTAAACTGGGATCAGAAGCTCTGATTTCTAGGACCAGCTCATATGCTAGCTTTATGACTTTAGCCACCTTGAAACATCTCTGAACATCAATGTCCTCATCTGTAAAATGAGGTATTTGGATTATGTGATCTCCAAAGTCCTTCCCAATGTTAACACTTTATGAATCTAAAATGCTATGAAATCATCAGAATTGCTGTCAAACCCAAAATCAGATTTTGCCAAGGAGAACCACTTGAGAATTTCTGGATGGCTAATAACCTTGACTGGACAATGTAACTGTTCACAGGAGAGAAAAACAAATTATAATCCTTTTTTCCATTGTCTAAGGCAAGATGATTGGTTCCGCAAATTATGCACCGTTCTGAGCTCAAAGTCCCAACAAACATTATGCCTCAGCTCTGTTTTAGAAGGCATGAATAAATGCACATCTTCTTCAATCTAGGTGGAAAATATGACATACTTCAGGTTAAACTCCAACCAATGTGCAGAGAATCACTTCTGGAACCATGAGAAACTGAAAAAAAACAAAAACAAAAACCAACTCTGCACAACTTCAACCAAATTGGAATTGATATTTGTTGCAGAGCCTGGAGACTTGCTTCTTGGCAGAAGGAGATGTTTCCCAGTTGGTTTCAAAAGTCTAATGATATAAAACAACAGCTGGCCTTGTAATTCCTAATAGACTGCATCTGCCCCTGATATTTGAGAGTGACCATGACGGCACTCCCAGTAGGGATCTCAGCAAACCTCAGAAGATAGCCTTGTTCTTTTTAAAAATCATATATTGTCTTATTCACACATGTGTATGATTGAAGGATCTGGGATAAACAGGGGAGACATACAGAGAAAACAAGAGTAAGGTTTTATTTGCTTAGGGCAAAAAATAAATGTCTCACAATCCAACTCTTTTAGTCCATGACTTTGTGTTTTTTTCCATTGCCACAAAAAAGGTAGCATGGTATAATTGAAAAACTGTAGGCTTGGGAGGCAGGTGGCCCTGGGCTTAACTAGTAGCTCCTAAAATTTATTCATAAGTGATTTTATAAAAGTTACTTAATTTCTCTCCATCTCTTTATTCATCTGCAAAATAGGAGCCCTTACTTCTACCACACAAAGTTGTGAAGGTGTTTTGCTGGGTAAAATGCAGTGATACTTTATATGTACTAGATTCCCAATTTGATTATAAAAGTTCTGCAATGTGATAATGGTAGTGAGGATTACAATTTTAAAGTTTATTTATTTTTTTAGTAATCTCTACACCCAACAAGGGGCTGGACCCCGAGATGAAGTCACATGCTGTACCAACTCAGCCAGCCAGGCGCCCCTGATATTTTAAACAACCTAAAGGTGTTGTTTTAAAGTTGAGGATAGAATTTTTAGTCTTATTTACAGAAAAGCTAAGCAGTATTGTTGTCAAGTGATTGTCAGGAGTAGGGAAGAGATTGGTTTCCATCACCTCTTAGAAAAGAGAGTTAGCAGGGCGGGCTTCATGGGTGAGTTTCCTGTGCAGTTGCAAAGGGCCTTGTACTTAGAAAAGCTTCATGCTTGGTTTAATGCTCTGCTGTCAACACCTTAAAATTCTTAGTAATTTTTAAACAAGGAGTCCTGCACTTTCATTTTGCACTGGCCCCTGCAAATTACATGATCAGTCCTGAGACTTAGGAAGGAAATTCAGTGCTATATACATGCTTGCTCAAATTTATGGAAAAGAATGTGCACACGTGGAGACATTACTCTACCTTATAATAGTAATAGGTATTAGCATTCGTGCTTTGGTTTCAAAGGATGAAATTAATTCTGAGTTGGTTGTGAAGAGTCTAGATGGAATAGATCCACATTTACATATGTTAGCATAGTAATGATTAGACGATAAATCAAAGGGTGGCAAAAGAATTCATACACAAAAGTTTTTAAATCCCAGTTCTGCTTATTAACTGTGTAACTTTGGGGAAGTTATTAAATCTAACTATGCCTCAGACTATCATCTATAAAATGGGTAGTAGCAATTTTATTGGGTTGTTGTGAGGATTCAATAATTTATTACATGTAAATTAGTAAGAACACTGACACAGGGTGAGTGTTCAGTAAGTATTACCTATTATTATCATCTACAAAGTAGAACTTAACAAAGTTCCACTTTAATTTGGAAAGAATATGTCCCTACTACTTCAAGGGACTCGAAAATCTTTTGGGCTAAAATAATAAAATTAACTTTGAATTGTATTAATACTGTGTTTTACAGGTCATACCCACCTGAGAAGGATGTTCACATATTTTTTAATAAATGAAGGGAAGTATCAGTAGATGGCTTAACAACTTGAGAATAAACATTTAAATGTAAGTCTTTCATTTGTATATGTCTGCATGTAATTACCTATTTGTTCAGCAGTTATTTATTGAGTGTTTTTCATATGCCAGGTTCTGTGCAAGAGTTATGATAAGTTGGTGAAGATGTTTTCTCTCTCTCTCAAAAAAAAAAAAACTCATCATCTAATAGAGGATACAAAACAGTAATCATATTATAATTACAGAATGAAAAGCTCTGTGGGAGGGATAAGAACCAGGTGGAATGGAATCAGAGCAAAGAGCCCCTAATTCATTCTTGAGGCAGTAGGGGATCAGAAAGGCCTTCAGAGATGAGGGGAGATCTAAGATGAGTCCTAATAGGTCATGGGAGTGACCTATGAGAGAAGATGGTGGGAACCATGAGCAAAGTCCCAGAATTGTTTATAAAAATTGCACAAATTTCAGTATTACTAGAATGTAGAGTGTAACATGTAAGAATAGTGAGATAAAATACTGAATTAGAGAGGGGCTAAATTATTGACTTTGTAAGTCATGTTAAGGAGTGTAGCCCTTATCCTGAGAACATATTGAGTCATTAAAATTTTAAGCAGTGAGGAATGTGATTTAGTTATATTTTAGAAAATTACTTGGACTACAGTATGAGTAATAGATCGGAAGGAGAAAATTATTGTAGGCAGATAGAAGGTTGTGATATAATTCAAGTGAGAGATGATAAAGACTTGAACTAAGGTAATGGCAATTGTAACTGTAATAAGTGGACTGAGTCAGCAGATACCAAAGAGGTGGAATCATCAGGACACTGAGGAATAGAGAGGGGAAAAAAGCAGGATGATCACCAAGTTTTGGGCTTGGCTAATTATATGGTTGGTAATAAATCACTGATAGCAGTGCTTAAAAGGATGATTAGGATTGCAAAGGATGAAAGCTTAGAAAGTAATGAATTAATGAATTTAATTTGAGATTCATGAGTTTGAGGTGTCTTTGGAACATAAAATAGAAATGTTTAAATAGGCAGTTAGATACATAATTTGAGATTTGGGTAAAAGATTTTGGTTTAGGAAACTATTTGAGAATCATTAGCATAGAGATGAAATGTGAAGCTATTAAAGGAAGAGAATATGTTTAGAGTAAGAAAGAATTCTGATTTGGAAAAGAAGTCTCTAGAGTAGATGGAAGAAAGAGTTCACAACACCAAGATGCAGGCAACAAGATAAAAGCAAAACCAGGAGATGCTGTGTCAAAGAATATAACGAAAGAGTTTCAAGAACTGGAGAGTATCTGAAAACTTCTCTAACTTGAGGGAAAAAAAAATATATACCCAGATCTAGGAAGCCCAAAGAATACTATATAAGATTAATTCAAAGAGACTCACAGTAAGACACATTGTAATTATTGTCAAACTTAAAGACAAGGAGAAAATCTTTAATATAGCAAAAGAAAAGCAACTTGTTACATACAAGGGAACCCCTAATACATTCAGCAGATTTTTTAGCAGAAGCTTTGCAAGCCAGAAGAGTGGGATGATATTTTCAAAATGCTGAAAGAAAACAACTGTCAACTACTAGGCAAAGTTGTTCAGAATTAAAGGAGAGATAAAGAGTTCTGTAGATAACCTGAAGAAAAACATCACTACTAGACTGGCCTTACAAGAAATGTTAAGGAGAGTTTTTCAACTTGAAACAAAAGGACACTAATTAGCAATATATAAACATCAAAAGCATAAAACTCACTGGTAAAAATAAATATATAGTTAAATTCAAAACACTCTAATATTGTAGATGGGTAAATAATTTATAACTCTAGTACTATTAAACACTAGTATTATTAAACTCTAGTATTAGTTATTAAAAATAATTACAGCTACAATAATGGATACAATGTAAACTGACATCAAAACATAAAATGTTGGGGCGCCTGGGTGGCTCAGTCAGTTGGGTGTCTGCCTTTGGCTCAGGTCATGATCTCAGGGTCCTGGGATAGAGTACCGCATCAGGCTCCTTGCTCAGTGGGGAGCCTGCTTCTCCCTCTGCTTGTGTTCCCTCTCTCTCTCTCTGACAAATAAATAAATAAAAGCTTTAAAAAACCCCATAAAATGTTGGGAGTGGCATAAAACTATATACATTTAAAGTTACTATCAACTTAAGATAGGCCGTAATAAATATATTTTATGTAAGACTTATTGTAACCACAAAGCAGAAAACATATAGTAGACATACAAAAGATCAAGAGAGAGGAGTCAAAGCATACACTACAGAAAATCATCAAGTACAGAAGAAGAAAGCAAGAGAGAAACAAAGGAACAAGGAATTATAAAACAGAGAGAAAATAATAAAATGGCAAGAGTAAATTCATATCTATCAATAGTTAATTTAATTGTGAATGGACCAAATTCTCCAATCCAAAGACCTAGAGTGCCTGAATGGATTTAAAAAAAAAAAAAAAAAAGGCCCAACTCGATGCTGCCCATGAAAGGCTCACTTCAACTTTAAGAAAATATATAGACTGAAAATAAAGGGATAGAAAAAGATATTCCATGTAAATGAAAATAAAAAGAAAGCAAGTGTAGCTATACTTACATCAGATATACTTATATCAGACAAAATAGATTTTAAACGAAAAATTGTAGCAAGAGACAAATAAGGTCAAATTTGGTAGAAAGAAAATAACAAAGGTCAGAATAGAAACAAATGAAATAGAAACTAAAAAGACAATAGAAGAGATCAATGACACTAAGAGTTAGTTTTTAGAAAGCTAAACAGAATTGACCGATTGTTAGCTAGACTAAGAAAGGAGAGAAGATGCAAATCAATAAAATTAGAAATGAAAGAGGATTCCTGATGGACATTGGGGAGGGTATGTGCTATGGTGAGCACTGTGAATTGTGCAAGACTGTTGAATCACAGACCTGTACCTCTGAAACAAATAATACATTATATTTAAAAAAAAAAAAGAAGAAGATAGTAGGAAGGGTAAAATGAAGGGGAAGAATTCGGAGGGGGAGACAAACCATGAGAGACTATGGACTCTGAGAAACAAACTGAGCATTCTAGAGGGGAAGGGGGTGGGGGGATGGGTTACCCTGGTGATGGGTATTAAAGAGGGCACGTATTGAATGGAGCCCTGGGTGTTATACGCAAACAATGAATCATGAAACACTACATCAAAAACCAATGATGTAATGTATGGTGATTAACATAACATAATAAAATTAAAAAAAGAAAGAGAGTAACAAAAAAAAGAAATGAAAGAGGAAACAAATGATATTATGAGTGACACCACACAAATACAAAGGGTCATGAGAGACTACTATGAACAATTATACACCAGCAAATAGATAACCTAGAAGAAATGGATAAATTCCTGGAAACATACAACTTACAAAGACTGAGTCATGAAGAAACAGAAAACCTGAATAGACCAACTACTTTTAAGGAAATTGAATCAGGAATGAAAAACCGCCTAGCAAAGAAAAGTCCAGGACTAGATGGCTTCCTGGTGAATTCTTCCAAACATTTAAAGAAGAATCAGGGGGCACTGGGTGGCTCAGTTGGTTAACCATCTGCCTTTGGCTCAGGTCATGATCCCAGGGTTCTGGGATCGAGCCCCACATCTGGCTCCCTGTTCAGCAGAGAGCCTGCTTCTCCTTCTCCCTCTGCCTGCCACTCTGCCTACTTGTGCTCTCTTTCTAGCTCTCTGTCAAACAAATAAATAAAATCTTAAAAAAAAAAAAAAAGAAGAATCAGTATCAGTCTTTCTCAAATTCTTCCAAAAAAAAAAAAAACAAATAGAAGGAACACTTCCAAACTCATTTTATGAAGCCACCATGACCCTGATAACAAAACCAGACAGGACATTTTCAAGTTAAGAAAATTATAAGCCAATATCCCTCATGAACATAGATGTAAAGATCCTCAACAAAATATTAGTGAACTGAATTCAATAGTACATTGAAAGGATCATACACCATGATCAAGTGGGATTTATTCTAGGGATGCAAAGATGGTTCAACATTCACAAATCAATAAATATTATACATTCCATTAATAGAATGAAAGATAATATAATTTGGTATTGGCATAAAAACAGACACATAGATCAATGGAACAGAAATAAATCCATGGTCAACTAATATATGATCAACATATCATATATATATGTTGACATATTTTTTTCAACTAATTTTTGACAAAGGAGGCAAGAATATACAAGAGAGAAAGGATAGTGTCTTCAATAAATGATGTTGGGAAAACTGAATAGCCACATGCAAAAAAAATAAAACTGGATCCCTATCTTACACCATACACAAAAATCAAAATGGATTAAAGACTTGAATATTAAGACATAAAAGCATAAAACTCCTAGAAATAAACAGCGGAAATAATCTCCTTAAAATTCTTCTTGGAAATGAGTTTCTGGATTTCACGCCAAAAGTTAAGGCAACAAAAGAAAATAAGCAAACTATACTACATCAAATTTAAAAATTTCTGCACAGGAAAAGAAATTATCAACAAAATGCAAAGGCAACCTATAGAATGGAAGAAAATATTTGCAAACCACATATCCAATAAGGAGTTAATATCCATGGAACTCCTACAACTTAATAGCAAAACAAAAACAAAAACAAACCACAAATAGCCCAAATTAAAAACGGACCAAAGACCTGAATAGATATTTTCCTAAAGAAGACATACAAATGGCCAACAAGTACATGAAAAGATACTGAACATCACTAATGACCAGGAAAATGAAAATCAAAATTATGGTGAGATATCACCTCATACCTGTTAGGATGTCTATTATCAAAAGATAAGAGATAACAAATGCTGGTGAGGACCTAGATAAAAGGAACCCTTGTGCACTCTGGTGGGAATATAAATTGGTGCAGCCACTGTGGAAAGCAGTATGGAGGTTTCTCAGGAAAGTAAAGATAGAACTACCATATGATCCAGCAATCCCACTTGAGGGTACACATCCAAAGGAAACAAAATCACTATCTGGAAGAGATATCTGTATTCTCATATTTATTGTAGCATTATTCGTAATAGCCAAGGTATAGTATCTAAGTATCTGTCAACAGGTGAATGAATAAAGAAAATGTGGTGTGTGTATATACACAATGGAAGCCTTTAAAAAAGGAAATCCTGCCATTCACAGCAGCATGGATGAAACTGGATGGTATTATGCTAAGTGAAATGAGCCAGACAGATAATGACAAATACTGTTTGGTATCACTTATATGTGGAATCTAAAAAAACAAAGTTGAACTGATAAAAACAGAGAGTAGAAAGGTTGTTGCTAGGGGCCAGGGGTGGGAGATATAGAGAGAGCCTTGTTAAAAGGTACAAACTTTGAATTTTAAGATGAATCAAGTTTGAGGATCTAATAATGTATAACATGGTGATTAGAGTTGATAACACTGTGTTGTTTAATTGAAATTTGCTAAGGGTGGAACTTGTGCTTTCACACACACACACACGTAAATATGTGAAGTAATGGATGTGTTAAGTGACTTGATGGTGGAAATCCTTTCACAGTGTATATGTAAGCCAAATCATCATGTTGTACACTTTTAGTACCTTACAATTTTATTTGTTAATTATACCTCAATAAAGCTGAAAAAAAGGATATATTCACATGAAGCTAAACTATCTCCTCACATGTAACCTTCTAACTGCAAGGATGAAAACATACATGATTTTACAATGGAAAAATCTGACTCTTACCCTTTTAATCAAGTGCTCAAATTTGCCATCACCAATAAATAGTAAGACAATTTGATTTTATATGCCACCTGATGTAACATAATATGAAGTGAATAGCATTCCCTATAAAGTACTCTTACTGAATATGTTTGACCTGAAGCTAATTATTCCTTTAAACCAGACTTTCAGTTTACAGCAATATAGGAGATAAAAGCAGCAAGCTAATTGACATCCAGATGGAAGCAATCAGTCAGGCAAATTCAGATTGTAGAAGTTCTACAAGACAACTGGCCCAGTCTTTTCAAAATTTGATGTTGTTAAAAAAAAAAGAAGGTATTGAGACTGTTCTTGAGAGAGACTAAAAAAATACACAACCAAATATGATGAGTAAACTTTAATTGGATTTTTTTTTCATAAAAAACCCAGCTAATTAAGATACTTTGTGGACAACTGAAGGGTATTTAAATATGGACTGATACTATGTTATATTAGAGGTTTATGGTTAATTTTATCTCAGGTAATAATAGTATTATGGTTATAAAGAAAAATTTCCTTATTTTTAAGAGATGTAGCGATATCTTAATTTTTAAGAGTATCACAATGTGTGCGCATCTTTGAAGTGGAAAAATGTTAATAGCTGTCCATCTAGATGTTTGATACATGGAATATATTTTATTATTCTTTCAACCGATTCTGTACATTAAAAAAAATTTTTTATAACACAGTGTTTGGTGGGGAAGAGAACATAATCTATTGCACAATTTGCTATCTAGAAAATTGTCCTAAGGAATTAGTGACAAATTCATGAGCAATAGTGAGAGAATAGTCCCAATAAAATAAGTGCATAACAATTATGGATAAATATGCTCTGTATTCTCAAAGAACAAAATTAATCCCAACAGAATTTTTTGTCAGGTTGAATTTTAAATTTATGTAGAGCAGCAAAAGGCAAAGAATAGCTAATTCATTTCTGAAAAGGGAAAACAGGAGAAGAGATTTGTGGCTCTAAATATAAAGATTAGAAAGCTATTTTAAAGTTAAAAAGATATGGTGTAGGGATGGACTCACTGACCGATAGCACAAATTAGCTCACAAACTAATTTTGATATATAATAGAGGTGGCATGACAAGGTACACAAGAAAGGAGAAATTATCTAATAAATGGAGCTGGGATGTCTATAATTCATACAAGAGAAAAAGGAAACTGTAGCCCTATATCAAACCAAATCTACAATCAGTTTCAAACATAGTGAGAACCCAAACTTGAAAAATATTGTGAAGGGGAAGAAAGAGAAAGGTCACCTAGCTGGAGGAGAACATTAGGTTGAGAGATTTGTTATTGTTTTTAAGATAGGAGAACCTTGAATTTTAGAAAAACATCCAGCAGAGAGGAAGACACAGAAAAGGGGAGTATTCCTAAGAAAGCAGATGACAATTGGGTAAGCAGCAAGGTAGCTCGCATAGAGCAGATGTCCAGTAATTATTGAATGAATGGATTAACTAAGACAAGAGAATGGATTAGTTTAGCTGGGAAGTGCAGAAATTGGTTCAGTTAAGAGTAGGCTTTTTTTTTTCACTGACAGGTGTGAGAGGGGAGTTAACAGATGCAGCTACTACTAAGTGTTCTTGGCTTTATGACTTCTCACTTCAGGCTTCAGCAGCAGGAGGAAAGGACCTGCTGTAGCTAAAAATCAAACATAAACTTCTTAAACTCAAAGGCATGGGAAACAGTGTGTAGATATGAAAATATGTGCTACAACCAGACAGAGAGTTTTCTAAGTGATGTCATTTGTTTCCTTGTTTGTTATGGTTGTTTTTCTAACCCTTCCTGAAGGGGACCTTCCTGAAGCCTGGATGTCAAGAGATCAAAAATGACATGCACGTGTGGCAAGAGCCAGTGGCAGAAGGAAGCTAATTCTAAAATTAAACCGTCTAGGATCATATCCTGGAACTAACACATACTAGCTATGAAAACCTCCTGCAAGTTCCTTAGCTTCTGAAGCTTTGGCTTCCCCTTTTATTAAGTAAGGATTCTATTAGTTCAGGTTCTTTGTTGCAAGTTATAGAAACGTACTCTGGCTAACTTGAACTCATTGGGAGAATATAGGGCAGTCTGTGAATCAAAGGGAAAGCTGCAGAACCAGGCTTAGGAAGATCAGAAACCAGGGTAGCTCCAGACATCATCCATGTAGCAGGAAAGGATGGTTGGTTCTCCTAGCATCCTGGCCCCTCAATGCTTAATATTTAGTTTTCAGCCTTTGTCGGTGTGCTTAGATTAAACTCTAGAAAATGGAGATCCCAAATAGCCTAATTTATTAATACAACACTGTATGTTGACTACACTGGAATAAATACAATAAAATAGCCTGATTTAGATTCACTGCTTGTCTTCCAGCTAGAGGAGCCCAGAGCATTTTTCACATGGTTTCATCAGACTGTGGAAAAGTACTATTAGAAAAAGGATGGAGTTACTATATGAAAACAAAAATAAAAACAAATTTACATATACTTCATGCCTTTGGCTATCCAGATACCTACATCTTCATTTCTATACATTAACTTTCAATAATGCTTTAGTCAACATACTGTAAATATTCCACAGTGAAAATATATTCATCTTCTCTCCAAAGATGAGTAACCCCAAACTGCATCCACCTCCAAGTCCAGGATCTCTGAGTAATATGTGTTTATTCTCTAACTCTGTTGTCAATCTATCTCAAGAGTCTGCAACCTGTAGATAAAGCAAAATCACACAACAAAAAAACAATCATGGCCTTCTATTATAAAGCAGTACATTTACATTAGTGCTCATATTCTTATGTCTCAGAAGCCCCACTGGATAGGTATGGAAAGCAAGGTCCAGAGTGTCCATGTAATTTGTCCAAAGCCACCATTGACTAAGTAATTAAGCCAACAACTGAATCTGGGTTTGTCCAACTCCAAAGCCATCTCTTTCCCTTCCATCACAGAAGGATTAGAACAACATGAGGTAAATGTTCTCAGAGAATTTTAATGGGAAACAAAGCTCGGGTCTGAGGAGAGTTTTAGCTTATGGGAAGCAGAGGGTGGAAAGTTTAAGGTTGTAGATATGAGTAGGGGATGATAAGCATATTTATTTAATGGAGAGTAGGATAAATAGGACTTTCCTGTTTTTAAAACTATTTCACAGTAATGTTAACACTCTATACTTTGTAAGGGGCTTACATAGCTGTTTCCTCAACCATTTTTGCATCAATAGGTAGTTGTTTGGATTATTTTATTAGTAAAGGCTTTGATTGACATAAGTGAACAGGTCACTTGGAAATCTGATTACCCAATTATTGATTTTTTTAACCTTTATACCTATAAAATAAAAATACTATTCAATTAGAGGTAGCATGGTGTTGAAACGGACTATTTAGAGAAAAAACAAATTAGATTCTCACCTTACATCATACAGCAAAACAAATACTAGATGCATTGAAAAGTTAATTTTTTTAAAAGAAAACATTAGAAAAAATAATTTAGAAGAAAATATAGGAAATATCTGGGAATGGAAAAAAAAAAAAACCTCTTGAAGCATGAAGGCAATGAAATGTCCCTGCTAGCTGGGGGCAGGAATGCTCAGGAATTGCTCAAGTTTTAGCAATCTGAAGTTAGTGATGATGGAGGTATTCAGAAGGTGGTGGGGCAGTTAGTGTCCAAAACGTTGAATTCCGTTTACACTCTTCTAAGAGCTTTCCCCACCCACACTTCTTTATACCCAGCAAAGAAACAGTGCCAGACATTTTATCCTGCTAAGATTTATTCCCAATTTAAATCTTGGAAACTGCACACAGGCATAATAATTTTGGTCAATCAGGAGAAAGCTTATTGTGTTTCAAAACAAGTCATGCAAGGAAAGACTTAAGGAATTTCATTTTAGCCTGAAGATGTGAAATTTAAACTTCCACTAAAGGACGCTTGGAGGAAATGTTTAGAGAAAGTCATGGTGTTGGCTAGACTCTTTCTGAGTGACTTGTTCTGATGTCAGGTATGTGGTAAGGGTTAGTAAGAATCTCACATTTGGCACAGTCTAGGTTCTCACAGTCTCAAATAACAAACTGGTTGTACTCAGATTTTATTTTCCTTGAATGTTTAGATTGCATTCCACTGTTGGCTTGGTAGCTATTATTCAACTTACACTTTTAAAATGAACATTTATCTGTTGGTAAGCAAGATGACCACAGAGTATATTTTTTCTTTGTTTTTAAGTTTTTGGTCAGAATATTTAGAAGTAAATGAATTCCAAGAGAAATAAACTAAAGATCTAAGTTAATGACTATAGTCACTGCTACAGCATTCAAATTCTTGTGTGTCATCTCTGACTGTAATTTTTAAATTAGTGATTATGTGGTGTAAATAACGTGAGAGCTTCTGCCAAGCAAAGCAAAACTAAAGGATAATGTCACAGTGGGGAGTGCTGCCAATCAGTTGGATGAGCTCTGAGCAATAAGGGATATGTTTTAAGTGGCAAAAGTCACAGTTGGTAGAATCTCAAGAATACTGGTGAATTGATAAGCTATCAAGTGTCTCTCCCAATCAGTATGTCTTAGCCTTGAAGACGAAGCTCAACTTGGCCAGGTCAACTAACACTGCCTAAAGTTAGATTAAAGAACCAAAGTGCATCAATTTCATTGCTCAAGGAAGAGTGTTAGGAATATTTCAAAGCTACAGATATAAATAGATGTGAATCTCACTGAATAAATGAGCAAATAAAAATTGAAAAAGAGGTAGAAGGCTATCAGAAGTTCATTCTCTCAAGCTTTACAGTATAGCTGACTTCCCTTTATCCTGTTTAACCATCAAGAAATTTGGGTTATGGAAACCATCTATGGATTCCATCAGACAGAAAATAAGTCAACATTTGATACATCAGTTAAGACATTGCTGAGTTTTAGGAAAGAAATAGGGACCCTCCAATGAAGCACTGCATCTGAGAGGTTAAAACATCAGGTACCTCGATGCAACAGAGATGCTGGTGACTGATGGAGAATGTATAGGAAAGCGGGAGGGATTTGAAGGACTGCAAACAAGATTCAAGAAACAATGAGAGATTTGACTCTGCCTGGTTAAACCATAATTCAGAAGGGATGTGGGTAATGATGCATGAATGTTTTAAAATTCCCAATGTCTATGAAGGAGAAAGATTTAATGCTTTTAGAGCAATAAATCCAAGCTAATTATTAGGATAAACTTTCTGACAGTGTTATTTGTTTTAAGAGATAAACTGCTCCTAGAGTGGAGAAATGGAAAAGGGTGAGCCAAATCCCAGCTGAGGGAAACACATCTTATGACAGGATAGGAGTGTGGTGTCTAACACACCATCTAATAGCAGGCATATGACCATGAAATCAAGGTTTATTGTGGGGCTGATTTTCACATGAACCCTTGGGCACTGAGTTCAGGAGGAAGTAAGCATAGCATCCTCTCCGACTGAGGCCACATCTGTAAAGAGAGAGGAGTAGGTTTTTATCTGTCTCACATGGGAAGATTCTCTGGGGAAGCATGAGCCAAGAATGAATGGGGTGAATGTAAGAAGCAGCCATAAAGCAAAAATGGCTTATTTGGAGATCTAATGCTTTTGCTTGTGCTTTTGGGTGACATTTTGGTGGTCACTTCCATTTGGCACCTGGATCTCTGAATTTCATGGGTTATTGGGTGTCTCTTAGTATCTTATTTTTAGATCTGCTTATCAGGTGGTACTTTTAAGTAGCAGTGGACACATTTCTGAACATGTCTTGAATTTACTTGTTCCTGGAGTAATCACAAAACAAACCTTGGTCCCAAGTTCAAACTCAAGTCTTTAGAGTCATTCAGATTTTGCATTCACTGTTTATTTGTAGCATCTTTGACTTTTTTCTTGATTCCTTGTGTGTAAAAACCTTGAGTTACCAGTATTGCCTGGTTTAGCATGATATTTTTCTTACCTCCTCTTTAGATGGACAGAACTTTAATTCCTTTTCTGTGTTGTTCAGGCCCAACTTTTCAGGATCTTTACAAATCTCACATTTTCTCATATGGTTCTCCTTAGCCATGCAAATCAGGTGGAAAATGGCCTAGGTTTGCAACAATACCCAGAGTGAAGACTATCCATGCAAAGAGGGCAAGTGCCAGAGGGAAGGGGGTGGAGGGATGAGCACAATGGGTAAAAGAGGAATGGGAAGACAGGCTTCCAGTTATGGGATGAATAAGTCATGGGAATAAAGGCACAGCATAGGGAATATAGTCAATAGTATTTTAATAGCATTGTATGGCGACAGATAGTGGCTACACTTGTGAGCATAGCGTCATGTTCAGAGATGGTGAATCACTATGACGTACATCTGAAAGTAATATAACACTATGTATCAACTATACTCTTAAAATTTTTTTTTAAATGAGAGCAAGTGTTTTGAAGAAGTAAGGAAATAGAAGGCATGTAGTTTTCTTATACTGTGATATGGAGAAAGAGATATGCTCGCAATGTAAAGATGAGTAAACAAGTTTTAATTAGATTGTGTCAGTGTAAGTCAACAAATATTTCTTATTTGCTAATGTACACACAGCCCTGGGAGAGAAAATTCAGAGTATGTAAAAAAATTAATGAAATATAAAACTAGATATTATAGAACTTAATGTCTCATGGAGGGGGATTGGACACGACACGTGACATCTTTGATGTGATTCTATGGTCTCTCAGTCTAGGGTAAGTTGTGACAAGGCAATGAATGATAGATCATGTTTTCAAGATCACCTTGGCACCCCTGGCTTACACACCTCTGCCCTCACCTGCTAGAGAGTGAGACTGTGGCTTTAAGTGAAAAATAACATTTTTATTAAATGGTCTAAAAGTATTCTTAAGGATATCTCATGTCCCTTTATAAACTATTTCATGCTTCTGATTTTAATATCATATTTATTAGAATAATTTACAAGCAACCATTTCCATTTTTTCCTAGTTTTTATTAGCTTCAGTCTCATATCATCCATAGACTCCTGGGAACATATTTTATCACCACTTCTGTCTTAATACAGCCCAAAAAGGATTCCCCTTCTCTGATGATACACACTTTTCCAATTTTTGTGACTCTAGCCTGCATAGAAGTTTTCAAGCTCACACATCTTCTGATTGTCTTCTATTCCTTCTTCCTTTTATGTATCTGGGTATCAATACATGTTAATTATTCATTTATCCAACAACCCTTCATCCTTGTCCAGGTTACCACCAACCTTCCCTTTGACCACTGCAATTACCTCTCATCAGCCAGAGTGATCTTTTAAAAACATGAATAATATTAGGGCCTTGCCCAATGCCCAATCCTTTTCATACTTAGGATAATTTATTTCAACTTAAAAGTGTCTAAATAATATCATTCCTGCTGTGTTTCCAACTCCACTGTATTGCTCCTTGCTTTCTATATTAAATCCACACTGGCTTTCTTTCTGTTCCAGCACCACACCTAACTCTTTCCCAGTTAGGGCTTTTGCATTAACCATTCCCTCTGCCTATAGCACCTGTCCAGATCCTTAGTTGGCTGGCTTCTGTCATTCAAGTCTTTGCTGAAATGTCTGTCACCTGTTGAGAGAGGCACCCTGATCATCCTCCTCCCCTGAGTTTTTCTTTATAACATGGCCCTTCATAGCTTTCATCATTATCTGGTATAGTCTTTATTTATGTAAGTTCCATGAGAGTTTGGGACTTCCCTCTCATGTCCAGCACTCTTTCGTTAGAGCCTTCTAAAGTATCTGGAATAAACATCTACACACAGTCAAGCATAGCACTTTGCACTGGGGATACAAAAATGATCATGATAAAATGTCATAATTGCAAATGTATTGTGTTATCCATTTAGTACTGTTGCCTGATCTGTAAGTGATGCAGCCAGTTGCTCCCTCTCACACTTCTCTGATCTGACAGACTGTCCCTTTGGATTTATATCTTCTCCCTTTAGAAACATAACATGATGGAATGTGTTTTGTTATACTTGGTCAGGGAATTGTTCTGTCTCTTCAAGTTAGCTTCATGGAGATCTGACAATGTTGTTCTGTGTTACTTTTATGTATCACCTTCAATGCTTAATTATGAAACTGCTTTTCTTATTGTTGCTTTATGTGTTTCAGTTTTGTCTTAACTAGACCATTAATTCTCTTTTTATATTTATCTAATTTTACCATATTGCTCAATATATAATAAGTGCACCTGATAAATTTTTTTCAGGTTTATTTTTCAGCATTATCTTCTTATAATGATTATAGTCTCCAAACGTGACTGTTGGGAAAAGTGATATTTTGTTTCTTAATCTGTTGTTTTATTTCCAGAAAATAGAAAAAACGAAAAGAAAAGAAAATGTACCTTGGGTAAAACCTTCATTTGTAACATTTACTAAAAGAGAATGAGCAGCTGAATATAAGGGACAAAGCTGGTGTGTTTAATTTTTTTGTTGTTTTGGTTTGGTTTTTTGTTTTTTTGTTTTTTTGGGTTTTTTTTACCTCCCAGCAGCAAACAGAGTGAGAATGCTAGTAAGGAAACTTTAAAAATAATCCCTTGAAATGAAAATGTATCTTAAGTTAACTTTTGCTTTATATATTTCTTTGAAATAAAGATGGCTGAAATTTAATCCTCTGCCATTCCCAGTACACTCTGAATAACATAAATCCTAACCAGATTTTAATTCATTGCTTTGAGGAAACTTTCTTCCTTATGTCTCATTTCCTGAACCCTACAATGTGGTCCAATTTTGTGCTATCTTGACTGCCATTTTCAAAATTGGTTTAATTGCAAAAGTAGGAGACCACTTGAACTGTGAAAACTTATTACCCATGATAATGTGTTCTTGCTCATTAAAAAGATGATATATTGAAAATAATTTATCTTATATGTTCAAATATGTACTTAATATTACCTAATGTGTTTAAAATATAATAATAGTAATAATGAATTAATAACAGTTGCCATTTCTTGAGGAAGCATTACATTTTGAGGACAGGACTGAAGACTTGACATGCTGACTCCTTTCTTCTCTTTAACAATTCTGTGGGGCAGTTCTTTTTTTTTTTTTTTTATTCTTATGTTAATCCCCATACATTACATCATTAGTTTTAGATGAAGTGTTCCATGATTCATTGTTTGTGCATAACACCCAGTGCTCCATGCAGAATGTGCCCTCCTCAATACCCACCACCAGGCTAACCCATCCTCCCACCCCCCTCCCCTCCAGAACCCTGTTTGTTTTTCAGAGTCCAT
>NC_138374.1:88759621-88764873 GCF_054177405.1 Leptonychotes weddellii
TGTGGGGCAGTTCTTATTATCCCTATTTTGTACGAGGGAAAGTGAGGCTTAACAAGTTTAAGAAATGTACCCTAACCTAATTAAGTAGAAGAGGGAGAATTCAAATAGGGTTCTTCATGGTTACAATGTCTCTAGCTTTAATTTCTTTGCTAGGTAAAAATTCACTGATAGTCTAGAGAAGCATTCCCAACCTGCTCTGCCTTTACTGTATATCAGCGTGCAAGGGGGGCTTGAATGATCGGTGGCATACCCTGGCATTGGTAGACAAGTTGGCAGATGATCACCAGGGATGATTTCTAAGCCTCTGTCTGTAGTTTGATGGAAAGAATAATAGTATTTGGAGTCACAAAATCTGCATTTCAGTTCTAAATCTAGGAATCCCTTTGGCAAATTACTTAATGAGTTGAAGGCTTAGCCTTCTTACCTATAGAATTGATAGCATTAATAATTTCCTCCCAGAGATGTTTCAGTCATTATGTTATATGAAATTGTATTGGGGGTAGGGCTATCTCAGCTTAAGTCTAAGTGGAAGTCCAAAATGATTGGCAAACTGATGGGAGGGATTTACCAGAAACCCACCTGCATGGGTACTTTGGGATCTTTTGGCATGTCTGGGAATATGGTGGGATGGGACCAACATATGTCCTTTTGCAGGGAAATGAGGAGCCTTCAAGAAAAAAAAAAAAGTCTTCAGGGAAGAAGGATCCAGAGGTAATAAATCTGATCAAAATAATAA
Organism: Leptonychotes weddellii; assembly: GCF_054177405.1. NCBI lineage: Eukaryota > Metazoa > Chordata > Mammalia > Carnivora > Phocidae > Leptonychotes > Leptonychotes weddellii. Next base: position 88,760,358 of record NC_138374.1, read on the forward strand.
AAACTTAATTATCATAAAGGAAAAAAGATTCTAAATAAAGTTTGGTGTTCATCAGGTGAAATGTCTCCCATCCTAGTCTCTGCTGAATTTTAAACCAAAAACTAAGTGGAGCATAAAAACAGAGAAGCTGTTATAGAAATTTATGGAACAAGAAAAATCTGCTTGGGATTCCTCTGACAAAGGGAAACACAAGAAAAGCATCTCCCTTGCTTTGCCACAGACCATCTTAGAAGTTTGGAAACTTGGGGTTTTTAGGAAATGGTGTCAAAAGCCTAGGAAGCACTGGTGGCACCAGAAAAAAACACAGTATATTGGTTAATTTTCTGTGCCAACTTGACTGGACTAAGGTAGGCCCAGATAGCTGGTGAAAATATTTGTGGGTGTCTCTCTGTTTCCAGAAGAGATTAGCATTTGAATTGGTGAACTGAGTAGAGTGGATGGCCCTCCTCAGTGTGAATGGGGTGGGCATCATCAATCCCTTCAGGGCCCAAGTAAAACAAGAAGGCAGAAGAAGGGTGAATTTGTTCTCTCTCTGTTTGAGCTGAGCCATCTATTTTCTCCTGTCCTCACACCCTGGCACTCCTTCCTGATGGATAAAATGGACTCAGGCACAATGGCAATTCAATGGAGGAAGAGATAGTCTTTTCAATAAATGGTATAATTGAACATCCATATGCAAAAAATAATGAACTTGAATTTCAGCCTCACAACTTTTGCAAAAATGAATTCAAATTGGTTCATAAATCTAAATGTAAAAAGTAAAATTTAAAAACATTCAGAAGACAATGTAGAAGAAAACCTTTGTGACCTGGGATTAGGCAAAGAATTCTTAGACATTACACCAAATGCCTGATGCATTAAAGAAAACAAATGGATAAAATGGGCTTCAAAAACATTTAAAGTATTTGCCCTGCAAAAAAACATGTTCAGAGAATGAAAAGACAAACTATAGGCTGGAAGAAAATATTTGCAACTGACACATTTGACAAAAGTCCTTTATCCAGAATATATAAAGAACTCTCGAAACTCAACAGTCAAAACACAAACAATCCAATTTAAAAATGGGTAAATGACTTGGACATTACATCAAAGAGGATATGTTGATGTCAAATAAGCACACAAAAGAATGTTCCAGGTCCTTAGCCATTGAATTAATGTGAATTAGAACTATGATGAGATAACACTATATAGCTGGAAAAGATGCAGAACAATCAAAACGCTGATACCTTGCTGCTGGTAATGCAAAATGGTACAGCCACTCTAAAACACAGGGTAGAAGTTATTCTAAAGTTAAACATACACTTAACATATGACCTAACAATTTCACTTCTAGCTATTTACTTTAGAGAAATGAAAACCTGTGTTCACACAAAAACCTATACATGAATGTTTATAACAGCTGTATTCATAATCACCAAAAAGCTAGAAACAGCTAATTGTCCATTAACAGCTCAATGGATAAACAGAAGTACATCCATACAATGGTATACTACTGAGCAATGAAAAGGAATGAATTATTGAGATATTAGCTGGATGAATCTCAAAGACATCATGCTAACTGAAAGAACCTAGTCTCAAAATGTGGCATATTACATGATTCTATTACTATAATATTTATGAAAAGACAAACCTATGATGACCAACAGATCAGTGGATGCCAGGGCTAGGGATGGGGAGAGGGAATGCCTGCAGAGGGGCATCCCTAGGAGTTATTTAGGATGAGGGAACAGTTCTGTGTCCTGACTACAGTCAGGTGGTTATATGAATTTCTACAGGTGTTAAAATTCATAGAACTGTATATGAAAAAAGTCAGTTTTACTGTATGTTAACATTAAAAAAAATTGTTAGGGCCAGTACCCTCCCAGGCTCTCTCTGTCACCAAATACTCTCTTTGTTCTTGCATTTTATTGCCACATTGCCATCATTTCAAAAACTGATCCACACCCATTTCTTGTACCTACTCCATAATATTTGGCATATTGTTCTCTGTCTCACTGAAACTGCCCCCCCAAAGGCACTTATGATCCTTATTCTCCTACCCACAAGGAATTCCCTAATAATTCTGGCTCATTCTGCCTTGCCATGTCTTGACTCCTATAACTCTTCCTGTATCCTTCTTCTTGGCACATATTCTAACACTTAGATTATTCAAAAAATGTTTCAGGTGCATATATTGGTCTGTCATGACCAAAAGGCTTTTTCCTCAAAAAGCATGCAGATAGAGGACAAACCCCAGACTTGCTGGAGCCAGAGTAATCAAAACGTTATGTCAAAAAAAGAGCCAATATTATTTCTATGAGTATGAGACTTTCAGAAGGATAGCTTAGGAAAAAATCCCAGTGCACATGAAATTCTGATTGTCTATAAAATGATTAATCACAAAATTTCATTAAAGAATATATATATACATAATCATACACGTACATGCACTCACTCATACCCTTGAGCTGAGTTTATAATTACCACTATCCATTCGAAATGACTGGTTGTGATCATAGTGAAATGGGGTGGTAGTTTTCTTTTTTCTTTTAGATTAAATAGATTAAACATACTCATAAAATTCCATTTTTATATCTCTTTTATACAACACCAACAGTTTGCTTTGGCCTCTCTTCTAATTTAATTATCTTGATTATCTATATTTTTGCAATCAAGTTCTGGATGGAGCCAGGATACTTCGACATTGGTGAAGTTGCAAAATATTTTTACCCCAAACATTCTGTCTTTAGCCAGATTTGTCTTTTTGTGGTTTTCTCTGCTGTGGATGTTCATTCCACATTCATTCAATAAACACTGATTGACAACTTACTGTGTGCCAGGTACTGTGTTAGATGTTGTGAATAGAGTGATTAATAAGACAGACATGGCTCCTGCATTCACAGGATCCACAGACTAGTGACTGTAGGCAGACAAATGAGCTAAGATTTATAGGACATGCATAAGAATGTGTAAATTATTAGTGAACATAGAAGAGGTGCCTGACCCAGTCAATGAAAGTCAGAGAAGGTTTCCTAGAGGGACTAATGCTTGGTTGAGTTTTCAGAATAAATAGCAGTTAGACAGGCTAAGAAAGATGGGAAGGAATTGACAGAATAAAATTCCTGTGACAACATTATGTCCAAACAGTCTGGGATTCTGGTACTGTTGTAATCTGATATCTTAGAAATGTGGCCTCTTTCTCTTAAAGAACCTTCCCTTGCTTCTCTGAAACACAGTGCTCTCCTGTCTGTGAACTCAGCAGAATGTGTTGCCTGCATCTATCTTTTGGCAGTTGTATGATACCCTCAGAAAGCAGAATAACTTCATATGGGTGAGCCAGTTGGGATCACAGGCTTTGGGGTAAGAGTCCCTGTGTTTGCTTCGGATTTGAATTCCAACTGTGTTATATTTCTCTACTTATTACTCTCCCTAGAAACTTCCATTTCCTCATCTATAAAATATGAGTAATAATACCTACTTCACAGAGTTGTTACATAGGTTAAATGAGCTAATAAATGCAACAGTTCATTTATTTAGAATGATGCATGAGATATTACTATGCATCAATATGAATGTTACCTATTACTAATATGTGTGCATGCCATAGTTTCCCAACTAAACTGTATGTTGCTGGAAGGCAGAACCAAGTTTAAATTTAAAAAAATGGCCAAGAGTTTTCCATATAAAGTTGCATTTGATTCTTTCAATAAATCTCTGAGTTTGATATTATTTTCCCTTTGTTTCAGTAAGAAAGACTGAGTCTTGGACATGTTAACTTAATTGCCCAAGGTTGCCAGCAAGTAAATGGAAAAATTTGTTCCCATGTCCTTCTCATCTAAAGACCCTGCCATTTCCATGGCATAATGAAATAAAAGAAGTAAAGTGTGCCATGCTAGCTTTTTTTTTTAGTTGCAAGCAACAGAAACAGAGATTGGCTAACTTAAGCAAAAGGAAATAATTGGAGGAGTCCCTTATAGCTCTCAAATTGATTGGTTGGCTAGAGAGCAAGGTCTGAGGAGCAAAGTTGAGCGTCCAGAAGCACACTACCATGACCCCCAGTCTGGTCTCGTTAGTGTGCTGCTATGGCCCCCAGTCAGGGATACTGAACTCTGCCATCACGGCCACCAAAGCAGGTTCTAAACAGTCCTTGCATCTTCATAAACCTGTATTTTTGTGCTGTGGGCATGACTGTCCCCTAGTGGCTGGAGATCAGAGAAACCAGGTATCTGGCCTTTGGGGGCATTGCCACTCCAGGCTTACAGTGCCAGATTCTCCAGCATGGGGAGGAAGTTCTGTGGCTGGGCAATCTAAATAAACAAACAAACAAACAAACAAACAGGGGCGCCTGGGTGGCTCAGTTGGTTAAGCGACTGCCTTCGGCTCAGGTCATGATCCTGGAGTCCCGGGATCGAGTCCCGCGTCGGGCTCCCTGCTCGGCGGGGAGTCTGCTTCTCCCTCTGACTCTCCTCCCTCTCATGCTCTCTGTCTCTCATTCTCTCTCTCTCAAATAAATAAATAAAATCTTTAAAAAAAAAAA
>NC_138374.1:88765373-88787143 GCF_054177405.1 Leptonychotes weddellii
TAGCCTGGTGGTGGGTATTGAGGAGGGCACATTCTGCATGGAGCACTGGGTGTTATGCACAAACAATGAATCATGGAACACTTCATCTAGAACTAATGATGTAATGTATGGGGATTAACATAGCAATAAAAAAAAATAAAATAAAATAAAATAAAACAGAGGATTTGCCATTCAGGTTTTCATATGCTGGTCTGCAGCGGGAGTGGCTCATGGCCAGTCTCAACATTGCTAGAGAACCCCAGAAGGCTTTCTTAAAAGTCCCAGATTGTGTTCTTTGTAAAATAGAATCAAGTACAGAGATATCTCACTTATCCAGCCCCGTGGGGAATAAGCTGTTCCACAGAAATGCACTTTTCAGATGATATTTAGATTTGTGCTATGATTGAATAAAGTTTGCAGAAGTGGATCCTTACAACAACCCATACAACAGGGCATGGGAGGCTTTCCTGACCCCACAGTAGCCTGCCGGGCCCCAGGATACATGTAGCATAAGTGGTGTTTATCTTGCCTTGCCCCCGCGGCTCCGGGTATTCTGACTCCAGGTACAGATCAGAGGCTTTTTTCAATATATTACGTATAGGATAATTTGGGAAATCCTAATTGTATTCACTATTAATAAAGATAAGAGCTAAATTACATTCCTTAAGTGTTTTTAAGCAACTTTTTAAGCGCCAAGCTCTGTTAGGTGCTGTTGAAGTTATTTAGATTCAATCAAGAACAGAGAAAGATGCCAGATTTAGAAAACTCCAGATGCAGTCGACGTGCTGTCTGGGATGCTACCGGGCTGTGGCTAGAGGCTGGGAGGCAGGGCACTACCAGGAGGGCCAAGCAGGAAGGAAAGACAGAAGTGTGGGCTGAATGGGCAGACCACGAACACAAGAGAGTGGGTCAGAGTAGGATGGAGTCCTTTTCAAGACAAAGCTGGAGCTGGGCAAGGCAAGGCAAGGTCATGTGGACAGTCACCTAGTGGTACCAGTTAGTAATTTCTTGCTATACGGGATTACCCGGTCCAGCCTCCATCTTTCTGGGGTTTTAAGAAGGTACTAATATACTGAGAGACATGATCCCTGATCTCAAATTTTACCATGCTCAGTTTACCCAGAATTTATTTCCTATGACTTTATCATCAACTTTTGCAAAAACGAAATTATCCTACTGGAATTTTTTGGAGATCTCCTGCTATTTTAAAGTATTTGCAATGCTCTCATTAGGAAATCTGTAAATCCCACTCTATTAAACACTTAAAAGAGAAGCTGGGGTTTTCCATTGCCCTTTTGAGAGCTGGTGAGCAGACTTGCTGAGAGAAGAAAAGGCATATCATACTTCAAAGTCAGTATATTCCTAAGACTAATGTCTAACTAGTAAGAAAAATAGACTGCACAGACTGCACATCTTCTGAATACCAGAGAAAGTCCCCTTTCCTTGTTCTGGGTCTATTTCCCACAGTAAGGAAATCCATTCTTGCCATCTCTGGATTCAGCTTCCCCGCGTTTGCCTTCTCCTCTGCCTATCCCCACCGGCATGCTCCGTTCTTGAACTAACTGGACTGCCAGCCTGGGGCTGGCTGAAGGAGTTTCCACATTTGCTCAGGATGCCCGGCTCCTTTCAGCAGTGACCTCGTACTGACAATGGGGCTTTGAGAACCTGAGGTTCTTGTTTCTGAGTCTGAGACTGTGCTGGCACCTGACCCATCACCCACACCCTTGCAGCCTCTCCAGGATACTTGTCAGCTGTCTCGGTTCACACCAGAGCTTCTGTTCTGGGCCCTCTGCCTAGAAACTAAGTCCTCCTTTCAGCTTTTGCCTTTTGCTTCTTCAGACAATGGGGTTCCCGTGGCACCGGGGTCAGGGGCTAGTGTCTGGGTGTCCGAGCACCTTGATTATTACCTGTGAGTCAGTCTGGACTACAGCATCTGAGCATCACCTATTGCCAGGATGCCCAGCTGCTGGGTCCTATTTTCCAACAGAGTGCTGCACTGTCATAGTGGGTCCCTGGTGCCAACCATGTACCTGAAGCTTCACTGAAGACCACAGTAATGCTTACCTCCTCTGCCTGAGTCATGATGAGCCACCTCTCCTAGTCCCTGACACTGGCATAGCATCATGTCTACTGACAGCCCCGGAACCTTCTCCTTACAGCTCCTATCTTACTTGGTTACTTACAAATCTGATGGGAAACAGCCCTTACGGGCTATTAAAATCCTCTCTCTCGGGCGCCTGGGTGGCTCAGTTGGTTAAGCGACTGCCTTCGGCTCAGGTCATGATCCTGGAGTCCCTGGATCAAGTCCCGCATCGGGCTCCCTGCTCGGCAGGGAGTCTGCTTCTCCCTCTGACCCTCCTCCCTCTCATGCTCTCTGTCTCAAATAAATAAATAAAATCTTAAAAAAAAAAAATCCTCTCTCTCAGGTATCTTTTTAAGAAGTACAAAGACTTTCAGGAAGACATAACTTTAGTCTAATTGATATATCATATTACTTTTCACAGAAAAGTACAGGCAGCATTGAAGTGTAGTGAGAAACTTGGGTCTATTGAGTTTGTGTTGGGGGTAGAAGGAAATCTAACAACACAAAAACTTGCGAGTATGGAAGATTAACTTTTCTCAATTTTGCCAACACTGGCATGAGGCAGGTAAATTTCTGCCTAATAAATGTATTAAACTATAAAAATATTTTTCTTGTCAGTTAACTTATTCTGGAAATTCTAAAGGGAGACTTTCAAATAAGCACAGTGAATCACTCCACATTTAGCCATTCTGAAACACTTTTTAAACAAGTGTTTCTGAAATAATGGAATAATCATATGATGCCTTTAATGTAAGTTTTTTATATACATTTCTGTACCTGAAGTTGTAAACTACTTTAGAAAAAAAAGATAATCTCATGAAGTTTTGCATCTTGAGAACTCTGGAACTGAATAAATCAATTTTGATGTTGCGATATGGGAATTGTTTTCCGGTTCTATTCTATACTTTGTATTTTAGTTTTTCCCTTCTATCCATTTCTGAGGTCATTGTTTATTTATTTAAATCCTTGTATAGCACCTAGTCCTTGATTTGAACATGGTAGGTGCTGAATGGTGTTTGTTAAATTGAATTGAAGTCAACATGACTGCATATGGGCCCATTTTACCTATAATTCTAGGGCAAGATTGACTTTTTGGTTTTCTATTGTGTGATGAAAGCAAGTTGGCAGGGAGCTAGCAACTTTTCATTCCCTGGAATCACTTTTATTATTTATTTACTATTTGTAGTACAAACATGTTTCCAGGAACTTGAGCCACTAGAATGTAGTTTTCTACTTAAATTCAATCCCTTTGTTTAGGAACCTTTTCTTTATCAGGGAGAGTTTGGCAAAATTCAGAAACTAGTAAGAAAAAAAAATGACTGCAACTATTCTTGCGATAGAAGAGAAAAGAAAGGAGAAATATTTACTGAATCCCTTCATGCTTAACAGACTCATAACTGTTTCCAGAACAAGTTCAAACTAATTTTGCGTCTTGCACGATTTTATTTCAGGCTTAATGAACTTTAGGACCACAGAAAGGGGAACTGGTTTGGCAAAACATTTCAAACTATTCTTTTCTCTTCTCTCTTATCCTTTCTTTTTCTTAAATAGTTTGGGTCTTGGCAAAACCAGAAAGTGTTTTTTCTCTAGTGCTTTTTATTTTTTTGTCTTTAATTTTTAACTAAATGTGCATTTCAAAGGAAATGTAACCCAGCTGTTTCTTATTCTTTTGCACTCAACAAAATGGTACTTTGTAAAAACCATTCAATGTCCAAGAAGTCTTGAACCCTTTAAAAAAAAAAAGTAAACCTTTCTTTTCTTTAAACCAAGAATGCAAACTTCACCAAAAGGTATGAATTGGAGCCAAGAAAGATTGGGATATGGTTTAATTTAAACTTAGAATTTATAAGTGAGAAAATGTTTGCAGCCTTAGCAGGATGTAGGTATTTCCAGGTAACTGAAGTTTATACCTTTTTTATTTATGAGCCCTGACCACATCGGATGGTGGTACTGCAATATTCTTCTTCCCTGGGGACTTCTTAGAAGGAAAAATAGTATCTGGTTGTGTGTGTGGATTTGGGAGTGGCATGACGGGCAGGAGGGGGTATAGCAGGAGGGACGGTAATGCTACATATACAACTGCATTGGGGAAGAAAAGTAGAATGACCCCTGATTATTTGGGACTTCGGGATTTAAGAAAATGATCACTTTCACAGAAGCGAAGATGAAATTTCCTTTTAAACTGTTAACAAGTAGTTTACTAAATGAATGTAACTCTCAAGAAAAATACAAAGAGAGATGCTTAATTTACTTATGAGAGAGGAATTTCCAAGTCCTGGAAGGATCTATTTGCAATACAAAAATTTATATGTTAACTACAATCTTTTAAAACTTTTATGCAGTCACTAAAATAAATTGCTAAAGTTCTTCCACTTGGCAATGCTTTGTTTTCTTAATTGGAAGTTAGTGAGTACTTGGAAGTGGCAAAATGTATTTCTCTAAAGATATTTTATAATTCAGACTTTCACTAATGGAGAGCAAACTCCCCATTTTCCTACTGCTCTGAATTACATTTTATTGATGGTTGTATACAAAGGAGTTGTATAATAAATATTCCTACAGATTTTGCTGTGAAAAAAAATGTACACATGATAAAGTGGAAATTTAGTAGGAATTATGTTGATGTTGCAGCACATTTTGCCAAGACACATAATTCCTACAGGCTTAAGACAAGGGCACTTAAAAATCATACTACTTTCTATTTATAAGACTACTTTGCATTTGCTGTCTCAGATATTCTTTTGGTATCGACTGATACTTGTTTCTTACTTGTAAAAGTTTTATTCTACATGAGATTCAGTTTGACAGACAAGAACAAAGAGGGCAGAGAAGCACCAGGGTCTCTAACTCATCAGAGCTTCTGTGGGAAGTAGGAAAAGGTCCCTATTCAAGTGAGTTGTGGCTGGAGGCACAGTTTGAGACGTGGAGAATGCCTGTGTGCAAAGAAAAGAAGCCCATTCCTTTGGTGTCTAGAGCCCACACGTGGGCTCTCAGCCTGGAGAGGGCAGCGTGGCTGGGTTTCAGGCTCCCTGACCCCTCCTTCAAAACAAGCACAGCTTCTCAGATCTGAGAACTGATTGTCTGGGGAGATGGAAGGAATTTGGAGAAAAACCCATGACTGTGGTGAAGAACTTTTAAGAGGTTTGCTATGAGCTTTAAGATTTTCTAAACCCCATCTCAATCTCTCCAGCAAAAACCTTAAGAAAGTCTCCGTTTTTCAGTAATGCCGTTAGTCCTGAGAACTCTTTTTCTTCTGGGGATGCTAAGTAGTATTAAAATCTGTATCAAAATGGATTTTTTAAGTGTCAACTGAGGACAGAAGACCTCTGAATCACAAAGTTAATTAAACCACTTTCTTGCTCACTGTCCAGTAGAGGGAAATGGACACACTGAACAGTAATTCAAATCAACCTAGTAAAACTCATGTAGTCCATATGCAGAGGGTATGCTCTCTCAGAGGGCAGAAGCCAGGTCTACACTGTGTCCTGAACATTCCCTAGCACTGTTCCCAGTATGTGGTCAGTAACTACTTGCAGAACTGAATGAAAAAAAATATTGCAGCTCTGGGTCTACATGCTAATCCATTTTTCTCACCTTTAAAAATTTTGCTTGAAATAAATAAATTATAATTTTATTTACTTTTCCTCAGATCCAAAGGAAATGAAATATTTTGGTAAAAAATGATTGGGTAACTCAGGCATTTTTGCAAACCATGTGTGTTTTCACTTCTGATTTCCTTATTGCTTAGGAAGCAAATACTTGCAACAAATTTAAATTCAATGTGTGCAGGTTTCTCTTAAATTAGAAATAGAAAGCCCAGGGGTGCCTGGGTGGCTCAGTCATTAAGCATCTGCCTTTGGCTCAGGTCATGATCCCAGGCTCCTGGGATCGAGCCCCACATCGGGCTCCCTGCTCAGCAGGAAGCCTGCTTCTCCCTCTCCCATTCCCCTGCTTGTGTTCTCTCTCTCACTGTGTCACTGTCAAATAAATAAATAAAATGTTAAAAAAAAAATTGAAAGCCCAATGGGAGATTTGCATTATGAGGAACATGGAGTAGTTTGGGCATGTATTTTCACGGTAATGAGTGTGTGCCAGAGAAAGAAGGATAACAAAGAGCCAAGACAACATGGGCTTATCATCCTTGCAGTCTGGTTCATGAGTCCTGGAATGGCTGAGTGACAAGTATAGTGAAGGACAGAATCTGTGAGCAAAAGGACAGGGCTGGGGGCCACATGAGAGGAGAGCAGGATGGTGGTAGCTGGCTTGAGCAAAAAACAGAGGATCTGGAAGACACAGAATCCTCAGGCTACCTGGCTAGGTTATACCATGCGAAAGATGGAAAAGCTACAGGGACCTGCACAAAAAGTCTTTCTAAAATGTCATCCTTATCATTACAGTGCCCCTAAATCTTTAAGGCTTTCCTTTTCTCCTTGGGGTTTTGAATTAACATTCTGGAACCCTTATTTTCATGACCTTTTCGGCCACTATTAGTTCACAGCTAAATACTGTTTTATACCTGTGACAACAATTTGGAAAGGCAAGTCTGTGTGGATGCTGGAAGTGGATGTGCCCGGCTGGAGAAAGAATGTTAAGAAGAAAGTGAGAGGATGTCAAAGGAAACTTATACCCACTTCACAAATTTGTGCAAGGCTTGCCTTCTCCTGCAAGATGGACACCACTCTCATGAGCTAACACGTCAGCAATCAAGATTTGAACTCATCCAATTCTTTCTGCTTGCTTGGAAAGAAGGAAGAAAATGCACATTTATTTAGTATCTGCCAAGTATTAGGTGTTTTCATAAATGATTTCTTATGTATTTCTCATAACAGCCAAGGGCATACCTACGTATTATTGTTCCCACAGGAGATACTGGAACTTAAACCAGGACTTGTTACTGTAAGTCCAATTCTCTTTGCTATTCCAAGGTGCTTTGGTGCTTTGCTGCTATTCCAGGTGAAGCTTGTTCACTTCTGCCTCTGCTTTTTTTCTCTTTTGATTATTCCACTACTGACATTTGGGATATTCTTAGGGTCGAATTTTCTCAGAACAATCCCCTGAGTTAGGTATTATTGTCCCAATTTATAGGTGAGGCAACTGAGGCCCCAGGTTTCAGAACCAGATAACGGTGCAGCCAGGGGGCAGGTCCAAGTTTGCTGACTCCGGAGCCCACGCTCTGAGGCTCTGGGGACTTCCTCCTCGGCGTCGGCACCTCTAGGGAGCCACCTATGTGTTGATTGCGACCTCTGTGGCATCCTGGGGATTCAGCGGCTGATCGGTTGTGGGTATCAGTACAGACTTGAGACAAGCGTCTTGTGACTTTCACACTGAGGCAATCGGCTCCTGGCCGCGCAATGTGGCCACTGGACTGTCCCTTCAGTAAAGCCAAATTAGTGATGGGAAAACAGAGGGATCTTGTCTGGCATTGAGTTCCTGTGATGGCGTTCATCCCTGTCTTGTCCAAGACTGATTTGCAGTTTAATGGGAACCAGAGTGATTGGAAATATTTTGCAAGAACAGACTTCTAATTTTTTTATAAGGATACAGCTATCAAGGAAAAACATCAGGGAGTGAGCATGGCCATCTCATCTCCACCCCTGGCGGAAAGCAGTCCAGCAGCAGGATGCAGGGTGTCTTAGCGGAGTCTCTCATTACTCTCCCCCTCACTCAGGCGTAAATCATTCTCTAATTGCAGATCAGACATAAATCGTTCTGGAACCATGGTGCTCACTAACTGTTATTGTATTATTGAGACATAAATCCTATGTCAGCTTGACGAAATGTCTGCGGCCATCGGGTTAAACAAGTCAAGGCAGCTACTTAACGATTTCCAAACACTCGATTATTAAAGTTCAGACAGTGTTCCAGTGGAAAACCGTGTTAAAGTGGACTTTAAACAGCCATTTCTCACATATGTTTGGTAAACAGTAGCCATAAAGACTTCCCCTGCTCTGAACTTCATCTCAGAAAGGCCTAGAATGGACAACACAGGTACACAAGGAGAAGCAGCCCAGAACTGGGGGGAAGAGGGGGCTCCTTTGACCTTTGCAACTTTTCATTCTGTGAAGCCCAGCTTGATGCCACCCTTTCATACTTTTCTTCCAACCTGTCTCTGGGCATCTTATACAATGTGGAGAGAGAAAACGACTCATTTTGCACCATAGATGTGACCTCAGTGAGCTAATTATAGCCCTGATTTCTGTAAATGAAGCCTAGGGGCACCTGGGTGACTCAGCGGTTAAGCGTCTGCCTTCGGCTCAGGTCATGATCCCAAGGTTCTGGGATCGAGCCCCACATTGGGCTACCTGCTCAGCGGGGGGCTTGCTTTTCCCCCTCCCTCTGCCACTCCCCTTGCTTGTGCTCTCTCACTCTCTCTTGCTCTATCTCTCAAATAAATAAAATCTTAATAAATAAATAAAGCATAGCACATTATGTTTGGATAGTTCCACAGAGTTTCTGAAAATTTCCTTGTGTATGTGATCCATGTTCTCTGCTACTCTCTCCCTGAATGATCAAAAAAAGGACTTCCCTAGCATCATGCCTCCACACTACAAATTTTTTTTTTTTAAAGATTTTATTTTTATTTGACAGAGCACAAGCAGAGGGAGAGAGAGGGAGAAGCAGGTTCCCTACTAAGCAAGGAGCCCGATATGGGACTCGATCCCAGGACTCTGGGATCATGACCTGGGCCGAAGGCAGCCGCTTAACCGACTGAGCCACCCAGGCGTCCCTACACACTACAAATTTATCTGCATCTCCTTTTCCATCGTTGGTGTCAGAATACAGGAGATGTTCTTCCTTCTACCCAAAATGAGCCACTCTACCTATGCCCTCTCTCTTGTTGAAAACTTTCCTGCCTTGTTCTACAACCTCTTCTTTTTTACTGTCCCCTTCTCATTAAGAATTAAATAACTAAGTTCTCCCCACATTTAACTAAACGAATATACTACCGCAATCTCCATCCCGTCTACTGCCTTGTCTGGGTCCTTTCACGGTTAAGCTTTTTGAAAGAGTCTTTCTCACTCACAAACTTCTGCTTTTTACTTCCCACTCAATCCTCAAACCACCTCAGTCTGGCACCTGCCCCTAAAAACTCCTCTGGAACTGATCCTGCCAAAGTCACTGTGTAGGTTAGATGATTTTGCCTGCAAGTAACAGAAACTGGGTTAAATTATAAAGGAGATTTGGGGCTCATGTACTTAGAAAACCAGGAGTAGAACAAAGATAAGATACCCCCCAACACAACGATGCCAGGTCTACACTCCCATGTGAGTCAACGGAGTACAAAACGGCTGCAGTAGATCCAGCCTTCACATCAACACACAATGATATTCAGAAGAGGAAAAGCCATCCCTTCTTGTGGCTCTCTTTTGGGAGCACAGAGACTTTTCCTAGAGACTCCGAGAAAGCTTCTTTTAGCATTTTCTTAATGTGATGTTAGGTATTCATTCCTGAAACAAGCCTGGAGGACAGGGGAATGTCAGGCAAGCGCCTTACTTACAGCGGCATAATTGCTCCTATGTCAGTCATTCTCAACAGGGGACAATTTTGCCCCCAAAGGGACATTTGGCAATGTCTGGAGTTAGCTTTCATTGCTGTGACTGTGACCGAGGTGCTAATGGCTTCTCGCAGGTAGAGATGAGATGCTGCTAACCAGCCCGCCATGCACAGGACAGCCCCACAACAAAGGGCAATAGTATCATCACCCTTCTTAGTTATCCTCACACCCCATCAATCACAGCCTCTGTCAATGCCAACTCCCAGAAGTCTCTGGAATTCATCCACTTCTGCTCTCACACTGCCACTGTCCTCATTCAGGTCACTCTCACTTTTTATTTTCTGTATAATTTTTTGTGTTGTTTACTGGTCCCGTTTGTCTAACAAGGGTATGTGAATTTGCTGCCCCTCAGCCCAGTGAAGCCTGTATCAGTTAGGGTTTGAGAACAGGTGGAAGGAAAATCAAAATAAATAAGATAGAAATGTATTGACCTCTCAGGCATAAGAAGTCTAGACTTGATGGGACAAGGGTCAGAACTGGGGAAGGTTGGCAAGGACCCAGGTCCCCTCTATCTTGCTACTTCCCCATTTTATCAGCATATGACTTTTTCTGTGTGGTCCCAAACCTTTGCTTGAGCTCTGGCAATCACAACAGTATTTCAGCTAGCAGCATGGAAGAAAGGACAAAGAAGGGATCCCACCATCGAGAAGTTAAAACCGTCCATTTTACTTACAGCTTGTTGGACACTATTTAGTCATATTGCCACACTTAGTTTTGAGAAGCTGGTAAGTGTGGGGTTTATTTCAAGGGGCCATAGATTTAGCATAGATTTAACAAAGACATGGGAAACAATCTTGTGGGACAACCAGTAGTCTGTTCCAGAGCCAGAGTCATCCTCCCAGAGGGGAAGAATGAATGTGATTTGTTGCTTAAACCCTTGAATTGGCTGACTCTGTGTGATGTTCAGGATAAATGTTAAGATATTGAACTTGGCCTTTCAGCCCTCTCCCCCTCCCTTTTTCTGGACCAGTCTAATACATATTAAATAATAGTTCATTATTTTAGCCTGTATTTCTCTGATTACTCATGATTATGAGTTACGAGTTCCTTCATGTGCTTATTAACCCTTAGGACTTCCTCTTCTGTCAAATATGTTTTCATATATTTGGTGTTTTTTTATTTCTTCCAGTTAATTATTAAGAATTTTTAATAAATTCCAAATAATAATTTCATCGTAGTTTTTGACATCAGAAATATGATGTCATTCATCTATCAACTTTATCTAGGGGTCTTTCATGGAATGGAAAACCTTGATTTTAATATATCAGATATATATAATATATGTGTGCATTGTATAAAATCATTTTGCCTTACACACTTCTAAAGTTTGGCTTAAGAATATTCTATCCCAGAATATTCACCCACATTTTTTTCACAACCACGTAGATTTAATATTCGTGTTTAAAATTTTAAATTTAAAGTATAGTTCACTTTTGCATGTGATAAGAGCTTTATTTTAGGAATGAGTTTTATTTTTCTCCGTATTTTGAGCCAGCTTCCTAATATCTGTCAAAGAATTTACCTTCCCTCTCTCCATTCAGTTGTGAAGCCACATTTATTGTATATTAATTTGCCCAGTACAAATGGCTTTGTCTCTGGGCTCTCTAACCTGTTCTATCAGTCTATTTGTTTTGTTTTACACCAGTATTATAATTTTAAATTACTCAAGCTTTGTAGTGTGCCATAACATGTCAATCCTACCATTTTATTCTTAAATTTTCATGTTGACATGGCCATTTACAGACTCTTAGTCCTCCATAAATATTTAAATATAAAATACATAAAAATAAATTTGAAATTTTGATTGAGATTATGTTTAATTGATAAATTAATTTGGGGGGAGAATTGACATCTTTATAACATAAAAACCTTCCATCCAAATGCATGGAATGTCTCTCCACTTACTCAGATTATCTTTCTTACCCTTTATTAAGGTGATAAAACTTTCTCCACAAAGTTTTATTTTTGGTTATGTCCTAGGCATTATATCTATTTTTCTTGCTATTGTGAATGTCATCTTATTCTATATAGTTTTTCCTAGTTATTGTTACTATAAATAAATGCTACTGATTTTTGTAAATTTACCTTTCATCTGATAACCTTGTTGAATTCTCTTGCTGGTAGTCAGAGTTTTGATTGTTCTGCTGACAATCATATCATCTGCAAATAATGATGATTTTTTTATCTTTTTCTTTCCAATCCATATGCCATTTCCCTCTTATTGCATCCCCATCTCCACTTCTACATTAAATAATAATTCCAAATGAATAGCTTTGTCTTATTCCAAGGCTTAAAGGAATTAGACTGTTGTAAATTTCTATATTCATATAATAACTAGTTGAGAAAGCTTTCTTATAGTTCCAATTTGCTAATTTTTAAAACACATATGTGTATGTTCAACCTTCTATAATAATTTTCTGCTTTGAGATAATCAAAGATTTTTTATGATTTCAATGATAGACTTTTTTGATGAAAAACTGCCCTTCTATTACAGGAGAAATCCTTTCTTGATCATATTTTTTATTTTTAAAATACACTGTTGGATTTGATTAGTTAGCCTTGTTGTTAGGATTTTTGCATCCATGTTCTTAAGCTAAATGGGCCATAATCTTCTTTTCTTGTACTGTCTTTTTCTAGTTTGGGAATCAAGATTCAAATGGCTTCAAAAAATGGCATTGGCAGTGTCGTATTTTTTGTTCTTTTGGGGGGATAACTTGAATAAGATAGGATTTAATTTCTTGAAAGTATGGTACAATTTACCTGTAAAACCATATAAGCTTACATTTTTTAAAAAGAGAAGTGTCTGATCACCTTTAAAATATATTTTTTTCTAAATTATACTGATCTACTCAGGTCCGCTATTCTTCTTGTGCCAATATGACATTTTATAAATACATTGGAATGTATTTATTTTATTTAGCCTTTTAAACTTACAAGCATTAGGTATTCAAAATAGTTTACATGTGTATATAAAATCTCTTATTTCTATATATCTTTCCATTTTTAATTCCATATAGGTTTATTTGTATCTTTTCTCCTGATTAATTTTATGAGATTCATCTATCTTATTGAGTTCTTTTTACTGATTTCTTGGATTCAGGTGTAGGTTACTATTCTTTTACTGGTTTTTCTGTTCTTATATTTATTTTTAATTACATGATTCTTTCTTATTTTGGGGGTTTGCTCTTGATCTATTACAAACTTCTTAAATCAAATGCATAACTTTTATTTTAAAAAATGTTCTTGGCCCCTAACAAATGTCTTCAAAGTAAAAATGTCTTCTCAAGCATTTCTTTACCTGTGTCCCATACATTTTATGTTTTACTACTATCATTATTCAGTTCTACATGTTTCATTTTTAATATTTTTTAAAACTCTGGTAATATATACAACAGAAAATTTACCATTTTAACCATTTCTTAGTGTACAGTTCAGTAACATTAAGCACACTCACAATGTTGTGCACCCATCACCACCATCCATTTCCAGATCGTTTTTTATCTTTCAAACCAGACAATTCTGGAACAAGACATCTGCATTTTCCAAAGTCCTTATCTATTCAGGGGCCCTGTTTCCCCCCAGCAGTCCCTGGCCTGAACTCCACTGCCTTGTGAAGGCAGGCTCACCAGGGCTGGTCGGGGTATCTTCTGAATAAGACAAACCTGAATGCCCTGGTTGCTGGAGAAGCCTCTGGGTCCCCAGGAGGCCACAAGCCCAAATGGGAACAGACTGTCACCAATTTTCAGATGCTGCCTCAAAGAGATTGGTGAGGGGCTGGGCCTCCCTCTATATAGGAGGATGTGCAGGTGGTTGGGGCCATGCCCTAACTCCATAGGCCTGAAGGTACGTAGCTGCCCAAAGCCTGAGGAGAGAGTCATACTTGCATGTACATTTGGCATGGTTCATGGCAACCAGGGATCTGTAACAGGACATGAATCTGGAGAGGAAGGGTCACCTGAGAGGGCTCTTGTGGAAACATGGCAGGTGACTCATTTCAAACCCTTACCTACCCAGTGGTGCCTATTCCTTCTGTAGGTATATCTAGAGGGAACTTGACTGCCTTGCCAGGGTGGGGCAGGGCAGGTTGGCTGGAGTAACCTCCTTTCTTTTGGGTGGATAGAGGCAGAGTCACCCTGGCAAATATTGATTCTGTCTTGTAGTCTTAGCTTTTCCAGAATATCTTATCAATAAAATCATTGGTATGTAGCCATTTGAGACTGGCTTTGTTCACTTAGGATAATGCATTTGACATTTATCCATATTGTTGTATAGGTAGTTTGTTCTTTTTTATTATTGAGGTGTAATTCATTTTATGAATGTTTCACTCTTGTTGACCCATTCATGATTTGAGGATATTTATTTCCAGTTTTTAAAACTTGCGAATAGAAGTTTTTGTGAAATTGTAAGTTTTGGTTTCTCTTGGGTACACACGTTGGAGTGGGATTGCTGGGTTGTTGGAAGGTGGTGGTCATTTCAGGGACTGACGAGACAAAAGCTGCATTCAAGAGCTTACCAAGGAGAAGGAGCTTTTCAAACACTACAGGTATTTATTTGAAATCCAGTGGGTTAAACAGGATTAAGCACAAACTAAGAACAGAAAGAAATTTCCTTTTTCTTTAAGAAATAAAGTTATTTTTTAGAAAGAAATCAAAAGTGAATATCATACTAAGTAGTGAAATACTGAAAGCTTTCCCCTTGAGATCAAGAACAAGACCAGCATGTTCACTGCCACCCCTCCTATTAACATTTTACTAACGGTCCCATTCCCAACGGAGTAAGTAAAGAAGATGAAATAAAACATAAAAAGATTGGAGAGAGAAAAAAATAAAACTGTCATTTTGCAAACCACATGATTTTATTCACAGAAAAAAATAATGAAGGCTCTGCATATGATCTCTTCAACTAAAAAGTGATGTTAACAATCACAGTTGTTACTGGAAACAATTCTTATAAGCTAGAAGATATCCCTCCAAAAGTAAGGGTATAACCAAAAAAATTCAATGACTACAGTTCAAATGGTTTCTAAGATTTAATTTTGAAATTCTGTAATCATACTTTGGAAATCTCAGTTTATGCTGAGAATTTTTTGATAGAGCTCCAGTTTTTGATAAGGTGGATTTATAATCATACCAGAATGAAATAAAATCTTGAGGCAGTCAATGCTCTTTTAGCATTTAAATGTAACAGAACATTCCAAAGAATCATGACTAGGAAGAGCTTATTTCATACATTTTGTTTTGTAAAAATACTTGTTTGATTTTTAACTTACTTCTTTGTGTTTTATATATAAATGGTACTTTAGCTTTGATGGTTTCATTGCTTTATCAGCCAATACATCTCTGCAATAATACACTTCACCCTCCATTATGACTACAAAATAGAATCCAATATGTGAGGAGTATAAGATTTCTAAATCAGACTAATACAATATCCTTGGATTTTGAATTTTTAAATTACTTCCTTTGCCATTATTTGCTTTACTACCACTGACACCTTCAGAAGAGGTGTGTCTTTTCTTGACAAAAAATCCAGGGAAACTTTTACAATCTGAAAATAAGAGTTAAAAATTAATAAGTCACATTTCTTACAATCCTAATTTATCTAATAATGCTAAACCATAAACTGAAAAAGAGGCTTGAGTTCAAATTAAATTGAGTTAAATTAAAATTTAAATTGAGAACAAAAACAGTAAGTTATAAGAAAATATGCTTACATTTTCTCAGATATTTATACACTTTTGGTTTATAGATGACAATTTAACCTTAAAATATCACAAGTTATAACAAAATCCTACAAAGTGGGCAGGCTGGTTTCATGGGTGTGTGACCTGCACATTCGCACAAAGCCCAGTACTTAGAAGGACCCCTCGCTTGCTTTAATGCTCTGCTGCTGCCATCTTGAAAGTCTTAATTTTTTAACAAGGGACCCACATTTTAATTTTGCATTGGGCCCTGAAAATTATATAACCAGTCCTGGCTGACCTGATAACTCAAGACATATGCAGCTCACTTCCTGAGTTTAATCCCACTCACATTGGTGTATACCCTGCTCAGTGAGACTACTCAACTGATGACCTGCTCGGATGTTATGGTATTGTCTAACTGCTATACAAGTTTTTAAACACTTACTCTCCTTGGATCACTCTTCTAACAAATTAGTAACAACCAGTTGTGGATTGGCCAATAGACAAGACACACTTCAAATAGTGTTTTCCTAGACACTTAATTGGTGACCAACAAAATGAAGAATAAATCAATCCATTTGGATGTTAGGAGCAGGAGTGCTTGAAATGACTGGGTGGGGTATCTTTTTGTTTGTGGGTGTCCCTGCTGTTTGCCACAGCCTAGCCAAGAGCTATGGTAAATTTTTAACAAATCATCCAGCCAAGAAAAAGGCATGTGATGATCTCAATTTAAAATGTGATAAGGCACAGGAAAAGTCAGAAATAGCACACAGACTTCACAGGGCCTTGGACAAGTCTCACAATTTGCTAGCAGGAGTCAGCTTATTCTCCTCCTGAACTTTCTACCCCTAAAATAGTAGAGCTATGGGCAAATGGAAAGCAGGTCCACAGCTTTGATGAAGACTTGAAATTTGAATACATTGCCCTGACTTGGAGGAAAGGATTACTATCTCTGAACATGAACAAGTCTGAATTAAGACTAGAACTAGTTCAGGCTTCAAAGCTATGGCAGTGAACTCTCTCCAGTGATGACATGTCATAGGAGAGGAAACAGAAGCCTTATCACCGGAGGCACTTAAACTTGAGCTAAGGAAAAAACACAAGGAGCACGTTTGTTGCTCAAAGCCATGGAGTTTACATGCCCAATGAAGCCTGAGGAGGTCAAGTGGCTTGTCAGAGGTCACAAACTAATCAGATGCAGAAATGGGACCAGAGCTGGGCCTCTAGCCTCTAGGTCCAGGCCCCATACTTTTGCATGCAACTTTACTTTCAGATCAGTGACGTAGAATTCCAGTTAAAAAGTGTGGGTTTAAGTGTATTTTTTTTATTCCTGCCTTCTCCCTTGAGTCATACTAAAAGCAACTAAGAGAAAAATACCCTCCATCTTCTTATGGCAAAAAAAAAAAAAAACAGAACCATAAGTTACAATTCTAAACCCCAAATGCTGTGTAATTTGGACCAAAATGAGGGAAGATGCTGAGAATTAAGACAAATGTTCCCCATTTTGTTTTGAGGAAGAGATTCTTCTAAAGAGTGGTTCTCAAACTTTAGTATGCATCAGAACCAATTAGGGAGTTTCTTAAGGTACAGACAACTGAGTCCCACGCCCAGCATTTCTTACTCAACAGGTGATGCTTGAGAATCTGCATTTCTAACAGGTTCATAGGCAATGCTGATGTTATTGGTTAGGGACCACAATTTGGGAACCTGAAAATCCTCTGTAATTTTTTAATTAGGGCAACAAACTCTAGGGGTTGGTACTGGCCCTTGGAAAATCAAGGATTGTCTCTTTAGATGCCCAGTTAAATACCACAAAATAACACAAGGAGCATAGCTACCATCTCAATCCAGGCTCCTAACTGAGAGACGCCGCTAGAGGCATAAACAAGGTGAATAGAGGAAGAGAAATAGAGCCCATGAGAATGCAATGCAGGGAATGGTATAAATGGCATTGCTGGAAGCTACATAATCCATTTGCATCTTGAAACTGAACTGAGATGGTCGCTCAAGGAGAGGGAAGTAACATAGACCCCAAAATACAGATGGCATCCCTTGTTCACACTCCCCTCCTTCCCACACTTCTCCAGCAGATTGTGGACTCATTAAAAATGACATTTATGCAGAAAGAAACCAACAAGGAAACTAGGCATATAGAAAGCAATGATTTTATTTTTTTAAAAAAGAAAGGAACATAAGGAAAAGCACATGAAGTACATACGTCATGAAATTAATTCCCCTTACATGCATCATGATACTTTGAAAGTTAAAACAAAAAGACACAAATGGGAGAAACAAGAATTCAAAGAAGAGAGGATAACCTATCAAAAGGAGTAAAAAGTAGACTGGCAGAACTCTGGAAAGAAATAAAAGAGAAAAAGAATAACATTTCAAAGATTTAAGTCATTTTGGACTGCAAAAATTTGTTTCAAAACTCGGGGCAGGCTTGAGGAGATGTCAATAAATGCAGTGGGGGGAAAAAAGTGAAGATAGGAACACATTTATAGAGGAGAAAACCAGAAAAAAAAAAGAATAACAAAAAGTTGCAGATCTATGATATATTTTTAGGAATAAATTTTCTCTCAGAAAGCAGAAGCTGAGACTAGGTCTGTATGCAGGCAGCTATTTGGGGAAATAGTCCCAGCCAATAGGCTAGGACTTTGGAAGAATAAAGGAGGAAAGGAAGGCAAGCCAGTGTGGGTTTTCTCAAGTCGGGCACTGCTGTGGGACTCTCAGAGCCACTAAATGGGATGTGCACTCAAGGTGGAAGGGGGCAGCATTTATGCACCATACTTCCCTGGTCCAGGTTACCTCCATGGACTGTTAACCCCATGCACTGAATGTGTACAGGTGCCTAGAGAGTCCCCCTGAGAATCCCAAACTCCTACCTACATCAGAGGCAAAAAAAGGATGGATTTGGGTGCTATCTGAGGCAAGATTCTGCCAGGTCACATCTTACCAATTTCGTTACTGCAGAAAAGACTGAAAAAGACCAATGGTCAGAAAGTATGTAGGGTGGGGAGCAAGCTGTGTTGGACATGGAGGTCAAACTGTGTCTTAGGAGAAAGAGACAATGGCATGTTCTTGGAAAAACATCTTAGTAAAGTTACTGAACTTGAAGGAGAAGGAAAAAAGATCAAAACATCCAGGCCAGGACCAAAACAGACATTAAAACCACTTAAAAGGGGGAAGAAATTACACTGGTGTCAGACCTGACATTGCAGTGATCCATACTAGGAGACAGTGGAGCAATGTCTATAAAACCTGCAAGTAGCAAAAATGAAACTGAAGAATTTCACTGCTAGACGAAGATCAACCAGGTACAAATGCGAGAGATACAGGCTTTCACGCTTACAGGAACTGAGAGAAACATACTTGGGGACAAAAATCTAGCTAACCAAGACCTCAGCAAAGGAGAGGCCATGATACAAGGACTGGTAGAAATTAGAGACTTGATTTAAACACAGAACTAGAAGTAAGCAACTATGACATTGAAGTCAAATAATAGGATTCAAATGGCTTAAATTGTGACATTGTAAAAATAACATAATTAGCAAACACCTCAGGTGAATTATTTTCCTCACATACCATACTAGAGAATGGTATTCTCTTATTACATACTGTCTGGCATTAAACAGTACATTTTTCCAGTGTGGTATTCCAAATGACTAATGTTTCTCAGAACACGGTGCCTCAATATTAGGGGTATGTTGAATCATTAATAATAACTTTTGTGGAAAAACAATTATCTGAAGTTCATCATTCTTTAGTTTTACCATGATTTCTTTATCTTCTGTTATATTCATATAAAAATAAATGAATTATATAGTCATATAATAGTAAATATAATACTAGAGTCTGGGGTGCACACACACACACACACACACAAAGACCAAGATTGTGCGTGCATTTGTGAGACTATGACCTAGCTAGTTTGGCACAGTTTAACTTTCTGGGCAGAGCCTGTCATTAGCCCCCTTCCCCCATACTATCTCCTCCAGTAAGGATCCTACTTTCTTACTGACTCATGCTGTCTGCGATCAGGAGGGATTTGGGGAGGATTTGCTATTCACTAAATGGTTCATGTTTGCTTTGAACCAATTGTTCTGGTTATTTGGGGAAAATTGTCAGCAGTAGTTTGGAGAGAAAGGAAAGAACACGAATAGCCATTTATCAAGAAGACAGCCCATGTTTGGAGTTTTGATCCTGTGTTTACGTTTTTCTCAGAATTTGTGGCAGCCAATGTGGATCAGATACTCTCAGATGGAGAACAAGAGCTTGAAACATTAGGAAATTCAGGGATTTTGTGGTTCCATACAAATTTTAGGATTATTTGTTCTAGCTCTGTGAAAAATGCTGTTGGTATTTTGATAAGGATTGCATTGAATGTGTAGATTGCTTTGGGTGGTATAGATATTTTAGCAATATTTGTTCTTCCAATCCATGAGCATGGAATGTCTTTCCATTTCTTTGTGTCATCTTCAATTTCTTTCATCAGTGTTTTATAGTTTTCAGAGTGTAGGTGTTTCACCTCTTTGGTTAGGTTTATTCCTAGGTATCTTATTATTTTTGGTGCAATTGTAAATGGGATCTTTTATCCTGGTGCTAACAGAGCTTCCTAATGACTTCAGCTCAGTCTGGAGTGCTGTAGAGGTATTGGTTTTGAGTGTAGACTATTGAGTAAAAAACATTTTGAAGCAGAAAATGATTTCCATTAATATACAAATATATACTTTTATAAATCCTTGGATATATATAGAGTTACCCTCCACAAACTATCTGAGATGATGACAGAGAAGTCAAATATTGAGCATTCATCTGGGGCTGGAATAATATCCATACATAAATAAATAATTGATATATGATATTAATTGTAAACCATCAGCCAAACTTCTCTGGGTATATCCTTTTGTTTAATTCGGATTTTAGAACCATGGGAATGTTTCATATACCTCCCAAATAAATAAGTAATTAAATGAACTAAGGTGTGGGAGGTAAACTCAAAACACAATACAAATAGTAACCAATGAATGTAACTATATAAAAATGAATAACTGAATAGTCAAAGCACACTGAAGAAAACAACAAGCCTAAGTAACTTTGGAAGACAGTATTTGACTGTGTACTCTAAGAGTTAAATCTCCCCCAAAAATGTACCACACACGTACTCTAGTTAATAAACTTGTTTTGCACAGGAGTGTGGGTTAGGAGTTTTGAAACTATCTTTTGTATTTTCTAGGACTGAGCAAATAGAAAAATATACTACAATGAGAGCCAGATTTAGCCATCAGAAAAAGAGAAGAAGAGAGAATAAAGAGAAAAGTCTAGATAAAGAAGCCTGTGGTGTTGAATTAGAATCAGAGGTATCGGTATGAATTCAGGGTCTTTCACAGGTCATAGATTATTGATAGATAGATGGAGATAGGTAACAGACATGAGCATGTATACATATATTCATACATGTATTTCCTAGTTCTCTGCTCTCTCTAGAGGCAATGGCAGGAGAATGAGTATAACTAGCACCAGGTTTTGGTTTCTAAATACTACTGTCCAATAAAAGGAACCAGGGCTCCTTGGAGAAATGGATAATTCCAGAGCTGGGGCAAGGAAAATATAGAAATAGCCTGGAATATTCTGTGGTGCAAGGAATTAAGGAACTACTCAAACATGATAGAGGTATGTTGAAAAGTTATAGGAGCCAACTTAAAAGAACTCCAAGGCTAAATAGAGACAATTTAAACAGAAAGAAAGAAAGAACTCCAAGGCTAAATAGAGACAATTTAAACAGAAAGAAAGAAGAACAGAGAGGGAGGGAAGGTGGGAGGGAAGAAGGAAGGGAGGGAGGAATGGAAGGAGAGAGGCAAGGGAAGGGAAGGGGAAAGAAAGAGGGAAAGAGAGAAAGCAAGCTACAGAAGATCACCATTTGTCAAGCACTGCAGTAATAATCATTGCTGTCAAAATGGTCCTGAATATTAAAGTCTGTAGACAAAAGTACAATGAGACACAGGATATTTGCATTTTCTCAAAGCTCCCCACAAAAGAGTTATTAATTTCAAAGAGCAAAACGGTGAGTTAGTATAGAAACTTGGAAGTCACCACCTTAATCATGGCATCAAAGTTGGCATTAGCAGCAGTGAGACATTTCAGCATAATCTATCTCCTGATATAACACACTGAGAAGGAGGTGAAATCCCTTCTGTGGAATCCTTGCCAAAAATGAGCATCCTGACTCAATCATAGGAAAGCATCACACAATCCAAATGGAAGAACTCATTGAAAGTTTCAAGGTCATGAGATACAAAGAAAGACTGAGGAACCGTCCCAGACTGGATGAGGCCAAGGAGATGTGACAACTAAACGGATCCCAGACCGGGCGCCTGGGTGGCTCAGTCGGTGAAGCGGCTGCCTTCGGCTCAGGTCATGATCCCAGGGTCCTGGGATCGAGTCCCGCATCGGGCTCCCTGCTCAGCGGG
>NC_138374.1:88787643-88845348 GCF_054177405.1 Leptonychotes weddellii
AAAAAAAAAAAAAAGAAACAGGTATCTCTGTTTTTTATCTTTGGGCAAGATATTTACCTGAGGACCTCTTTAGATTGATTTTCTGGCCACGAAAACCAACTTAGTCAGGTAAAGAAAAAGATAGGTGTGCACTCAGAACAACAGATGCCCCTTTGTGTCTGTACAAAAATAAGTATAATATAAGGCAATGTGTAATGGCATCTGAGTGGCATGAGTGATTTGGAAATTTATAGGTCATAAAAATTTCAATTAAGATAAAAAGGGAAGACTTACACAAAGAAGCTCAAATTGGAAAGGTAAAAGCAAGGAAAATCTGGGATGCAATCAGAAAGAGAAACAGACTGTGGGGGTCATTGGGACTGTTCAATTTTTTTCCACTTCTTATTCTTCCAGGTACATTGTACAACTGCACTTTCCTGCCCCATTGAATTTAGGGATCGCTGTATGACTTGCTCCAGGGAAATGTGAGGGAAAACAGTGTATGTTATTTCTGGGCTTTAAAAGGCAGTACAGAATTTTCCATGTATCCTTTTCCTGCCTCAGCAACTGTGGATCCAAATGTTGAGATGAATCTTCTCTCGGTCTGGTCTCTTGGTAACCAAGACTATCAGAGTCCACTGCTAATTCACGATAGACATACACTTTCATGATGTTAAGTCATCAAGATTTCGAGGTTTGTTACTGTAACATAACCTGGTCCATCTTAACTAATACGCAGTCAAGGAATATATAAGATATTCAGCTAATAAAAGTAAAAATAAGAAGGAAAGTCTTAAGAAACCTAAAATTAATGTAGAACCAGAGGAAAAGAATTTATTTGGTAGCTATAAAGAAATGTTTCGGGGCGCCTGGGTGGCTCAGTCATTAAGCGTCTGCCTTCGGCTCAGGTCATGATCTCAGGGTCCTGGGATCGAGCCCCGCATCGGGCTCCCTGCTCCATGTGAAGCCTGCTTCTCCCTCTCCCACTCTCCCTGCTTGTGTTCCCTCTCTCGCTGCGTCTCTCTCTGTCAAATAAATAAAATCTTTAAAAAAAAAAAAAAAAAGAAATGTTTCATGTGTTGTATACAAAGTAAGCAAATATCTGTAGATATATATAGTAAACATATGGAGAGATATAGTAAATATATATACACATAAATAGATACAGGTATGTATTTCCAAATCTTAGCCTTCCTCCCATTGAATAGCCCATTGTCTCCCTATTTCCCCAACCCTGAAAACAGCAATAGCCACAACACAGGGGTATGTTTCAGGTAGCTTCTTCTTCCTGTTAAATTCTTTTTCATTCCCCAGACTGGAAATTACAACATCAGCTGGATTCCCTGCTTCTACCTTTGTCTGCACAGAGTTTATACGGGTAGCAGAGCAATTTTATCAAAACATAAGTCCGACTGTGTCACTCCTCTGCACGATGCCTTCCAATAGCTCACGACACACTCAGATCAAGTCAGTCCTTCCCAGAGCTCCTAAGGTCCTGTGTGTTTACTGCCTCCGACTCCTGCTTCCTCCCTGTCCTTACCTCAACTTTTACCTAAGGGTATTTATAGCTCCTAATCCTCATGCCAAAGTATTCTTCCTTGGACGTCTACATAGCTCATTCTCTCCTTTCCTTCTAGATTCTACTCAGACATTTTCTGATCCTTTGCACACTTGAATGACTACCTAGCAAATTTGCTATGCTTTATCTTTTTCTATAATATCTAAGACCCTGTGATATACCCTGTATTTCCTGTGTCTTTGTTAATAATCTGGTTCCCCTAATGGAACATAGTAAGTTCCATGAAGACAGCTCCTGTGTTTGTTTTGTTCTCCATGGAATTCCATTCCATCACCCAGATGAGTACCTGGCATGGAGAAGTTGTTCAATAATGATTATTTTCTCAGTGCTGAACTTCTGTTCTCTGCGGTGCGGCTTCTATTCTGCCTTTTCAGTCCCTGAATTGGCCACTCAGTGTCTGTCTGGGGTCAGGCTCAGGGTCAGAGCCTGCCAGCACGATAGCCCCAGGAAGAAATTAAGAGGGCTTACTGCTGAGGTTCCCAAATGCAGTCCATGGAAAAAATTGTTCTTGCCCATGAGGCAGAGAGACAAACAAGGGCAGATTTTGAGAGTTTTTATATACAGTTAATTTTTAAAATTTAAGTTATGTCCTTACACTTTTGGCACTAATGTGTCCTTTCATGTATGAAATGATGATGGAATTCCATGACAGCTTTCTGTTTGGACGATTGTTTGTTTGCGTATTCCTTTTCATTGGCTTTACTTGGCAAGGTTAAAGAGTTCAGAGTCTCCAGTAATTTTCAGTTTTCAAATATTCTAGAATTATCTATCTATCCTAAAAGGTGAGAAACTGAAGCCAGGAGAGATGCCATGCCTCCTGTAGGTTCTAAGATCTAGGTTTTAGCAGAGCTGAAGCTAAGCACATGCTCCCTCATTTCCGGCTGGTTCTGCTTTCTCTACACAAGATTCCTTTCCTCTGGGAAGCCCTTTGAGAAAGATTCCTTCTCCAACTGGGAGTGTTCTTTATCCCCTGACACTCTTGTTCTTTTAATTATTAAGCACTTTGCGGTTCTAGTAGAAAATCAAGACTCCTCTTTCTCATTTTTCTGTCTTTATTCCCCTCTGAAAAAAAGAAAAGTTTAAGATCGAGACTGGATACTTTCATTTCTTGCCATGTCCCCAAGGATGAGGGCCACTGCCAGGAATAGGATGAAAAGAATAGGTACTTTTTGTTGGTAACGGCACAAGGTGTAGAAATTGTATTTTCTCCTTTAGAAATTTGACTAATTTATTTAAATACTTCTTTGTTGCTTAAAACAGCTACACAGAAAAGCTGATAGAATAAAACTCCCAACACTCTTCCTCCCCCAGAGAAAACCCCGCAGTTAACAATTTTGCATATATCCTTCTAGATCTTTTTCTATTTACATATGTAAATAAGTAGTGTTCCAGGAATAGCATGGGAAAACCCTGCCAATTTGTGAGAGAATGCACACACACACACACACACATAATATCACTATGCCAACAGTGGTTCTATCTGAGTGGTAGGAGTAAGAGTGATGTGTAACTTTTATACACCATTTTAATAAATGGTATTAAAAATATGACTTCAACAGAGAGCAAGTTAAGGTTGCATTAAATATTTAGGGAAGCCAAAGAGTTTAAGAAAGTCAGTTCTAATAAAATGAAGTGTCTGTGTTAGAAGCAGAGTGAATGGTTAGGACAGGCTAGAAGGGTAAGTAGAAGGTTATGCTGTGTGTAGAACATTCCTGGATGCTACATTGTCTGATGACCCCTTTGCTGTCCTGATTGTTGTTTTGTACATTTCTCAAGTACTCTGTGTGTGTGTGTGCGCATGTGTGCATTTTGCAAATATCCAACTAAACTCTAAACTTTATTGTAGGCCAGAACCTTGTCTCCATGTATTCATTATCCTCCTACCTGGAGGGCCTGCACAGTACACAGCATGGGTAGGTAAACACTGAATGCCTGCCATGTCGACTTTTGCATTTGTTTATTCTCTTCCTTAAAGACCGTTTGAGCTAAAGATGGCTCGATCTGTTAAGAAATTCCTTCCCCATCCCTGGTACTATATTGGCTCGTGAGCTCCTTTCAGTTATGTTTCTTGTTGTCTTGGACTCTAGCCTATAAGCAGGCAGAGAATGCCAAGTGCACACCAGAGCACAATCAACAAGGACTGGTCATCACAGCTGACATGGATAATGGAATGTGCTTCCTTTATACAGATCACGGCCCTGGAGAGAAGGTTCGAATTTTCATGAGCCAAACAATTGATTATAGCACCTTCCCGCCACCCAGAATGTCCTGACTTCTATATGGGAACCATCTGGGCCACCATCATGGGGTTTACATTATGATCACCGTCAGTAAACTTGGAAAATCACTGAATTCCAGGATCAAAAGGGACCCTTAAAGGTATCGTAATCCAACATCCATCTTTTTTATAGTTAAGTTATTGATGACTGTTAGTAATTTATGCAATACATTGATTGTTATGAAGTTTTCTTTTCACCCATATGAGGATTTGAAATCTCCCTTGCTGAAACTTCTACCCATTGTTTTCTCATCAATTAATATTTCAAAATTGACCTCTTTATATGTCAGATTCTGTGTTATATGTTGAGGCTAGAAAGATGGGTAAGGCACAGCTCCCGTGTGAATGTGAATAAACAAATGCAGCCTCATGGGTGGGTTGGAAGTTAATTATATAAACATATAATAAATATGCTTTGTTTATGTGAAATGATTAATAGTTTTGTAGAAAAGCAGGGTAGAGGAGCACCTAACCCAATTTAGGTTGGCAGGGTGAAGGAATGGAAGATTTCTGATGTATGTGATATGTCACTTCTCTTTCTAGCTTGTTAACCATGGAACTATTTAATCAGCTACTAGTCAACCCAACTATATCATCTAGAGAAAACTTCCACATCTTTTCCATGAACATAATAATCTTTGCTGGGGCAGAATGACTGAATCCCTATCATTTCTTTCCCCACTCCTCTCTCAGCCCTATGTAGAAACAATAACATTTCAGGAATTGACCCCATAAATCGCATATCCTTTGCCAGGATCACTAATATAAGCCTATCAGTGCATAGCATTCCATTGAAGACAATTACTGTTGAAGGAGTGGGAACATTATGAAGGGAAAAATTATGTTCTGTGCTTGGGAGTGGCATACTTTCTTTCATTTTTTCTTTCCAGAAATGAATGAGGTAACATGTAGCCTATTTTCTACTAGTGAGCAACTTACATCCATGATGAAGCCAACACTGTTATCAGAAAAGAGACAAAAAAAAATTGGATCCTTGATCATATTATTGAACTGGATGAACCAGTTCTGACACATACTTCCAAGCATGTAAGCCAAAAAAATGTAGTTACTCTTGTAGCCAGTTTGATATGGATTTTCTGTTACTTGCATCTAAAAGCATCTTAAGTGTTTACCTTGCCTAAAGCCTTATTGAAATGAAAAAATAGAATGTCTATGTTTTTTTTTTTTCAAACAACCAGTCTAATAATATTAAGAAGGGAGAGAAAGTCTCTTTGGTATTCTTGTTTTTGTGAATCAATTATGGTTCCTTGTGCCCAAAGGCACATTTTCCAGGAGAAGTGTTCTTGATTCACTTAGAGAATGGTAACAGTTGGAAACAATTCAGCTCCACAAGTATTGATTACATGTCTACTCTTTGCCCTGCATTATGCTAGGCACCAAGGTATATGCAAAGTGGTTCTGAATAAGATATGGCTCCTTTCTTCAAGGAGCTTAAAATCCTTTGGAAAGCAAATGTAATAAAGGAGTTTGAGCTTTGGTGTCATACACTGAGTTTCAAATGCCTATTATATGTCTGGCACTATACATATGCTGTCTCATTCAATCTTCACATCAACTGTTAAGGTCATTATTTATGAATGAGGAAATTAAGTTCAAAGAGGTAACTAACTTTCCCAAAGTGACTGTCAGACATGATGGCGCTGGGAAATGAATATAGGACTGAGTCCAAAACCAAAGGTATGACCAATGTTTAGCTGGATCTGAATATGCCATTAATAGGAAAGCACCACCAGACAGCCAATTTATGTCTATTGTAGTTCTTCTGTCTTGAAGATATGCTCTGAAGTCAAAGGAGGTGTTCAGTTGGTCTTTTTTAGGGAAAAACTCAAATGAGGCAAAAGCTCCATCTGATGGCAATTAGTGCAAAAGGCAAGAGCATTGAACAAGCTTGTTTTTTGTTATTTATGCATTTAATGAAGATTTATTATACCTAATATATGATAGGCATTGTGCTAAACACAATGAAGAATACAAAGATTCATGAGGTTCAGTTTCGGCTCCGAAGGAGCTGTGGCCTTTTAAGTAACAATAACTGCCATGCATCATATGTCTACTAACTGCAAGGCATTTTTCATAAATCATCCATAACCTTTAAATGGCAGTGCAGTGTAAATCTTTTTGTTCCCATTTTATGGATGAAGATGCTGAGGCTTAGAAAAGGCTATACTCAAGTCACACAAACAAAGTCAAGATTTGAAAGCAAGTCTGACCCCAAAGCTTGTGTTCTTTTTATAGGAAGACTTCTGCCACATACATTTGCCACCCAAACTTGATTGACGGAAGTAGGGTCCAATAGGCTTTCCTTTTTTATCCTCCCCTCCTACCACTTGGCTCCCATTCCCTTCCACACTGAGTGCCTCCCCAAGTGCTGTTTGCTTAGGCACTCAAGGACTACACATCATGTGTTTTCAGCTCTGTAGCAGAACTCTATTATCTTGTCCTAATGTTTACCAAGTGACTGATTTTGAGAAATCTGAGGTCTGAGCATTATGTTTCAAGTTCTGTTGGCCATAACAGGTCTTCTTGCCTCTAGTGTTGAACTGGTTATATGACTTAAATTCAACAAATACATTTTGAACACTTACTAGGTATGCTAGGTCTTTCCATATATGTTGTGTCATGACTTCCATTTTGCAAATAATGGATTTGGAGCTGTAGTAAATTCCTCAAGGTCACTCATGTGGTAAGTGTAAGTCCAAGATTCAAATTCCAGTTCTCTCAATCCAGCATAGTTTTTAATATATATCCAGGCTTTCAATATATTTTCCAGGATATGTCCAAGTCTAATACATTTTCTGCTACACCAGATGTGAACACTGTTGGTTTTTGTATGGTAAGAACTACTTTTATTTAAAGCATTTACTCTCTTTCTTCCTCTCATTCCACTTCCATGATTGCTTTTGGAATGTTTTACGTCTGTGCAACCTCTGCTTTTTTTCCTTGGTGTCTCATAATTACTGGTCCTGGCTCCATGCTCTCTCCCATAACTATTCCCAGAGGCCAGCTCTCACCATGTTACAGCCTGTCTCTCAGTTAACTTTTCATGAGAAATGCCTCTTTTGTGGCATTTACCAAAGGGAAAAAAAATCTCCCAAGCTTCTCTAAATAGCATAAAGTAAGACTTTTCTCATAGTCTTGAAAAAGTTTCTTTTTCTTTTCTTTTTTTAACTTGTATAACTTACGCTGTTAGTAGGACGTAGACAGCTTGCCATATGAAAACTCTTCAAGTAGACTTTCTTTAAGCCTTCAGTATGACTAAAACAGTGATTTACTCTCCTTAGCCCTAGGTAATCTCTTGGGAATGCTTTATGATTTTTCAGAAAGGAACAAAATAGCAAGTGGAAAATGTGAGATTTACTTTTTAAATTAATGTTTATGGTAAAACTCAATAGGACCTCACTGGGGTAAGTCCACAACAGTTTTTATGTCTATTGCTTTGTGAAGTTCTCAGCCACGAATTAGACTTTTCTGTATTTCTTGCATAAACCCATCTTGCTTGAAACTTCAGTGTGGTGGTCCTTGAATTGAACTGAAAGAGAGAGTGGAAATGAGAAAAGAGCTAGGGTCACTCACTGGTACCTTCAGAAGTTGGTAAGTTCTTGATAGAACACTTTACTTGGTATAAAGTAAGATTAAGACAACACTTCCCTTGTAGAAAGGACAAGTGGAAAAAATGTCCTAGTCTTTGAGAGAACAAGCAAAATCATGCTTTTAGCAAAGTAGTGAAAATGAACAAAGCTTCAGCAAAGTAGTGAAAAGAAATAACTGAGAAGTCTGATAGACCAGAGTGCAAATCCCACATCAACTACTTTTTTTCTTTTTTTTTCCACATCAACTACTTTTTAACTGCAAGTGGTTTAACATCTCTGGGGTTGATAATAGTTACCACTTCATAGGATTGTTATGAGGTTTAAATGACATCATAAAAGTAGAGCACTTAGTAAAGCACAACTTGCCTATTGATCCTAAATTTGGTAAATATCCTAGCTGTTGTGATAATGATGACTATTTTTTCTAGAAGTATATATATATATATATATATATATATATATATATATATATATATATATATATATCTTCGGTGAAGTCCAAGTGGTATGACAGGATATTTCTACTTGGGTATCTGGTCATCACCTCAAGCTTATAATCCTGTACAGCAAAAACAGATTTTTCTGAGATCAGGGTGAAAGGATGGATGGAACCAATGACATTGACCTAGGAGATAGATTTAAGTTGCTCATTGACACTAATCAGTCATGCATTTCCAATGTGTGCTTATTGAGGCAATTAGCCTTCAGTCTCTGTAAGTGTAGGTGACTGGATTTCCTAATAAAGTACTGGTTAAGAAAGATTACATCACTCCAAGTCTCAGCATATGTCATCAGAAATCACATGATAAAAATCCAGTGTTTTGAGGGGGAGAAAGTTGGGCAAGAAGGAATTCACAAGCTACTAGGTGACACTGGGAATGACTTGGAGAAGAGAGGGACAAATTGAACATTCAGCTGATTATCCAGATTCTTCACCATAGGCCTTGCAACCCAGGAACCTTTAACATTTGGTCCTTTAGTAGAATATAAATTCCTTTATTACTATCCTTAAGAGACATCCTAACTCCAGAGCTGCTTCTGAAATTGCCAGTGACCTCTGTTGCAAAGAGACTGTTTCATTGGAGAAACTTACCTAAGGCAGGCTTTAGCAGAAATTATCCTAAAAGCACATACAAAAGTGGGATTTGGGATGGCATGACCTCCTGCCTTGCTGACAATAAGGACCACATCACTGGAGAATTGCCCTTAGCAAAAGAGCTTATATATAAATGAATGAATGAATAAATGAATGAATCTTTGTATTTATGCAGCATGGAACCAGGCAAAAAAAAATGATTGGAATTATCCTCTATAGTCAAGGGGCTTACATGATATTTTATATAAGAAGCATAGACAATCCTAAATTAATCTACTGATCCCAGACTACATTTAGTTTGGTTATTATTGGATTTTGAAGATTTATGAACTAGAAATAGTAGCCTCCCACCCCTCAAACTGTGCGAACTTGCTTTAAATTTTGAAGCAGAGTATCTGTTCAAGCAAGCAGGAAATGAATTTTACCAAGTGAAGAAAGTCAGCCAACCACCAGGCAGGCCAACCATTTACCTGGATAGCTGCCTCCCCAGAGATTGTGGAGGACCAGGGGAAGAGCCAGAAAGAAGCCCATCTCCAGCTCCACTCTCTTCCTCTCTCTGGACACCAACATTTCTTCCACAGTGTATGAATTGGATTGGCTTTGACACAATATTTCTGAATAATAAATGCCCACCAAACTCACTGGTTTAATGAAACAATCATTTATTTTCACAGTCTGTGGGTTGGCTTAGCTGGGGTGAGGCAAGGCTCAGCTGTGTGGATCCCTGGGTGACTGTGTTTCTCTGGGATGGCTGGGGTGGCTCTGCTCCACATGTCTGTATTGTCCTGGCATTGAGAACTGGCCAAGGCATGTTTCCCTCAGAGGGAGGAGAGGCAAAAGGGAGCAAGAGGAAGCCTGTGAGGCCTCTTAAAACCTGGGCATGGAACTGGCCCTGTCACTCCCATCCACGTTGTCAAAGCAAGTCATATGATCAACCCCAAAGTCTAAGAAGCAGGTAATACGCACCCTCCACGATGAGGCTGTGGCAAGGGTGTGAATGCAGAGAAGCTAGAGAATAGGGGTCATTCAGTCTACCAATCTGAATCATCTCCAACCCTACAAAAAGTTCTTTCACCTGAAGAATTTGAAGTTTCCTTATTAAAAGGATTTTTCTTCCTTCACTTTTCATCATCATTCAAGGTTCTAAATCCCCTTCACCCCTCCCTTAGCCAAAGTCCAGAGTTCTTGTTTTCATGAACAAGCAACATTAACATTAATGGTATTGCCTAAGTTCACTCCCTGTAAATAATAATAAAGGAAATAAGATACATAATCACTCTCTCTCTTTCTCACACACACACACAAACTATGAAGAGTATCCAAAATAAGGAAAAGCTAATTATTGGGTAGGGTTAATCTGAATGTCTTCATGGAGAATTTGAATATCAAGTATAACCAGGAAGGAAATTACTAAGCTCTCTAAAGGCTTAATTACTCCAAAAGTGTTTAAATAGTCCAAAAATCCAGTTGTAACATTCCACCTATTACCCATATTGTGAGAAAAGAGCTGTATGTACTGGTTAATATTTTGCTCTTTTACTTGTTACTCACCACAAGCCTTCGTCCAGCCATATTAAGCATACAGACCATTAGTGCAAGGCAAGTGAGTGACAGCAGAGATAGCTTAGACCTAACCCAACACCACAGTTAGACAGAGCTTAAAGCCCAACTTTGGTGGGTCAGGAGTAGGGTGGCTCATGCATGCACCAATGCATGTGTCTCTGTCTCTCTGTACACATAATCAAAAGTAAATGTTTGCTGTGTTTATTGATCAATTAATGCCCATCAGTGATCAACAAATCGTACTATATCTGCCCAGTTGCAGTTGTTGTCATTAGGAGCCATTAGTCCATTAAAAATATATGTGTTTGAGGGGCACCTGGGTGGCTCAGTCGCTAAGTGTCTGCCTTCGGCTCAGGTCATGATCCCAGGGTCCTGGGATCAAGCCCCACATCGGGCTCCTGGCTCAGCCAAAAGCCTGCTCCTCCCTCTCCCACACCCCGTGCTTGTGCTCCTGCTCTCGCAATCTCTCTCTCTGGCAATTCAATAAATAAAATCTTAAATAAATAAATTAAATAAATAAATAAAGATATGTGTTTGAGCCACTAAGGTGATATATACGGGTCTCCCCCACTATTTGAGAGTGGAGTGTTCCTACGAAATCTTTCATAATCCAAAATGAGGTAAAATGAAGAAACAATTACCATTAATTTACATGGAAAAATCTCTGAGCTTTCCCAGACCCCAAAAATAACCTCTCTTAGGCCTTTCTGACACCTTAGGGCACATCTTGCTAATGGATACACAAAATAAATTGAGATAAAGCACAGATGCTACAAGACACAGTTCAAAGCTGGATGCTGAGATGCCGAGTGTTGTTCCAGGGAAAGAACTTGGCAGCATCGCTGTCACTGCTCACGGTGCATGCTGCAAAATAAAAACTGCATGCTATTTTCACTTTTCATCTTTTTTTTTTTGGTGAAAGTGAAAATCCTCTTCCAATTTCTTTGGGTTAACGAAAACAGGTACAAATACTTATATTTGATCACTGATGGGCATTAATTGGGCTTTAAGCTCTGTCTGTGTGCTTCTGTCAAAGCAAAGTGGCATACTGCAATCTTCTGGAAAGTGGGGGATACTTGCATTGTACAGTTGCCTTACCCTACTGTTTCTAAAACCAAGTTTAAAGTAGTAGAGGAAAAGCTGCTTTTTGGGTGAAGTACCCCTAATCACTTTTTCTGTGCCATCCTGACTACCTTTCACTATAGAATTTACCATCCTATACTGTATTTGTTCACTTATCTGTCTCCACCATTTGATCATAAGCACCAGGAGGGCAAGCAAGTAGTTGTCTTCGTTTATCATTTTTCTCTTGGTACAGTGCCTGCCATGCATTAGATGATCAATAAATATTTATTGAGAGAAATAAACAGCATTCCAATATGTTACACAGCACAATACAAGGGAATCATTTTGTAACTTCTCAGTGTTATACAACTTTCTTATAATTATTATAATATCCATTAAAATTACCTAATGAGAAAAATTACAATAAGCAAACATCAGATTACAAATGTACCAGCCCAGGCAATCTGTCGACTTTGCACATTATCTAATTTGGGGGTTTTATGTACAGATCTCAGCATGAACATGTACAGTATATACTTAACAATGTGGGCTACAGGGCATATAAACTTGCTGCATGGTGGGGGGCAGGTCTATACTCACTGCCTACAGACACACAGAGACAACCTCATTAGTAACATACAATCTTGGACTTCACATTGAAATGGTTTCACTATGAAAGTCCCTCAAGGTTGTGAAATATAACTGAGATTCAAGTACAAAATAAAATGCAAGTCTTACCAGAGGAAAAATACAGTTTTTCTCCATGTTAAAAAAAAAGAGAGAGAGAGAAAGAAGATTTTTTCTCCCTGAACTATAGGACCATAATGATTCAATTTCTCTTGCACCAATCAGCATCAGCTTGTGAGATCCAGACCTGGCACATGGAAATTTCAGCCTTAAGTCAAATATTATTTCAAAGTTAATGACAAAATCTATTTTTGCAGTGGTCTTGTTTAAAATATTTCCCCTTAATACTCTTGAAATGCTGTAATTGAAAGCAGTTATTTGAGATGCCAGTGCATACTTCTTTAATTATGTCCTGTACCATCTGTTTCCAATGAAAGGGCAGTATCTGTTTGCAGTTACCAATCTTATGAAAAACAGGCTTGTCCCGAAATAGATTGGAACTAAAACCAGAAAACATTTCTTTCAGAGGCATCCTTTCAAGCCAATTAACTTTAATCATTATAGAAATGTTTATTTCCCATCTTAGTCTCTCTTCACATGTAAATTCCTTCAGGGGAAAAGATCTCTTTTTGTGACTGTTTGAATAGTTCCAATTTGGATTAATCAGAACCTGCTGGCCTGTATATGTTCCAATTGTGAATGCTGGCAGCTTTCTTGATGAAGGAGGCACTCGGTCCCCAAGGAGAACAGATCTAGAAACACAGCAGGCACACACCTACTGGTCAGAGCAAGTTCTCGTAACCACCCAGGCCCCAAGCTTGACCCTGAGCTGCCTTCTAGGGTGGGGACAAATAAAGTGGTTTGATGAGCGGGAGACCAGAATCCTAAGCTACATCAGTATGAAACCCATCTCCCCAGATGAGCCCAATATTGCCTTAGACCACACATTCACATGTCATTCTCAGAGAGGTTGTAAGAAGGTTTGGTGACCTTGCAAAACATAGCATTTGTGGTGGTAGCTTCTAAGTGGCATCACGCTACCTAGTGGAGAGTTATTTCTGAATTGCCTCTGTTTTTCAGGGAAATTTTCTAGACATAGGTCAAAAAAACCTGGTACAAACAAACCCTCAGTGAATATTTGTTCAATTTATTTATTCTCCTATATTATGGGGATACATTAATAGAAGACATACAAAGTCTCTCTCTTATGGTGTCTTGGAGATAAAAACAAAGTGGTCAAAAGACATGACACATCAACATACACATCTTGAGGATGTGCTTAGATAGGGTCTGATGCTAAGTATCTGGGGGCAGAGTTGGTGTTTAATAAATATTTGATGAATTTAGTTCAGTAAGCATACATGACTTGGCCACCACTTAGGAAAGCTGACATTTAGGGGCGCCTGGGTGGCTCAGTCATTAAGTGTCTGCCTTCGGCTCAGGTCATGATCCCAGGGTCCTGGGATCGAGCCCCGCATCGGGCTCCCTGCTCAGCAGGAAGCCTGCTTCTCCCTTTCTCCCTCCCCCTGCTTGTGTTCCCTCTCTCGCTGTGTCTGTCAAATAAATAAATAAATAAATAATCTAAAAAAAAAAAGAAGGAAAGTTGACATTTATCGAGCCTTTAATAAGTTCCATTCACTGTGATGAATGTTTTACACATGAGCTCCTCTAATCCTCAAAACAAACAAAAACCCCATGAAATAGATATTAAATACCCCCAATGTTCAGATGGGGCACTGAAACTTATATATGGAAAATAACTTACTGATGTTGATCAGTTAATAGTAAATGTCAACATGAGATCAGGAATCTGTCTTAATTGAAAGTCAATATTCATGTATGTTCTCTATTGTCTCTTACGCATTGCTCAAACTGTCCCTCAGGAAGGTTTGCTTCTAACATACCAAAGCTCAGGGACTTCACAGTCATGTATTTAAAATCTGAAACCACATTATCATCATTTGGGAAACAATGGTCCCCATTCCCATTTTTCTCTTGAAGTTTCTGGAGTTGTACATTGACTGGGCCTCCTCACAACTATATCCTTCAACGTTGGTTTGTTGAAGCTAGAGTATGCGTAGCTTTTGGATCTCATGAGCTTCATTCAAAAAGTGGATATTCTCCTTGTTTCCCAAAAATCTTGTGGGTAAGTAATATATTTTCCCCCACTGGAGTTGAAATGTTACACTGTCAGGTTGGATGGATTTGACAGGCTTGAGTTAAAGAAAGCCACCCATCTATCCCACACTCTCTTTCTCTGATGATTTACATGGAAGGGTAAAAAAAAATCCCTTAAAATTTCATAATTTAGTCCCATCCCCAACTTTCCAGAAATCAGTCAGTAATTCCCATGGGAATCTCAAGTGAAAGACAGTACAGGGTGACACAACACAGGGCGAAATGGTGGAACATCGGGAAAGAGAACCGAGACACACTAATTACACAGTAGCTGAATGTCTTAATGCACTCACACTAATGAGTGCCTTCTGACATCATGCGGTCAAAGAGAAGCTCGTCTCCATGTCCTTGAGGCTGGCATTCAGGGGCTATGATTCATAAGCTGGGTTGGGAGCTAAGGAGTTATGAACAAACTCCAAGCACTAATTTTACATCAAATGGCTATGATCTATTTGTCAACTGTTCATTTATCATTTAATAATATCAATCACCACTTCTCAGTCTTCCTGCACAGTGTACGAAATTCTACCCTAGCAGTAAATGAGATGTATTTCTACCCAAAGAACGTTCCATAAATTCATCAAACACACACATACACAAAAATGGGATGAAGGTAAGAGTTCCCATAAAGAAAATAGGAATGACAGGGTGGTGTAAAAGTCAATGTATTCAAATGAAAAAACTAATAACAAAACAACAATAAAAATAACAATCATTTGGGGCACCTGAGGGGCTCAGTCAGTTAAGCCTCTGGCTCTTGATTTCGGCTCAGGTCATGATCTCAGGGTCCTGAGATCAAGCCCCGCATCAGGCTCCACACTCAGTGTGGAGTCGCCTTGTCCCTCTTCCTCTGCTTCTCCCCCCACCTCAAATAAATAAAATCTTTTAAAAAGTAACCATCATTTATCTAGTTTCTCACTGTGTGCTGAGTACAATGCTAGGAGCTTCATAGTGACCTTTATAAGGACCCTTTGAAATGAATGTTCTTATACCTATTTTACAGATGAAAAAATTGAGGCTCAAAAAGATTAACATTTTTAGATTCCAGAGCTAGTAAATGATAGAATCAGAATTCAAACCCAGCTCTTCCTGACTCCAAAACCTCAGCTCTTCCCATATTCATGCAGGTGTCTTAAGGATTATATTAGTAGAGAATGTGGCACAGAAAACTCCATCCCATGAAGGAAGCAGATTGAAAAAATGAAGAAGTTAAAGACTAATATAGGATCCTGGAAATACTCCTGAGCTAGACATTAGATCTAAGTTCTATTTTCTGCTACTTCAGTAAAGAACTTTATGACTTGGGTAAGTCCTTCCTCCTTTCTGGGCTTTAGTTGTATCATCTATTCTATTGAATTAATGAGATGAATTTGGTGCTGTTAAACATTTCAGTGGGAAGTTTTGGTGTCCAAATCCCACCCTACACTACCTCAGGGCTCTCTGTTGAAGGAGATACTGGAACAAGACCAAATAGTCAAATCGGGAATGACATATCAGCATTTCAGGTGGAGGGTTCCTTGGCCAATTCATACCAGAGCATCCTGGGCTTTGAGGTAGGACTGGGCCCTTCTCCCCCTACTCTCAACTAGTGTGTTTGGTATCGCATACTCTAAATTTACCTAAAGAACTAGCCTCATGAATAAGAACAGTCAGCCTGCCTCAGTCACCCACATACAAAGGAACTTAGGGTCAAAAATGTGAGTGAACTTTCCTTTCCAAATAAGCCAAGGCAAAAGCAGGGGCTGGAGAAGAAGCAGAAGAGAAATGCAATTTCTCTCCTCCACAAATGACTTCTAAGATTTTTCCTGGTATTATGAGTCTATGGATCAATGAAGCTGCTGTCCATAAACAAGCAAGACTAACATTTCATAACTGCCATTCAAACTGAGACATGCAGTGAAATTGCAGATTACCTACAAAGAAATGGCAATGAGATTAAAAGCAGATTTTTAATTCAAGCAATATATATATCAGAAGACAGTGGCATAACACATTCAAAGTGCTAAGGGAAAATAATTATAAATCTAATTTTTTTTTTACTTAGCTAAACTATTATTTAAGAGGGAAAGGGAAAACACAGTTTACTATGCAGTTTCTCACTGAAAAAATTATCAAAGGATGTGCTTCATGACATTTTCACTTTAAGAACCAGGTAGCTCTCCCGAACCCCATGCTATCTCTAGCTCTCTCCTCTTCTCCGGCTTTTTCTGTGCCTCTACCACAACATAGAATCTATAAGGCTAAGGGGATGTGCCCACCTTCTAGACACTGGTTTCAATACTTAGAACCCCTGAATTTCTTACCAAATCATCCCTGAGCCTACTCATAGATCCTGTATGTGTCTTTTTCCCCAGTTGTTGTTCCAAGAGTGGGAGTTTCCACCACTGGTCACATTCCTGTGTCCCAAAAGATGGCCCAAAGTTGGCTGTTTGCCAGGGTGTAGATGGAACTTTTGGATGTATAAAAGGGAGAACTAACATGTATGTAAGGCTTTTAATTGTGTGGGATGGAGCCAGAGTGGGAGCAGAACGTATGAAAGCTGCAAAACACAGGCCAGGGGGCCCACTCTCCGAAGCCATGATTTTCTGGCTTGGAAGTCCAAGAAATCCAAGAAATCTGATTTGAACTTAGACTTTGAGGTTGTTATGAAGGCATATTTGTCAAGAAGGAGTTTAGAATATCATTCACTTAATAATTGGTGGGCATTACTTACAACTCTTAAATATTTAGGCATAGGATCTGTGGACCTTCATTTATATTCTTGCTCAAGGCCCTGCAAATATTAGGGGAAGCCTAGAAGAAAAGGGAGCTTATGGAAAGGAGTAGAATATGAGGTTCAATGAGTGCTATATCCCATTATTCAAGAGAAGGCTACAAATAATGAATAACTTTATATGCCATTAAAACATTTAAAGCTAATTATGCACAGTAAGATAATACAAAGTTTAGGGTAAGCACTAAAGGAATACAAATATTTAGTTTTGGAACTGAGAGAAGAAAATAAAAGGGAAATGCATTGAACTTTATTAATCCTATAGAAAAAAGAAAAAATGGAACAAAGAAATAGTGGTAAACAGAAAAACACAAAATAAGAGAAAGAATAAATCCACATTTTAATAATTAAAATCAATGCAACTGCAATGAGAGCACCTATTAAAAGATAGGGATGAGCAGTTTGGATAAAATAAAGAATAAAATCTGGCTGTCAGCTACTTATATGATATACAACTGAAATAAAACCATGTAGGCTATAAATGCAGTTATGAAAAAAAGACTCTAAGCCAAAAAAAAAAAAAACCTTATTTATAATGTTAATACCAGGTAACATAGGATTTAGAGCAAGATAGTTAATATAAATAAAGTGTAATACAACATAACAATATAAGGAGAAGTCAAGCAAGAAGAAATTATAATCACAAATGTATGTGCACCGAGAAGTGGAGTTTCTAACATAGAAGGAAAAATCTGAAATAAGTATATCCACCATCAGAGCAAAACAAAAATAAGGATGATAGAGAAGATTTGAATCAACCATTATCAAGCTTGATTTAATATCTGTATTTGTATTTTCATATCCATAGAAATTATTTTTCCCGGGCGCCTGGGTGGCTCAGTTGGTTAAGCGACTGCCTTCGGCTCAGGTCATGATCCTGGAGTCCCGGATCGAGTCCCACATCAGGCTCCCTGCTCAGCAGGGAGTCTGCTTCTCCCTCTGACCCTCCTCCCTCTCATGCTCTCTGTCTCTCATTCTCTCTCTCGCAAATAAATAAAAAAAAAAAATTATAAAAAAAAAAAGAAATTATTTTTCCCTTTAGTTAGAAAATATACATTGTTTTCAAGAACATAAAATGTATAAACAATTAGCCACATAGTATAGAATTAAATGAAAAATTAATAACAAAAAGGTAACTAAAGTATCCTCTCTCTGTGAGATTAAAAAAAAACTCATGGTTTAAAAGAGAAATCATAAAGAAAATAGAAATATATTTACAACTAAATAATGATGAAAATACTGAATTTTGTAATTTGTTAGGAGATAGCTAATGTTATGCTTACATGAAAGCAAGTAATAGAAAAATTAACTCTAGAAAAAGAATAGAAATTAACAAAACTTTAATAGAATAGAGAGTAACGGCTAGGAGGATAGATAGATGGAATTAATTTTAAAAGAATAGGATCGTACTCTTTATGGCATTCAGAATAAAATACCCAACATTTAATTTTACAAAAAAATAAGTTGCTAAACATGAGACATAACATTTCTTCTATATCACTTATTGATTTTACAAGTCCCTCTAACTTTAATAGGAATATATGAAGAAAATCAAATTGGTATCACTTTTTCTAA
This sequence comes from Leptonychotes weddellii, assembly GCF_054177405.1. Lineage (NCBI taxonomy): Eukaryota > Metazoa > Chordata > Mammalia > Carnivora > Phocidae > Leptonychotes > Leptonychotes weddellii. The sequence goes on from NC_138374.1 coordinate 88,805,968, forward strand.
AAGCCACATTCCCAATATCAGACTGATTTTCCTCTCTGCCACCAACAATGAAGCAATTAGTATTGCCACAGTCCCTCTAGTACCCCCACTTTCCTAGTTTTGTTACTTAATTTGTTTAAGGGTTATAACACCTATATTGTGTTTTGCAACCATAATTCCTACTATTTTTTTCCTATTTTTAAATGGATTCAATACCCACCAGTATTTGTTTTTCTTTAATTTGACCAGTTTTACAATCTGGTGTTCTTAATTTCTTTAAAAATCATTTAATTGTCTGGGTTTTATTATTGAATGTTTTAGTCAAGAAATCTTCACTGAGCTCTATAGTCCTTTGCTTTTTTCATATATGAGGTGTCTGCCTTTTCTCCTATTTCCTGAATGGCAATTGGCTGGGTTCATATTCTAGGGTCTGACATTCATTCCTACAGAAACTTGTAGACATGTGTCATCATATTCGGGAAATTTTTTCCTCCTTTGATGCCTCATTTTTTCTGCCCAACTATCTAAAACAATTCCTTTTTAAAAAGTTTTTTTTTAGTTCAATAATTTGAAAGTAATTTAACCAGGATTCTAGATAGCACTAATTTTCTATCATTATTTCTTAATATGCAAAGTGCCCTCTCAAGCTGCAAATTCAATTCATTCTTCATGTCAGGAAATTTTTTGTTTTATGCTGTATCTTGAGTGGAGGTCTTTATCTCCGGGGTGCCAACCGCCCTCAATGCTAGATTATATTGTCTTTCATGACTATCATCTTCCCCTAATTGCTCAAATCTTTTGTCTGTGATTATTTCAATATCTGCCCCCATGCCATTAATCCAGTTTTTAATCATGCTTGTTCATTTCTTTGTCCTTTCTAATTCATTCATGAACTCTGCAATGTTATTAGTCCATAACCTATTTAACTCATTCTGCAACTTCTTTTTTCATCTCATTCTTTTTCCTCATCCCATCTTTTGGCTCATACTTTTATAAAGTTATTTTCTGTCATAAAGCATATATAGCATTATACCAGGTTAAGATGGTACAGAGGAGCAAGGGCACAGATAACATATATATATTATATAACATAATATATATATAGTATTTTATATAAATTAAATTCAGATAACACAATGGTTTGTCTAAATTCAGATAACACAATGCTTTGTCTAAATTATTAAACAATTAAATTCAGATAACACAATGCTTTGTCTAAATTATTCTTAAGCACTTAGGCTTGGAATAGATATTAAAATTTTTATATTATATTTTGTTATATATATATATACATATATTTATCTGTTTCTAAAGGGAAATTGAGGAATGCAGTACAATTTCTATTAATTTCCCTCCCTTATATCAGTTTATATTAATTCAGTCCAGGTCAATCAGCTCAATTTAACTGAATACAACTGCTTGTTCTAATCTTGCTCCACTTTCATACTAGCATGAGAAAATAAAACTCCAGCCCTAAATAATGCCTCTCTGTTGCCAGTGTTTGCTCAAAGCACCTTTCCACTTTCCCACTTACTCACTTGACCAGGTTTTTCTATCTCTCATCTCGTGGACCCTTGATCTTTTGGCTTTGTGGCCCAGCTCTTATTACTTGCTTTAGATCCCTCTTTGTTTTGACAACCAATTTGAACCAGTTTCTGTACCCTACCAATTTCAGTCAATTTCACTAATCTCTTCTTATGATCCACTCAGTTTTTTTTATTCTATTATGTTATGATCCATTCAATTTTTATGACTCTGTAACTCAAACTAAGAGACACTTCAACTAAAGACTAGTTCTAAAAAATTCCCTAGGCTATGAAACTGTACTTTGGCCTCCCTACCAGTATATAATGCACTATGTCGCAGGGAGACATAAAATGGTAGAGAAAGACTATTTATACTGTAGACTAAAAAGGCAATGATGCCTCAACCTGTTCACCACTGTACTTTGTCCCTCACTGTTTACACCCATAGTTTCCCTAACTGGGTAAAGCCAGAAAGTCTAGCCCAATCTGGAACTCCTTTTATGTGTGCTGATGCAATTCCTAAACAGCACATTGGGAGAGGCAGGCACGTAACTGAAGACCAGCATCAGTCCAAAGTGGCTCCAAAATAAATTACTTTCCAAATACTTCAAAGAGATAAGGCAGACAGACTATATGGCTGATAAAAATTTGGCATCAAAGACAGATGAGGGATTTAAACCACTGTTCACTGTATTTTTATGCTTTGAGTGATGGCATAAGTGTCTTCCTGTTATTCTTGGCAAGGCAAAAAACTCAAATTTTGCCTGTGGTGTTTTTTTCTTTACTTTATTATTTTTTTAACTGTGGTAATGCAGTATGATCCAAAACTGAGAAAAAGCATTAAGTTATCTTCTCTATTGTTCTGGCCAAAGAATTGTTCCTTATGATTGTATTCTAAGGCTTCTATGAACTAGGTTAACCTTAAAATATGGTAATGCTCTCACTACTCTCTCTGGGACATGTCTCCAAATCTAGTGATTCTTATTATTAAGTATTTCTTTCTGATTCTGGTTTTTCTTCCTTAATTTCCTTCTATTCATACTTCTCTGAACTACATTTGTCTATATTATGCCCTAATCCTAACACTGGTTATGACCTTCATATTAAGAAGCATTTCCTTTAGTTAATGTACTGAGAGTGGGAATAGGTATGTGTACTGGGGCAGGATGTTACAGAATCTGAGCGAGGACTTCTCAACCCCCAAGAGGTGATATCTGTTTAAGGTAATCATTGGATGGTACCTTGAAAGGAAAATAAAACTTTAAAGATAGCTTGGTGGATGAGTGAATTAAGAGAGTTCCAACTCTTTATTATGGTGGGGAGAACAGGACATTAACTAAGTAGGCTTAGCATTTATTGGATCTTTATTGGATTCTGAGGCTGTTCTATAAGGTCTTTCCACTCTTTCTGTTGAACCTTGAATGTTTTCTCCCTCTGTGTGAGCTCTAGTAGTTGTTTAGCTCACAATGCCTCAGTAGTCAGTCTTCTCCAATAGTTGTACTTTGCCCAACCTTGTAGACTTTTGCCCTGAGCATGTGTAGCTTATTATTTGGCCAAAGTTTCAATATAGATTTCTGGATTCACCATCTTACTGGAGATCCCATCCAACTGACTAAGATAAGAAAAATAAATAAATGATGTACATAATGGAAAGGAAGATACAAAATAGTCTTTATTCACAGGTGACATGGAAAATCCTAAGAAACCCTCAAACTATTATTAATATATAAATTTAGCAAGGTCACTGGATATAAAGCCAATATACAAAAATTTAATTTTCATTCTATATACTAACAATGAAATTTGGAAAAAAAATAAGAAAACATTTACAGTAGCTTCCAACAATATAATATACTTAGAGTCAAATTTAGTGATATATATGCAGACCTATGCATGCAAAACTATAAATACTGCTGAAATTAAAGAGCTAAATAAATGTTGAGATATACCATGTTCTAGATTAAAAGACTTGATATTGTTATGATACAAATCCTCTTAAAATTAACCTATGAATTCAAAGTGGTAACAGTCAAAATCACCAGGCCTTTTTTTTTAATGAAATTGGCACGCTCTTTATAAAATCCATAGGAAAATGCAAAGGATCAAGAATAGTTAAAATAATCTTGAAAAAGAACAAACTTGAAGGACATACTCTGTTGATCTCAAGACTTAATTAAAGCTACAGTAATCAAGAGAGTGTGATAGTTGCATAAAGATAGGCAAATAGGTTAATGAAACAAAATAAAGAGTTCAGAAATAAACCCATGGGGCACCTGGGTGGCTCAGTCAGACCAACTCTTGATTTCAGCTCAGGTCATGATCTCAGGGTCATGAGATCAAGCCCCCCGGCCCCCCCGTGTCCCCAAGTCACTGGACTCTATGCTCAGCAGGGAGTCTGCTTCTCTCTTTCTTCCCTGCTCCCTCCACCCCCTCCATGCTCTCTCTCTTTAAAAATAAATAAATCCATCTTTTAAAAAAAGAAAGAAACCCATATTTTTAGTCAATTGATTTTTTTTAACAAAGAATCCAAAGTAATTCAATGGGGAAAGAAAGTCTTTTCAACACGTGGTGTTGGACCAATTGGCTACCTATATGAAAATAAATGAGACTCAACCCACACTTCACAGGTTACATAAACAATTATTTTGAGATGGATCATAGACCTGTTAAATATAAAAGTCAAGGGGCTTCTGGGTGGCTCAGTCAGTTAAGCATGTGACTTCAGCTCAGGTCATGATATCAGGGTTCTGGGATGGAGCCCCATGTCCACCCTCTGCACTCAGCAAGGAGTCTGCTTCTCCCTCTGCCTCTGCCCCTCCCCCTGCTCATGCTCTCTCTCTCCTGTAATAAATAAATAAAATCTTTTTAAAAATTTATATATATATATATAAAAGTCAAGCACATATAGTTTCTAGGAAAAAAACTAAAATATCTTTTTTTTTAAAGATTTTATTTATTTATTTATTTGAGAGCGAGAATGAGAGAGAGAGAGAGAGAGCATGAGAAGGGAGAGGGTCAGAGGGAGAAGCAGACTCCCTGCTGAGCGGGGAGCCCAATGCGGGACTCAATCCCGGGACTCCAGGATCATGACCTGAGCCGAAGGCAGTGGCTTAACCAACTGAGCCACCCAGGTGCCCCAAAACTAAAATATCTTTATGATGTTAGTGTAGGGAATAATTTCTTAGACATGACCTAGTAAACACTAATCATAAAAAAAAAATGTTAAATCAAGTTCATCAAAATTAAACATTTTGAAATATTCTGTTAAGACAATCTGAAGACAAGCCACAGACCGGGAGAAAATATATTATCTATATAGTCTACTTTTAATATATTAATTTTTAATATATTATTTTAATATAATTATATTGATATAATTATTAATTTGTAAATATACATTTTTTAAAAGGACATAATACTTGAGCAAACATTTTACAAAGAAAATATACAAATGGCCAACTTGCATATGAAAGAGTATAAAGTATTCTATATTAGTCATGGGGGCAAAAGCAAATTAAAATCACAATGAGATACCAATAGACACTCACTAGAATGTTTAAAATTTAAAGACTGATAACACCAATTGTTGATGAAGATGTGGAATAATCAAACCTCTAATACACTACTGGTGGGAATATTATATGGTAAAACCACTTTGGAAACATTCTGACAGTCTTTGATAAAGTTAAACATATACTTATCTGTGATCCAGCAGTCCCACTTTTTGGTACTTACCCAACAGAAATGGAAACACATATTTTAAAAAGTTAATGTTCAAAGCAACTTTACTCATAATAGCTATAAAACTGAAAATGTCCCAAATGTCCATTAACAGATGAATGAACAAAATGTGATACATCCATATAGTGTAATACTACACACAACATGGCTAAGCCTCAAAAACATTATGCTGAGTTAAAGAAGCCAGACACAAAAGAATCTGCAGTATTTAATTTGATTTAATAGTGTTTGATTTTTATTAAACTGTTCTATAATAGTTAAAACAAATCTGTGGTTCTCAGGGGTAGGAAAATGGGTGGTTAACAGGGATTACCTAGGAAGAGGCAGGAAAGATATCTCTGGTCTGATTAAAATGTTCTGTATCTTGGAAAAAAATGTGGGCTACATGGGTGTATGCATTTGAGCAAACTCTTCAGCTCTTAAAATCTGTGCATTTTACTTGATATAAATTATACTTTCACTTTAAAAAAGATTTATAATGAAAAAAATTCATACTATAATTTTGTTCATTGATGCCATTTCTTCCTAAATGCCTACCCCTTATTTTTCCACTCCTGATGAGGACTTGAGTATAAAATTAAACTTCATTTACTGACAAAACTAGTGACTATATTTATTTAACTACAAGGATATATTGAGTACCAGTGCCAGGCATTGTTATGTGTCCTGGAAATACAGCAATGAATTTTTTCCCAAGGATCAGCCTAGAATCATCTCCAAAGAAGGCAATCTGACAGGGGCTGAAAACCAGGGGAAGAAGAGAGAGAGGTGCATGCCAGCTGAGGAACTCTTTAGGGAACTCATTAAGGGAACTCTTGGTAGTGAAGAGTTTTGATTATTAAATAAAATTAGACAAAATAATTACTAAAAAGTTTCATGAATAAAAGATCACATTTGAGAGTGACCACAAAAGTCATGGGAACTGCTCTAGATTTCACCCGAGAGGTGGGAAGCAGCAAACCCCAGAAAGACAATTTTATCTAGTAGTATGGGTAAAAAATAAAGACTCTGTTGTGCTGGTGTCCCCATTGATGGTGGTGGCAGTTGACTTGCTTGTTTATTATGTATTCTATCAAGATCTACTCTTTCAACGTAATAATTATTTCCTGTTCATTCCTCACAGCAGTACTGTTCAATAAAACTCTCTGTAATAACGAAACTATTCTAGAGCCGAGCTATCCAATTTGGTAGCCACTAACAACATGTGGCTGTTGAGAACTTGAAAAATGCAGCTAAAGCAACCCAGAAACCAGATTTTTTATTTTATTTAGTTTTATTACTTTAAATTTAAGTAGTCACATGTGGTTAATGGCTACCATATTAGGCAAGTTACCCTCAAAGATACACATGTATTGATCGATATAGCTACAGCCCCCAGTAGACCCCAAAAGCATTGAAGTTCTCTGTAAAAGGTTGCCTTGACTCTAGAAAGTGAATTGGCATGCTTTTTTTTTTTTCTTTTTCCATGCAAATATACTTGACTTTTTTGGATAGTATACTTTTTTAACCTCTGGATCTCAGTCTCAGGGAAGTTCATGGCTTTTCTCTCCTCATTCCCTGTGAAGCCACTGGGTCTCATTGCTGAGGAGTCAAACATTCTTATAACACTCATTTGTTCCTTCAGCAATTTCTGTGTGTGCCTAAAATACAGGGAAAGCCACTGGTGATCAAAATAAGTATAGCCCCCACCTTCAAGGAATTTACTTCCTGCCTCTGAGAACTTTTGCCCTGAGAGCCTCAGGCAAAATGAGATCAAGCAATTCTACTCTGAATCTCAAGGAGAAACCTTATTCTTCCCCTTCTACGTCTTTATTCCTACCCTTTTCTTTTTCTTGGTATCCATATATTAGGGCTAGTCTTCATGGATTTTATTTTTCTTTGCAGTACTATAAACTAGAGCAACGTTTCTGCAGGCTTTTTATTGAGCATTCAGTTCACAAAACCATTAACATGTTATCAATTTGAAATTCGTCAGGATTTTAAATAATCAAATCTTCTAGTATTAAAAATCATAGTTATAATGATTTTTTCAGGGATAGTATTTACAAATTTTGTCAACCTATATATCCCCCACCCCGCCCGCCGATCAATAAAGATAGCTTGACCCATAAGTCAGTTAATTCCTCCTGAATGTAGTGTAATGCAGTAGATAAAAACAGGGTTCCCAGGATTAGAATGTTTGGTTTCAAAACCTGATTCTACTGCTTACTGACTTTCTGACCATAAATAAGTTAGAGATGTGCTTCATTTTTTCATCTGTAAAATATAGAATCAATCTCAGAAAAGTAATGTGAAGATTAAGTGAGATAATGCATGCAATGCTCCAAGAAGAGTGCAGGGTCCATAGCATATACTCCATCAGCAGGAAGTATCATTTTACAACATGCTTCTTTTCTTCCTTTGTTAGTCTACTAAATTAGAAAAAAAAAAAAGAAACTCACAGATTGTTAGGAATGAGAGCGTTTATTGACTCTCAGATCTGGATATTCATATTCAACCCTGAACTCAGGGATACTGAGAAGATTTCTCACTGAAATCTGTGCTGTGTCAGTTGCCATGTCCGCCAGCTTCGTTTGAAGTAGGGAAGAAAAAATGCTTCAACCTCTGAGATTAAGGCAAATAGTTTCCCAATATGATTTTTTGTTTCCATATGGCTGTAGAAAGCATTTCTTAGTTCCCTCTTGGATGGGTTATTTTGTTTGTTTGTTTTGCTTTGTTTTGTTTTTCTCAGCTCTTAACAAATCATCAATTTCTTTCTCCAAAGAAGGAAATCCCCAAATGTGGAATGATCAAGATCTCTGTGATTGACCATAGGGTCAGCTTAGTCTTCTTTCAAGAATCCTAATATCTCATCCTCAAAAATGAAAATGCTGATAATACTGGCCCCACACTAACAGGTTCTGGCCATATAAATGCTGAGTATGTTGTGGAAATATATCACCTGAGCACGTATTTGGCAATTACAAAAATTGGCATAATGGAATTTCCAGTGTCAATAAGAAAGCTTTCATATCATTCCTCATTTCAGAACTTCTAAGTTGAGAACTTTTACTTGGAAGCCAATGAACTTCAGTGTGGAGGATCAGTGCCGTGCAAGTGCACTCAGCTCCCCGCACAGAATGCCGCAAGGACACGTGCCAGTCACTGTGGCTGAGTCACATCTCCTTCCACACTTCAGTACTCTCATCACTGCTTTCGTCAAGATCATGGAACATTTCACTAACCATTATCCACTCTGGGGAAATATAATAATCATAAAGATAAGGAGAAACAGCATTCTCTAGGAAGTTTCAGTGAAGTTATTGTAGTGTATCTGATGGGTCATTTTTTGACTTCCATGAACACCTAAAGCATTAGTGTTGGCTGCCTCAATGGTTCAGGATTTAGAAATGGAGATTCTAAAGAAACAAAGACTATGACAGACTCCTTGATTAGCCACTCCACCTATGAGACTTCTCTGCTGTGTGCTCTCATGGCATTCATACACCATATCACATTTGGGTCATTATTTAATTTTTCTCTTTCTCACTAGACTGGGAGCCCAGAGAGAATGGAGACTTATTTTGTTTGTGTTGTGTAGCCAGTGATGGGCAGAGTGCCTTGCACATAATGATGTCTCAATTCATATTTCTTGAACATATAAATGATTAAATGAATAAGCCAGTCCAAATTGGAATAAAATGTTAAGATAAAAATTTAATATGAAAACTAAGCTAACCATCTTTCATGTGTTACAATAGTTAATGAGTTGACAAAAGACTGGCATACCAATGATAGCATTCTTTTTATTTTATTGTTTGCCTTTTCCAAAATTCCAACATATGCATCTTACTGTAAGTAATTTAAGTTGCACATTGCTTTAGAAACCAAAGGCAAGACACATTTGTCAACCACATAAAGATAGGCAGAAAAATGTGTGAACTCTACCTTGAACTAATAGTTCATAAAGGGAGATTCTTTCTTGTATCAGAATTCCAGCTAAAAAATGCAGAAGGAATGATAGAATTAGAAATCACCATTTTGCAAACCTTAATGAAATAGTGGATGTAATCAACAGTCATCAGTGGATACTAAAATCATTAGATGAAAAGCTAAAGGGGAACATTTTAATGGGATGACTCTGGCTGACAACACCAGAATCTACTGATCTTAATATCACAAAAAGAAAAATAGCCAGGCATGCGGTAGCTACTGGTGTGATGCATAAAACATTCATAATACGTCTATGAAGTATTCTTACCAAAAATCAAATCTATGTCATATCAAACCTCTAGATCAAATTTCGAGTTCACAGGAACTGTGAGGGACAGAGGAACATGTTAGTGACACCAAAGAATGCATAAGCAAATAAGCAATAAGCAATAAGCAAATCCAGACTATAAGAAATTCTACAGGATAAACAGACCAGTTTCCTCCACAAGTATATGACAAGGGGGAGAAAAAGAGGGAGGAGAAATCTATGGTTTGAAAGAGATTTAAAAGATATATCAATTGGGATGCCTGGGTAGCTCAGTTGGTTAAGTGTCTGCCTTCAGCTCAGGTCATGATCTCAAGGTCCTAGGATTGAGCCCCACATCAAGCTCCCTGTGCAGTGGGGAGTCTGTTTCTCCCTCTTTCCCTCCCCACCATTTGTGCTCTCTCTCTCTACTCTGTCTTGCTCTCTCAGATAAATAAAATCTTTAAAAAAAGAGAGAGATGTATCAATCAAATGCAAGTGTAAACACTTTTGGGTTCTGATTTGAATAAACTGTAAAACAACAAATTTTAAACAGTTATCAGGCAATCAGGAAAGTTTGAACACTAACTAAATATTTGATCATATTAAGGAATTGTTATTTAATTTAAGTATGAAATGTTATTGGTGGGAATCTTTTACAGATACCCATTCAAGAATTCATTAAGGAAGGATATGATACATGGGATTTGTTTCAAAATAATCTAGCTGGAGAAGGTAAGGGATGTACAGATAAAATATGTCTGGTCATGTTTGATACTTATTGAAGTTGGGTGATACAAACAGAGAGACTAATAATGTTCTTGCTATTTTCATAATAAACAGTGTAAAATTAGGGAGAAAACAGGCAGAAATGAATTTTGAAAACAACGCGGGATTGTGGTTGAGACTGCAGCTCTCTACTACTTATCAGCTGAGGGATCACAGTGAATACTAAAAAAAAAACTTCTTGTTCCTCAGTTTCCTCCTCCATTCAATGGGGACAATAATGGCACTTGCCTAACAAAGTTGCCAAGATTCGATGAATTAATACCTGTAAAGCAGGTAGAACGTGACAGATACACAATATGCTAATACATGTTAACTATTTAAAGAGAAGTCATTCTAACCAGGAATTAATTTTGAAGTTCAGCTGGAAAACTTGCCCACTCTAATTATTTGGTAGTAGCTTCCTAAAGTCTTGAAATGAGTATGATTTTGAGACCAAATGTGAGCAAATGGGCTTAGGTCTGCAAATGTGGGCAAAGTAGGTGTGTGTGTGGAGATACTTGCCAACTCTTTTCTGTGGACCCCAAGAACCAAAGACAGGACAGTTTTCATAAAATTACAGAACTGTGTAACTGTCATCTACTTTATCCTTTCTTTTATTGAGGCAAAAACTAGAGAGCAGAGAAGTCAAATAATGTGTTAAAAATCACACAGCTGGCATTTAAACAGCCCATAGAACCCAGATCTCAGGATCCCAGTAAGACAAGTTATGTGCTTCTTATATCCCAACATTGCATCTGTAAGGAAAGTCCATTCACCCATGAGTCCAATTAGAGCTGCAAGCTCTTTTATTCTGGGATTTCCCTAAATATTGAGAAACAGAGAAAGGAATCAGTGTGGTGGGGCTGAGGAGGGCTAAAGCAGACACCAGAGCATGAATCCCTGGTTAGTAAGAAACTGAATCATTCCCCACCACTCATCTCTTTGTTTTGCAGGGTCAAGTTTCCAAAGGATTTTGTAGGTCAAGCCCTACACACTAGTGTCTATAATCATTTACATCTCTGGTTTCCTTCGTGGCCAATGAGACTCCTCAGAATGGTCACTCCAAGAACTCAATAATGACAGTGGCATGGGTCATTTTTGAGGTCTGTTTGTAGGCATCTGAAAATATCATTCAATTGCCCTGAAATAAAGGAAACATTGTTTTATTTGAGAGTGTCCTAACTGTTCATAGGGACCATCCAAAGTAAGCATATTCTTTCCCAAAAATGGTTTTCAAAAAGGGTGTATATTTCTTGCATTGCCAAGAACAAAGCTTTAATCTGTGAGGCACTTGAGAGCTAAAGTGTATTTCAAAGACATTTTAAACTTATCTGTTAATAGGTCAGTTCTTCTTGGGAAATTTCAGTGGCTGAATTGATGAAATATTCACAAGGAAATTAAAAATTGAAGTTATTATTCAAAATATTGTCTTTAAAATGTAATTAATCAAAATGGGCCTTTAGAAAGGTCAATCAACCCTTTTTATGTGTCCTCACCATGTAAATTGTTGATGGGAAAGAAAACTATGAACCAGTTACTGCTCTTCGAGACCATTTGCACACAGGGAAACACTTCATAATAAACTAAGCAGTATTTTCAACAAAGTAGTGTAGTGTCTTCAAAACATTTCTCCATAGCAAATATGCTTGCAAAAGAACCACTGTTCTCGTAATTATTGAACTTACCTGTGGTCCTCTTGACACCATGTCTTGCCATGTGCCTTTTCACATATTTGTAGCTATTCTTTGTTAATATACTAAAATTTAATAAGCTGTGATTTCTTAAAGGTTACTTACAATGTGGAATCTGAAACCATACCAACAAACTTTTCATACTCTATTACATTAAAATCCATTTGTCTTCTTATTCTGTGAGGAGATCTTTCACTCATGCCTGATTTTGTAACATCATACATTGGTAATTTGAAACATCTGGTTTGCTGAGTTATTCATATCTTCCAAATGTCGACACAAAATCATATTTATTAATATCACCACCAATTTCATCAGAAAAGCCTTTATGTATTGGGAAGCTGTCAAAGTCATGGTGGTAGACAAAATTTTCCAAGATTCTAATTTTCTTTTTAAAACTTTAATTTTATCATTGGCAACAGATACTTGTTTTCCCTGAAGTGACAAACTTACTTCATTTCTTCTTGAGAAAATGTCTGCCAAATACCCAAGTCTGAATAACCAGTGTTAAAAAAGAAACAGCAGACCCAAAATGGAGTCACTTGTGCTTAGCCAATGTCACTAAACCAAAACTTAATGCCTAACTTAATTGCAGTTTCAGTCCCCCTTCCCTCCACCCCAGGAATATAAATTTAACTAGTCAGTCTGGAATTCCCTGATCAACACTAGTTAAATAATCCATCTTATAGACCCTTTTGTTTCCCCCAAAAAGGTGAGCTGACCCAGAATAATCCTTTTTTTCCATTTATGACTTCCTTGTCCTACCCCTCCTCTGCCTTTAAAAACTTTTCCTTTTCTGTAGCTCTTTGGAGTTCCTTTCTGTTTGCTAGATGAGATGCTGCCTGAGTCATGAATCCTTGAATAAAGCCAATTTGATCTTTAAATTTACTCAGTTAAATTTTATTGTTTAACAGTCGTGTGTCATTCCTTCCTTCAAGTAAAACAACAACAAAAAGTTTCAGGAATAAAGTGGAGAGTTCAGCTCACAACTCAAATAATCATGTGTGTTTTTCCTTAAAAATAAGAATTCATCTTATTTCATTATCTAGCAGAAGTGCTTTTATTTGCTTTGCATTTCATTATACAGAATATTAAAAGAACATGTACTAGCTTTGCCTGTTTGTTTGTTACAGTGAGTGTGTGGTGGTGAATACAGTGACTGCTGGAACAATGTGGTGTCACCGTATTGATTATGCTAAAGGACTAGCAGTTTTACCCACCAATGCTTTTGCACTATAAGTACATTATTATGAAAGTAGTTTTGACCTCATAGACTCCCTGATAGGGTCTCAGAGACCTACAGATCACCTGATGATGACACTTTAAAAACCTCTGCCCTATGGATATTAATTCTGACAGTCTATAACCTGAAGTAAAAATGTAATAAAGAAAGACTACAGGAGAGGCAAGAAGAAAAAGGCTCTAAAAAAAAGAGCTTAATTCCTACTTGGGTTGGGTCAAAAGTAACCTGTCATGGAAGATAGTGGAGAGTATCTCCAGGGCAGGCTAAATCTGATCCTACAGTTCAGTGGTAAATGAAGAAATGGAAGGAATAAAAATCTAATACAAAATAGGAAATTACATTAAATACAATAAAAGCATTTTGCATCTGAAATGTGAAAAATACTTTTGGAATATCCTTATTATTACTTCCTTTCTACCATGGGAATAATCTTTATTTGACAATACTTTACTGGACAAATTTAGGAAAGACTCTTAAGTTCTCATATTGTATACAAGAATGATAATTCCTTTTTTTTTTTTTTTTAGAGTTGCACCTTAGCATTTCAAAGAAATGTAAAATCTGTGCCTCCAGATTTTGGATAGCAACTTTATTACTAACCTCATAACTGGGAGAATATTTCCCCCAAAGTAATATAATGGATAAAGCCAATTTAGGTGCAAATGCAACTAGTTTGATACCATAGGTGTGTGGGTTGCCTGGAAAGTACATTTTTGCACACTGATGCATTAAATATTCATCAAGAAAACTTGATTTTGAAAAGAATTCTCAGATGAACCTTTGTTGGGCAGGTAATCACTTCCTATTTTTTGAAACTGTTTACTGGTTGTCTTCCCTAAGCATAAAACTAAAGCTTTTCCTTGTAGAACATGTAGAAAATGTTTTATATATTTTCTAGGAGAAAAAAAGGAAAGAAAAAGGGGGGGAAAGACAATAATAAATCATCCTTAATGTTACCATTTTGTAATTTATGGGATTTTTTTAGAAAAAAATACACATTCACTGTAAAAAAAATTCTGTGAAATTTTCTAATAAGAGTTGGCATAAGGAAATAAGAATCATTACAAAATGATAACCTCTGTAAACTGCCCTCTCATTAAACCAATTAAATAGTCTGAACTCAGTAGAAATAAAAGCATGGAACAGTTTTATATTCTTTCCTCATTATTGCCTTCCACAAGGCTAGTTGCAGCTTTCTTTCCTATCTCATGCTGATATATTACAGATGACACAAAGCTTTACCATTTTAATCTCACAACGGTGTGGATTTGAAAGGGTCCTGCCCCCAAGGTCCGGCCCCTGGGCCTGGAGTCTACTGGACAGTCACACCCCCCTTCACAATTTTTTCACTCCTTCCCAACTGCAGTCATTGCTAATATTCTTTCACTATGTTTTTGTCCTTCTTGCTTACTCTTTTATCCCTATGAAAAGGTTAATATTATCTAAGTATTTTTCTTATGTCTTTAAAAACTCTTTGAGCATAATTTTAATGCCTACATATTAAACTGTCATATGATTATTCTATATCTTTCCATTATTGTTGTATTCAATTTGTTTTTATAAATCTGACTCCCAACATCAGATTGTTTTTTAAACATGCACACTTAATGTGTGTTGAAACCCCATAGTGCCCTTCTGTAAACTACCCCTTCCCCATAGAATTCCAGCGTGGCTGCAAAGGTTTTAGCTGAGTGTTGTGTAAAAAAGAATTTGGCTGGTATTTGCCCCTGGTTCCTGGGAGGGATCCTCCAAACATTTGGAATTTCCTTAGTGATAGGAGTGTCTTTGTTATTCATGATGGACCCCTGGGAACTACTCTGAGTTTATGCTAACAACATGACTCATGGTGGGCCCTTAGATATTTTCTGGCCATGCCTGGAAGACCAACTATGTCACTAGAGGGTTGCAGGAAGGGAAGAGGGGCTGGAGATCTAGTTCAATCACATGATCAATGATTCAGTTAGCATGCTTATGTAATGAAACCCCAATAAAACTCTGGACACAGAAGCTCAACAGAGCTTCCTTATTGGTGATACACATCAATGTAGGGAGACACTTCTATAGTGCTCAATGCAACAGAGACATCAAGAGTGATGGGCAGTGCAATGGTCACCAGCTAGACCCCAAGACCTGGCCTTTACTGCCCACCTGCTTGGACTCATTAACCCTTGTCTTACATTGTCTCCTAAGTTCTTCTTTCTGGCTTTCTCCTTAACTCAGACAAATAAAACCTGAAACCACCCCCCAGGTGATGGCAACTGCCCTGATAAGACCACCCACGAGCACAGACCACCCAGACTGATTAAGCTAAACCTCACTCATGCTTGTGCAGATGGACCATGGAGTGACCTCTGGCATGACCTACAATTACCTTTACCTCATGATAATACAAAATCTCCACTTGAGGAGGAGCCTCAGCCTCATTTACATAACATGCAATGTATGTATAGGCATGTTTCCCTAAGGCACATGTGTGACCTTATGCCTCCCTCTACACAGGATGATAAGGCTTCCCTATTTAAATATTCATCCTAACCCTAGACAAAAGGAACCCATTCACCCTCTCACAGGGAGTCGCAGCTTTGGAAGCCATTCCTTGTGATCTCCTTATTTGCTGCAAATAAACTGAACCCGGTGTAGTTTCTCACCCACCAAGGAGCGAACTCACGTTGGTTTGGCTACACAACATGCCCATTCCATTAGATATACCAATTATGAAGATCTCTGGCCAAGCTTAGCAAGAAAAATTTTAAGTGAGTAGAGGTAAAAGACAGGTTGAGAAGCAGTTGAGAATCAAAGTATGGATAGTAATGAGTATAAGTTAGCTTTCCTAGAATCTTAGTTGCAGGGGAGAAGGTAGAATAAGTGGAAAGACGGAGAGGAAGGGGCTTTGAATGGAGAGTCATGCATGTTTATATACTGACTGGAAGGCAATAATTGAGAAAGAATACAAAAGAGAGAGTATACTTGATGAATCAGCTTCTCTAAAACAGACGTTGGGACAGGGTCCAGGTAGTTGAATTGATTTAGGAAAGGAGGTAGGACAACACTTCTCTGAGATAGTTGAGTGCCTTTCTCTATTAGTGTTCATCAGATTGAGTTTATTCACTGCCATTCAATGGATTACTTAATCCAGTCCAGGAGAGCAAAATTCAATTCCTGGCTATAAGGGCGGCTCCTGGTGAGTTATTGTGAAAAAGGCCTTCGGCTGCCTCTAATTTGACCTCATCCTTTCTACTTTCTTCTTTCCAGCTTGCTGTTGGCTCAGGTGGGAGACCCTGAGGGCAAAGCATCCCCAGATGGGATGGGAACCAAAACTACCCCTGAGCCAGCAAGACGCTACCCGTGACTGACTCCAAGACAGTGACATATTTGACTTTTCATTGCCTACCTGCACGTACCCACTTTTGCCCCACATTTTCCTTATATAAACCTGCAAGTATTTTCAGCACATTGGAGAGTCCTTGAGCCACTACTCCACTGTCTTCCCACTGTTGACCTCATTGAAATAAATTCCTTTCTTCTTTCACCACCATTCGTCTGTCTTTGGATTTTGTCAGCAGTGAGCTGCCAATCCTGGTCTGTTTGGGACCTCAGGAGCCAAGTACTCTTGCACTCCTGTGCCCCCGCTACAATTTTAGTTGTTACTGACAGCCTACTCGGTCAGATGAGGTGATGTGTGCCTCCTCCTAGGCCTAGAGTCCATCATCATTTCCAGAATGGTTCTAGTTGTCTGTCCCCACCAAAATAATTCCTAGTTGCTTAGGGCCACCAGGATATTCTGGTTTCCTTTGCTGAGTTCTATTGAGCATGGGGACCAACAAAGCAAATTATCTGGCTGAGACCTATTTCCCCCACAAAGCTACATTCCAGTAATTTTCCTAGGGGATGTTACTTCCTCTTTGTGTGTGTGCTATCTGGGATAGGCAGGATTGGGAACTCATTCTCTTGGTAAATGGAATTATGTTTTAAAGGCCCACTGGAAATAGTCTTGGAAAACACTCTGCTGAGTTAAGTGTAAATGAATCAGAAATATAAGGATTAGATTTCCCTGGAAATATAAATGGGCTGAAAAATGAAGGGAGGGAAAAATTTCCACCCAAGGTCCTTAATAAAGCATTGGAATGTGTTGCCAAGAAATGACAACCTGTTTTACCAACAACACTCAAATACCATTTGAATTCTCTGCCTTTCCTTTTCAGGCACCTGAGAAAAAGTGTTTGCTTGTCAGTTGTTTTCCTCTACCCTGAAGTATGACCTTATTAATTCAATTAACTAGGATCCAGTCCTTCTTCCCATTACATAAACTAAAGGGACACCTAGAGTCTTACAAGAGCAGCTGATGAAAGAATGGGAGGCAGGCAGCTCTCTCTCGGGAAGTACCGAAGCTCTAAAGAACCCTTGCTCACGGGCTTCTCAAAGGGCCAGTAGGAGATTATGTTACCATCCAAAGTTAATCAGAAGAAGCTTCCATCCCTGATAAAGCTTGCTTTTCTTGAGGTAAGGGGGCACAAGATGTGCCCTTTGCCTGCTGGTTCACTTCCACCATCTTCTTATTGAGAATGAGATCCTTCCTTTCCCAGATACCATAATAATGGAAAAGAAGAACAGTTGTTCTCTGAGCTTGAGTGTATCAATTAGCTTTTGTGACATAACAAATCACATCAAATGTAGTAGCTTAAAAGAGCAAAGATTTCTTTTTCAATATTGATTGTCAATCCTATGGGTTGCCTGGGAGGTTCTCCAGGTCTGAGCTGGCTTCGCTGGTGCTTGAGGGTCTAGGATGGCCTCCCTTCCATTTCTGGGTTGTGGATAATTTCTATTGTGTAGTCTTCCATTTTTATATGTTCCAAATTTTGTATACTAGTACCCATTAATATTTATATGGGGAACTATTTTTGTCTTACATATTTTTTCTCTAATGTTTATATAATTAGATTCATGACATACAGAGTTTTGTATTCTGATTTTATTTACTAAAAAATTACATTTTTAGAGTTTCCCCATCTTTAAAAATTCTCCAAAACAAAAGTTTAATAGCTGCACAGTATTCTTTGATTTTAGGTATGCTTCACAATCAAGGTAACCATTTTTCTTCAGTTGATACTTACATTATTCCTATGTTTCACCATATAAATAATACTGTGATGAAGACCTTTGTAAACAAGATTTTGAATGAGTCTCTATCTCTTTTAGATCTTTTGAAGTGTGATTGTGATGTCACAAAGCAAGAACTCTTCCAAGGGTCTGGATTTATGTCTCCTAATTTAGTGACAGGAAGGTCCAAACGTGTTCCCACAACACTGGGTGACAGCTTCTGAGTATAGCCCCATCCTGTTCTCCCCTGCAGTGCTGTTGGGAACACACATCCTGAAAAGCAAAAAAAGAAGGGAGGTGGAGCACTTGGTAGTAATTTCCATTGTTTTGATTACTGGTCAGTTTGAGCACTTAGAATATCTTTCTTAGCCTTTTCTTTTTTAATAAATTTTATCTTCATGACCTTTGACTTTTTTTATACTGGATCTTAGTCCTTTGAACACTGATCTGTCAAGCCTCTTTAGATAAGACTATTGACCCATGCTTGTCATATCTATGATACATTTCTTCCTAGTTTGTTATTCACATTTTATGTTTTTGATATTACAAATCTGTAGGTGCAAAATCTATTGAAATTTTCCCTTTTGATTTTTTCCCATTATTTTTACACTGAGATCTTTTTCTATTCAGAGGTCAGAAATTTGCTTATATTTTCTGCTCTTATTTTTTTTAGACATTTATCTCTTTAATCCAACTTAAATTTCTTTTGCTGTCCTGTGTAGGTTTAAGTTCTAACCTAGTTCTCCCCTGAATAACCAGTTTTGCCTGTACTCTTGGTGGTCTAATCCATACAGTCTCCAGAGGCTTGTGATGCATCCTATCTCATAAAACTAATTTGTCAAATCCAACTCTCTATTCAGCATCTCTACTAGAACATCTGTCTAATTAATGTACAAAAACTGATCTCCTTTTCTTCTACACCATCCTTGCTCCCCTCCACCCCAGGCTTCCCTGTTTTACAGAATGTCACATACATCCTTCTATGTGCTCATGACTTTCTCTCACACCTCCTCATGTAATCCATCAGCTAATACAGAAGCCCTAGGTTAAAAACAGTCAGAATCTGACTGTTATTTTGGTCCAGTACCATCACCTCTTACCTAAATTATTACGACCACCTATGTGCTTTTGCATTAGGATAACTTCGGACTGTTCTCAAAACAAAATCAGAATGGTATGTCAAATCATGTCCTTCCTCTGCCCAAAGCTCCCAATGGCTTCCCTTCTTATGCATAGCAGTGGTGAGATCTCTCTACTAGCCTAATGATATCCCCCCTATTACCTCTCCTAATGCTTGACCCCTGCCTCACTTATGTCCTACTACAGTGGTCTCCTTGATGGTCTTGCAAGAAGTGCAAGCATGATCTGGCCTTAGAGCATTAACACTTGCTGTTTCCTCTACTGGAATGCCCCTCGGCCAGGTAGATGCATGGCTTTTGTTGTCACTCCCTGTGGTCTTTGCCTAAACATCACTTTCTCACTGAAACATTTGCTACCCATACTATTTAACATTGCAAATTATACTCACTCCTCTTATGCCCCAAATTTCTGCCCCTCCTTTTACCTTGTTTTACTTTGTAACACTTATAACTATATGGCATACTACATTTTGTATTCCCTTACTTATTTATTGTCTATCTCCCCATACTAAAAGGGGAGTATGAGAGCAATAATGTTTCTTTTTTTTTCACTGATGAATCTTCAGTCTCTAAGTTTTTATATTTATAATCCCATCAAAGTATTCTTTGATGTTTTCATTCTATTAATGCTCAGGAAAAACAACAACAACAACTCCAGGTGTTTAAGTAGATCATATTTTTGAGAGTCATTTTTTTTGTTTTTATTGAATGTAGATAAGTTTCTATGTTTTTTATCTACTTTTGAAATTTGGTAGTATAAAAGGTCAGAAAAATTATTATATGTCCTGTGCCCTACATTTTACAAAGAGTTTTTAAAAAATAAACACTTGGCCCCAAGAATATCACAGATTTTTCATATTAAAAGACTTCCATGGAATCCTGAGTCCCTTCACAACACTTCTCAAATTTTGTTATATAGTAGGATGTAATAAATTAATTGTGTGTTATAACTATTAAGGACTTTCCTCTTTTTTCCCCATTTTCCAGTACAAGAATTTAATTCTAAATTCAATAATCTGTCCTTAGAATTACCATGTCTAAATGAAAGTGCTATATAACTACCCTCTCCTTCCAAATTAAGGTCTATTGTTTGGGGAATTTTCTTCAGTGTGAAGGTGGGAAGGTTTTCTTTGCTTGTTTGTTTTGTTTTGTTTTGATTTACCAAAACTTGCACAATTACCTTAAAGAAATGTTCTTATTAATTAAAAGAAAAGTCTAAAATAACTAAATGAAATAACAAGAACAATGGAACTAAATTATGATGTACATGCTGCGGATGATGCCAGCGTGCTGCTCTCCAGTTGATTTTTCCATTAGGTATGGTTTTCCATTAACATTATTTTTAGCTTCATATATTTACCATTCCTATAATTAAATGCTAGGGAATAAAAGAATCAGAATAGTCCCTGCTCATCTTAAACATGTCCTTTCTATTTTGAAACATGACAAAAAAAAAAAAAGAAAGAAAAGAAAGAGAAAAAAGAGGGGAACATGGGGGTAGAAAACAAGGAAGTTTCTTTGGGACAGTTTATAAACATGGGAAGGGTAGGACTTTTTAAAGTTTTCATTAATAAGAAACCAATGTCTCTTCTCCCTCTCCTTCCCCTCCCTTCCCCCACTGCCTTCCTGCTCTTTCAAATGTCCACCATTCGGCCCAAAAAGTGGTGGTTCTCTTGTTCCTCAGCTGTGCTCTTGAGACTCACCATGAAATAGTGTCAAAATGTATTTTACCATAAGATCTATGAACAACTTTCTAACAAATCCATGTTACCATAAATGTGTAAAATAAAATTACAACCGTGAAAGTGTTACTTTGGAAAAATAAGCCATAAGTCTAAGTCTGATTTGTTAAGACGTCTTCCAGTAATAATGCTTGTTATTTATTCATTTATTTTGTTAAACAGATAATCAATAATGACACCAAAGATTTAAGTGAGATTTTTGAAAGAATAATTTTTAAATTAGGGAAAATTTCTTCACCTTTCATCTGCAAATTAGGAAAAGACTTTCATTGTTCAGCTGGTGACTTTATTTATTAGCAAAAGCTTTCCTAAAACTAAATCTCACTTTGTTGTATATTTCTCTCAGTTCGGATTTTGTTTGTGTGCATGTGACAAAAACTTAGAACAGAAGATTAGAATATATGTGTTTATGAATATAGCCCAGAGGTACACTGTGCAAGGCTGCCAAGTTAGTACCATGACCATCAAAGCCCTCAGCACAAGGTTTCCACCTCATTGTCCAGTCTGCAATTATCATGCAGACAGTAGGAAACAGGAAAAAAAGACAAACAAAGAGAGTCTCTTAATTTACAGATGGCTCCAAGAATTTGTATATGGACCATGATAAAGGAGGCTGGGAAATGCAGTCCTCATTCCAAGCAGCCATTCCAATTTTAGCAGCTTAGCTAAAATTTGGGAGTTCTATTATTATAGGAGAAAATGCCACAGCATTTAATACATTAAAGGAAAGAAAAGTATATAAATAAAATTTTTAAAATATGTTAAAGAATATCAAGTCTTTGAAAAACTGAGGGAGAATGGCCAGCCAGAAGAAAATGCTTAGCTTGCATCTTGGGAAGTGCAATTAACTGTTTCTAGTAGGAGCTTCTGAATAGCTCCAAAGCACTACTCAGAGAAAGAAACTTGACTGCCCTCCTCATCTCTCCTTGTTTCCCTACCCTGCCCAACCCACGTTAGGGGGTCAAGGAGAAGTTCAATGAGAAAGAGAAGAAGCATACCTTACCCCCACTTGGAGGTGGCCAGACCAACACCAGCCCTGGTTCAGGGAAGAAGAAAGCTGTGATTATGATAGAAATAAGTTACTTCATGAAATTGGACAGTTGTAACTACTAAGCTGTGATAATAAAGTGATTATACACGAGATCAGAAATATCACAGATGCACCTGGGGATTTTATCCAGGAGTAGACAAAGAGCTTTTCTTCTGAATAAAGTTTAGAAGAACAATGAGAAATAAAAGCAAAGATCATTTGTGACTATATCCCATGAGTATTGCTTGTACAAAGCAGTAGTTACAATAACTACCTCACAGGATTTTTTAGGGAAGATTATGTAAAAAAAGGAATATAAGAAAGTTGCAGAGAACAAGGGTTAGAGAGGCACTAAATAAATGTTGGTTTTCTTCCCTCGATTCCTACTATTCCTTCCACAAATATGCATTGAATTCATACTGCTTGCCAGTTATGGTTTTCAGAATAAAGACATAGGAGGGGGAAAAAAATCAAAGCAAACAGTAGACGTGGATTTAGAAAAGAAAAATCTTTATCTCACGTGTCTTGTCTAAAGAGAAGTCAATCACTTCTCCTTGTCTAAAGAGAATTTGATGTATCTGCCTCGTACCACCTAAGGGCAGCTGTTGAAATTTTAGACACAGTTCCCAGGAGGAACTCCAGCACTTGAAGCTTGGAATTTTAACATCATTTTATTAACAGTCATCATATAACATATTTGTTGAGTTGTGAGCCCATGTAGTTATTTTTCTGTTCAAAGGTAACACCAACCCAAATGAGTCCACACACACATATAAAAAAGAAAGTCTAAAACCATTTCCTGGGTGTATTGGGCTGGAGAGAGGTCTCTTTCCATTTTCTCACCTAAAAGTATAATTTCAGTTTTCTCCATTAACATGGTGAATTCCACTTGCTTTTTCTGCTTTCCTAGTTATAATCGCTAGTGCCTACAAATTTTATCTTTAGTGACACCTAGTGGTTCCATATTGTAATGAGGCCACTTCGGCTTTGATCCTTTCTCTGGCTGAATTCACAGGCCAAAAGGAGCTAAGCTTGTGGTTGGTTTTTCACCTTTAACCTCATCAAATAGTCATGTGAGAAAAATGTCTTTGTATCATGGAAATTCAGATCTTCCACTTCCTACTTGTAAAACAGAATGATATTTGTGCTCCCACATTATTGATAGAATATCAAAAATCTCTGGAAGAGAGGTACTATGTTTTTTCAAGTGGTTGTAATTGTAAAGCAGCTCCCTTCCTACCTTTGGAAGCTATGAAGGTGTTACAAATTAACACTATGGGGAAAAGAGAAGCGACGCCAAAAGTTTTTTTCCCCTGGTTGGAGCAGAGACAGGCTAAGGAGATTTTTAGAAAGAAAGAAATCCAGTGATTCACATTTTTCTGTCCGGCTTGAACTTGTAATTATTTAAAAGCAAAATGAAAACCACAATTTGGCATTCCAGATTTGAAAGCCATTTCAAAATCATTTTATAACAGACCCAATTGTGGTTCGACAGCTATTTATCTTACTTTTTGTCTTTTGTTTTCTTTCAACCCATAGATTACAAAAATTAGAGTTAAATGAATTCCCAAAGAACAGAAGATTCCAATCCATTATGACTCTTTTCTTTCTTCCTAACTTTTACATAGAAAAAAAGCACAAAAAATAATATAGTGTACACTCATGTGTCCCCATTTTCTTTAATAAAATAAAGAAAATATTATGGGAAAAGTTGGTCTTGTTTTTCCTTCATTCCAATCCCGTTCCCCATCACTATCATGCATATGGTATTTATCCTCCCAGTCAATGTTTTATAGAAACAATTTGCTCTCTATATATGCACCCATCAAAAATATTATTCAGCATGTGTTTAATTATATAAATATTATTGTACTATAGGTATCATTCTTCACTTTGTTTTTTACAGCTATTCATGTATGGATACATAATCTTAGTCCATTATTTTAACTGCTGAATTCCATTGTATAAAGCGATCACAATTTATTTGTCTATTCTCTTTACTGTAAGAAATTTTTTCCAACTTTTTTTCCTATTGAAAATAATGCTGTGCAAGTACTTTTGTAATGGTGGAGTAAGGACTTCTAAAACTTTGTTCCTCCATAAAAGCAACAAGAACACAGGCAAAATTGTCAAAATCAATTTTTTTTCAGAATTTGGGGAACCAGTCAAAGGCTTGCAAGCATCTAAGGAGTGTTTATTTAAAGAAAATAAAAGGCTGAAAACCAACTTCAAAACCACAGTAGCTGTGAATCAGCAATCTAGACACTGCTAGAAAGGGCAGAATAGGTTTGTAGCTTCCCCCTAATCCTCCAAGGAGCCGTCACTGTTTGCCTTGTTTGTTATCCGCCTGAAAAATACCATCACAGGGCTTGTCTTTACCTGACTCAAGCTCCTTCAGTGTGAGTAGCTGTATTTATAGCAGTAAATATCTATATTAAGAAAGCAAAAGCGGGCACCTGGGTGGCTCAGTTGGTTAAGCGACTGCCTTCGGCTCAGGTCATGATCCTGGAGTCCCGGGATCGAGTCCCCCATCGGGCTCCAGTCCCGCATCGGGCTCCCTGCTCGGCGGGGAGTCTGCTTCTCCCTCTGACCCTCCCCCCTCTCATGTGCTTGCTCTCTCTCATTCTCTCTCTCTCAAATAAATAAATAAAATCTTAAAAAAAAAAAAGAAAGCAAAAGGATCTCAAATCAACAACTTAACTTTCTACTTTAAAAACTAGAGTAAGAAAAAAGCAAACGAATCCAAAAGTAGCAGAAAGAAAAAAACAATAAAGCTTAGGCTGAACATAAATGAAATGGAGTGGGGGAGGGAGGAGAAACCAATTGAAAACAAAACTTTGTTATTTGAAAAGATAGCAAATTGACAAACCTTTTGCTATATTGCCCAAGAAAAAAGGAAGAAACTCAGATGACTAAAATAAATGGTGAGAGGACATTACTATTAACCTTACAGAAATTGAAAGGATTATAAGGGAATATTCTGAATAGTTGTATAACAACAAATTAAATAACATAGATGAAAGGGACATATTTCTAGAGAGACACAAATTATCAAAACTTCTCAAGAAGTAGAAAATAATTGAATAGAATTATAACAAGAGGCTAAATTAATAATCAAAACCTTCCTACAAAGAAAAACCTCAGGACCAAATGGCTTTACTGGTGAACTCTACCAAGTATTTAAAGACAAATCAGCATCAGTTCTTTATAAACTCTTCTAAAAAAAAAAAAAAGGATTGAACACTGTCCAATTCATTCTATGAGCCCAGCATTACTTTGATACCAAAGCCAGACAAAGACATCTCAAGAAAAGGAAACTATAGATTAATAACTCTTACGAATATAGATGTAAAAATCCCTCAACAAAATAGTAGCAAACAGAACCTAGCAACATATAAAAAAGATTATATGCCATGATCAAGTGGAGCTTATTTTGTAACGACAATATTGATTTGTCATCCAAAAATCAATTAATGCAAAACACTGCGTTAATTTAATAAAAGACAAAAACCTTATGAGCACCTCAATCAATGGAGAAAAACATTTGACAAAACTTAACACCCTTTCATGTTAAAAACACTTAACAAACTAAGAATAGAAGGGAGCGTCCTTGACCTAATAAAAAAAATCTGTGAAAACCCACAGCTGATACCATACATACTTAGTGGTAAAAGCTTGAATTTTTTCACTACTTCCATCCATCTACAAGGTCAACATTGTATTGGAGGTTCTAACCAAGGTAATTAGGCAAGAAAAGAAAAGCATCCAGAGTGGAAAGAAAGAAGCAAAACTATCCTCACTTGCAGATAAAAAAAGATCTTGTATGTAAAAATCACTTATATTTTTACACATTAGCAGTGAACAATCCAAAAATAAAATTAAGAAAAATCAATTTCGGAATCACATTAAAAAGGATAAACATTTAGGTGTAAATTTAATGGGAGAAATACAAGGCTTGTAGACTGAAAACCACAAAAGAATGGGAGATAAATAAATGGAAAGACATCCTCTGTTCATGTATCAGAACGTAATATCATTAAGATGGCAACATTCACCAACTGGAGGTAATCCCTACCAAAATCCCCACTGTATTCATTGCAGGAGTTGACAAGTTGATCCTAAAATTCATACAGAAATGGAAGGGACCCAGAATGATCAAGACAATCTTGAAAAAAGAGATGAAAGTTGGAGGACTCACAGTGAGTGATTTTAAGGCTTACTAAAAAGCTATAGTAATCAAGATAGTGTGATGTTGACATAGGATAGACATATAGATCAATGGGATAGAACTGTATCAGAAATAAACCCTTAACCATTTTAGTCAATTTATTTTCAATAAGAATGTCAAGACAATTCAAAAGGGAAAAAATGGTCTTTTTAAGAAATGGTACAGATAGGGGCGCCTGGGTGGCTCAGTCGTTAAGCGCCTGCCTTCGGCTCAGGTCATGATCTCAGGGTCCTGGGATCGAGCCCCGCATCGGGCTCCCTGCTCCGCAGGAAGCCTGCTTCTCCCTTTCCCACTCCCCCTACTTGTGTTCCCTCTCTCGCTGTGTCTCTCTCTGTCAAATAAATAAATAAAATCTTTAAAAAAAAAAAAAAGAAATGGTACAGATAAATCGATATACATAAACAAAAGAATAAAGTTAAGCTCCTATTTTTACATCCTATACTAAAATTAACTCAAAATGCATCAAGGACCTAAATGTAAGACCTGAAAGCATAAAACTCTTAGAAGAAAACGTAGGTTTAAATATTAGTGAGGTTGGTTTAAGCAAGTTTTTCTTAGATGTGACATCAAAAACACAATCAACAAAAGAAAAAATAGATAAATTGGAATTTATTAAAATTAGAAACTGTCACGCTTCAATGGATACTACCAAGAATTCACAGAATGGGAGAAAATATTTGCAAATCATATATCTGGCAAGTGTCTAGTATCCAGAATATATGAAAAATCACTTACAACTCAACAATAAAAAGATAAATAACTCAATTTAAAAATAAGCAAAGGTCTTAAGTAGACTTATCTCCAAAGAAGACACACAAATGGCTAATTAGTAGAAAAAAATGCCCACTATCATTTGTTGTTAGGGAGATACAAATCAAAATTACAATGAAATACCACTTCACACCCATTGGGAAGGCTATAATAATAATAAAAATGACAATATCAAGTGTTCATAAGCACATGGGGAAATTGGAACCCTCAGGTGTTGCTGATGAGATTCTGAAATGGTGAAGCCATTTTGGAAAGCAATTTGGTATTTCTTCAAAACATTAAAAATAAAGTTACCATATGAACCAGCAACTCTCCCTCTCAGGAATATACCCAAAAGAAATAAAAACATGTTCACCCAAAATCTTGTACATAAATATTCATAACAGTGTTAGTCATAATAGCCAAAAAGTACAAAAGAACCCAAATCTACATTAACTGATAAATGGATAAACAAAATGTGGCAGACCCATACAATGGAATATTAGTCAGCCATACAAGGGAATGCTTGTACTGATACATGCTACAACATAGATACATTTTGAAAACATTATGCTAAGTGAATGAAGGCAGTCACAAAAGGCTATATGTTGTGTGATTCCATTTACATGAAATGTCCAGAATAGGCAAATCCATGGAGACAAAAAATAGATTGGTGACTGGCAGATGCTGGGGGAAGGAGACAGTGAATAAGTGCTAATGGGTACAGGGTTTCACTTGGGATTGATGAAAATATTCTAAAATTAGATAGTATGCATGGTTCCTCAACTCTGTAATATATTTAAAAATATATTTTAAAACTACTGAATTGCACACTTTTAAAAAATGAATTTTATGGAATGTGAATTATATCTTAAATTTTATTTTTACTTATTTGTTGTGAAATGATATTTTATTGGTTTGCATTTTGATGACTTCAAGGCAACTTAAGCATCTCTTAATATTTATTGATCAGTTTTCCCCTTCTGTGAATTTTTATTCATATTTGTTGCCCACCTTCTATTGGGCTGGTGGTTTACAAAACTACCCTTCCATGCCAGTAATGAATGAACCAGAAGCTTCTCTCTTCAACAGTGACAGGTAAGCATTACCAGCTACTTGGGCATGTTGGTATTTCCTAGGCAGGAACCACATCCATTCCAGAATGGAACCTCTGAAATATATGGTCACCATGACAAATGACAACATCTCAAAGGATTCCTTCAGTTGATAGAGTATTTTACCTTTGACTAAGAGATAAAATACTTGAGTTTCTTTTCACTACTGTCCTCATTGACAATTACAGAGAAGTTATACATAAGTAAGTACTTTTTCTCCTACTAATCTTCCAGGCAGTCAAAAGCCTGTCTTCTTTCTAACATGACTACTTTTCTAAGTTTTTGTTGTTAAAAGAAAGAATTGTGGGTATATTAGGCTTCACCTCACCATACACCTTCTTCTAAAGTTCTTACCAAATTTGCCTATTGGAAGAGTTCATCTTTGTTAATTGACCTCCCTACTTCATGTCTATCATCTTTTCCACCACCTGCCCATATCTCTCCTGCTTTGCCGACATTTGAGCACCTATGTTACCTGATGGCCATCTATACCACCTGTCAATTGACACCCACCAAAGTTTGGTCTCACCCCAATAATTCAAAGTCTAAAATTGAACTCTCCTCAAGAAAACATTTCATTTTCTTCAATGAAGCTGGATTTCAAGGGGTCAGGAAACAAATCCATCAGGTAGTAAAAAGCCTATGGGACTACATAGTTTCAACGTCATTAAAAAATGCAAATCACAATTTATTTATTAAAATAAACTATACACACATAGAAACATAGAATAACAAAATTTGTATCAAGGAAACAATTCTAGATCTGTCCTAAAATTTATTCATGTATGTATTTAATCCCGTTAGAATTTTAAAGAGCAAATTTTCGCTAAAGAAAAGCCTTTGGTAGGGTAGACTAGCAATATCCATTTAGGAAAATACAAAATGTTTGAAAATAACAATGAAAATATTCCATTAATGAAAAAAGAGCTATATTGTGAGCACATACATCATCTCTGGAATGAGGCTTTTGTTCACATATTTGGATCTAGGGATACCTCCCTAGGGATGAATAATCTCTGGTTCTAGTTTTGACTCAATGATAAGCTGGTGTGGCTGGGTGAGCCACAAAGATAAGCCATTGCTGCAGATGGGTCAGGATGGATGAGATAAATTCTGTGGTAGCTTTGAAGTCACCAGGATCAAATAACTGGGGAAGAATAAGGCTTCTAAAAGAGCAAATTTACACACACAATTCTAAGTCAGGAAGAGAATTCCTCCACATGAAAGTCCAGCAAACATTTGATCTGAGGATAGCTCATCTCATTCAATACTGAGTAATAATTAAACAGGAATCAATAGAGGATGTAAACAAAGATTTTACAAGAAAAAAAGCAGGAAAGTAATTTAAAAATGAATGACAATTAAATAATTTTAGAAAAATTTTTTCATAGAGCAGGTGAAAAAGACTTTACAATTTAATGAAATAACTTTATCTATACAATATGACCTCAAAATAGACATATAAGAATTTAGGGGGAAATAGTGCAGCTCAGAAAAGAAGTGGATGGGAAAAAATATTCTACAAAAACAAAGGGCCTGTCAGAAATAGTACAAAGAAAATGAATATTGTTGAAAACATGATAAGGAGCATGAAGGACAAGATCGAGGTCAACTAGAAAGATTTTTTAAAAGAGATCAAATATAAGCATAATTGGTATCACCAAGGAAGAGAATCAAAATGATAGAAGAGAAGAAAATATTTAAATAAAAATTTTAATAAAAATTTCCATGATTATACAGATCGAAAAGCAGGCTAATGTCTCCAGAAAAATTAACTCAAGATAATCAATGGTGAGTTATATCCCAGTAAAGCTACTGATTTTCAAAGACAAAGAATTGGAAATCCAGGAAAAGGAAAAATGTTCAATTAACCTATTTAGGAGAAGAAAAAATTCAGCTCATTTTGGTCTTTCCACAGCAAAGCTAGGTGACAGTGGAGCCGTGCCTCTAAAACCCTTGAGGAAAACATTGTGGCCTGAGAATGTTATGCCCAGCCAGACTTTAATTCAGAGTGAGTGTAACAAACACTTTTTAACATGAAAGAACTTAAGGAATGTGATTCCCTTCTTCAATAGACTAACAGAAAATGAACTTTAACCCAACTAGAGATGACAGGACAAGTCATGGCAGTATGCAGTGAATCTAGCTCAATACAGGGCTAAGACATAAAGGAAAGTGAAGATTATTATTTCAGAACTGAATATAAATATTATAAAGTTTGAAAATATTGAAATGATATAATTAACACGTAAAAATTAGAAAATAAAAAGGAAAGTAATGTCAGGGCATTGATTTCATCATTATTAAAACTTAGAGGTTAATAAGTAATCAAGTACAGTCAACCCTTGAGCAACACAGGGGTTAGGGGCACCTACCTCTGTGCAGTCAAAAACCCACATATAACTGTTGATTCCCCCAAAACCTAACTCCTAATAGCCTAATGCCGACTGGAAGCCTTACTGATAGCATAAATAGTCAATTGACACATATTCTGTGTGTTATTTGTATTATATTCTATATTCTTACAATAAAGTAAGCTAGAGAAAAGAAAATGTTATTAAGAACATCATAAGGAAGAGAAAATACACTTATAGTACTCTATGGTATTCACTGAAAAAAATTCATGTGTAAGTGGGCCCACACAGTTCAAACCCATATTGTTCAAGTGTCAACTGTAATACAAAAAGAAAGGCATAAAGTTTCATTAAGTAATCAATTAAAATTATATGGAGAATGAGGGAGGAGAGGAAATAAAAATTCATCTCTGATTTCAAAAATTTCATCTTGGCTCACAGTTGGGAATCAACAGATTCACTCTAAAGTTTTGAAAAATAAATACATTACAAAAAGTTAGTCTTAAACAAAACAACAAAAGCATAACATAAAATATAGGACAAAGTAAAATCCACATCTGTTATGTAAATAAATCAAAACTCACCTATAAGAAAAAAAGAATCTGGATGAATTACAAATAATACCCAGAAATATGCTACATACTGGGGACATTTATAAAACAAATTTCTCAAAAAGGTTGTAAATAAAAAGATGGGACAATGGGGCGCCTGGGTGGCTCAGTCATTAAGCGTCTGCCTTCGGCTCAGGTCATGATCCCAGAGTCCTGGGATCGAGCCCCGCATCGGGCTCCCTGCTCAGCGGGAAGCCTGCTTCTCCCTCTCCCACCCCCCCTGCTTGTGTTCCCTCTCTCACTGTGTCTCTCTCTGTCAAACAAATAAAATCTTTAAAAAAAAAAAAAAAAAAAGATGGGACAAAAGCTTTCCAGGAAAGTGTAAACAAACAATCATGGCAACAATTTAGTAGGAGCTGAGCTCTTAATCCAGACAGCCTTGAATTCCACACTTCAAAATAAACCTTAAAGAATTAAATGTGATTTTTAAAGCAGTGTATAATGAAAAAATTTACAATCCATAATGAAAATAAAATAATTTTAAAAATCTACATAAGAATAATTTTAAGATGTCCCCCCAATATTCCTGTCTATCAGTATCTGTGCCTTGAATAAATCCCTCCCCTTGAAGCTGGAAAGGTAAGGGAGGATGTGGGCTGCGGCTCCGGATGTGATGGGATATGACTATGTTCCATAACATAGCAGAAGGGATTTTACAGATTTAGTGAAGGTTGTTAAGCAATTGATTTTGAGTTAATCAAAATGTGTATTACCCAAGTGGGAATGGCGCAAGTCTAGGTCTAAAGGTGGGAGATGGAAGTCAAATGTTGGAGTGTAAGAAGGTGTTGCCCACGTGGCAGGGGATGGCTTCTACGAGCTGAAAGATGCACTCAGACACAGCCAGCAAGAGAGTGGCTCTGTCTTACAGTCTCAAGGAACTGATTTCTGCCAACCCAAATGACCCTGGAGAGGATCCTGAGTCTCAAATGAGATACCAGTCCTTGCCAAGACCTCGATTCCAGCCATCTGAGAACCTACCCAGAGCCTAATCCTCTGACCTACAGAATCTGTCAGACAATAAATGGGTGGTTTTTTAAGTCATTAAGTTTATAGTAATTTGTTACACAGCAACAGAAAATTAATACAATGTATATTCCATGTAACATAGTAGCATTAAAACAGTAAAGCAAAACAATCTATTAGAAAGTTACTGGTTTGGGGCGCCTGGGTGGCTCAGTGTTAAGCGTCTGCCTTCGGCTCAGGTCATGGTCCCAGGGTCCTGGGATCTCCCTGCTCCGCGGGAAGCCTGCTTCTCCCTCTCCCACTCCCCCTGCTTGTGTTCCCTCTCTTGCTGTGTCTCTCTGTGTCAAATAAATAAAATCTTTTAAAAGAGAGAGAGAGAGCGAGAAAAAGAAAGTTACTGGTTTATGTACTAATACAAAATACTCTTTTGCAATACTAGTAGTAGAAGACTTTAATTCACCTTTGTCAGCATGACATCAAAGATTCGGAAAACAAGTAAGAATTTAAGATGTAGTAAAGACAAAGGTAAGTGTGTATATGTGTGTGTATGTTGTGTGAGAAAGATCCGTATATCCATCTCTAGCCATAAAAACAGAGACTATATTTTTTTTCTAATGCCCACAAAAATTTCTATTCACAAAAGATAACTGTGTTAGGTTAGAAATTTCTGTATAAGTCCCAAAATATAGAAATAGCAAAAATACTCTCTGGTCACAAAGCAAAACATTAGAAAGTAATAATGAACTTATGAGACAAACCAAAAGAAGCAACCTACCACTTGCCATCTAAACTACTCTATTTTAAACAATTCTTGGGTCAAAGAGGAAATTAATACAGAAATTACAGAATATTGATAATATCACAGGACCTAGAGCATGCAACCAAAACAGTGCACAGAACAAGATCCATAACCTTAAAAATTTAGACTGCCAGAAAGGAAGAAAATATTTGAATCAAATATCCAAAACAGGAAGTTAGGAAAAAATAAACACAAAAATGAATCCAAGGAAGGCAGTTGGAAAGAAGGCATGCCTAAAGATGAAGCTGAATTTCTGAATTTGATAAGAGGAAATAATGAGACTAATAAGTTCAAATTTTGATACTTTCTCATGATGAGAAGGACACTTCACTTCTATGACATTCTTTCCAAAAACCTATATTCCCAGTCTCATCATGACGAAAACACCAGATAAATGCAAATCAAGGGACAGTCTACAAAATGCCTGACTAGTATTCTCCAAAACGGTCAAGGTCATGAACAAGGCAAGATGGTGAAACAGTTACAGATT
Organism: Leptonychotes weddellii; assembly: GCF_054177405.1. Classification (NCBI taxonomy): domain Eukaryota; kingdom Metazoa; phylum Chordata; class Mammalia; order Carnivora; family Phocidae; genus Leptonychotes; species Leptonychotes weddellii. Next base: position 88,839,450 of record NC_138374.1, read on the forward strand.
AGGGGAAATTAGGAGACCTGATGGCTGAATGCAGTGTGGGATCCTGAACTGGATCCTGGAATAGGAAAAATGGGCGAAATCAAAATAAAGTCTATAGTTCAGTGAATACAATTGTACTATTGTACTAAACTAATACCGATATTAATTTCTTAGTTTTGACAAATGTGCCGGGTTATGTAAGATGTTAATATTAGAGGAAGTTGTGTGAAGGGTGTATGAGATCTCTGTACTAGCTTTGCAAATTTTCTGTAAATCAAACTATTCCAAAAAAAAATTTTTTTTTTTAAGAACTTCAGAAGACCTAGAAAATCTAGACAGAGCAATTAAATTGGAAGAAATACAAGTGATTATCAAAGGGCTATCTCCTCAAACAAACAAACAAAAGCATCCCAGGTACTAAAGTTTCTATAAAAGGATTTTACCAAACATTTTAGTAACTAATAACTCCAACCTACTCATTCTGATAACATAGAGAAATTTAAAAAGCACTCACATTCTTTCCCATGAAGTAAATAATTCAAAAATAATGTAATTTTTTCCCTTAAAATTTTAGTATATTATTTCTATTTTCTAAAAATACTGGATGCTGTATCCAGAAATGGCAAATAGTGGTAGAAATCTTTGTCTCATTCTTGACTTCAATGAGAATGCTTCTAATTATTTCCTTATTACATCTGGTTCTAGCTTTTGTGTTTATATATCACATTAAGAAATTAACCACATATCTACTTTACTAAGAATTGTTATCAAGAATAGACTTGGGGTGCCTGGGTTGGCTCAGTTGATTAAGCACCCAACTCTTGATTTCACCTCAGGTCATGATCTCAGGGTTGTGAGATCAAGTCCTACTTTGGGCTCAGCACTGGGCATGGAGCCCACTTAAGATTCTCTCCCTTGCTCTCAAAAAAAAAAAAAAAAGAATAGACTTAAAATTTTATCAGATTGTTTTGCCTCCACAAAAATTATCATGCAAATTTTCTTCTTTTTAAAGCAATTAATGCTAATAATTGTGTTATGGGTTCTCTTTTACTGAACCATCCCTGTAGGTTTGGAATAAATACCACTTGGTTATAGCTCATTATTCTTTTAACATGGTTCTGTATTCTGTTTGCTAATCTTTTTGTTAAGTGTCATTCAGTAACATTCATCACGAATTTATCTGAAGTTTTAGTGTGCATGTGTATGAGGCTGTGTGGGTGTGCGGGCACATGCTGTCCTTCTTGGGCTTTGCCATCAGGTCATACTAACTTCAGATTTGGGGATTTGCCCCATTCAGATGACAAGAGATTAAGTTGATTCCCTTTTAACTGTCTCCTTCTCCTCTCTGACTAGCAACCGGTCTCCCAATTCTACAGTCCAGTGTGAAATGGCATCACATGGTAAGTGATATCCTGTAAGACATGACTGTAACTGAAATCTTTTGGGTTAAAAAAAATAACTTGTTCACTCTCTCTCTTACAGGGATATCATAATTAGTGTTTAAAATACCTGTGTTTAATGCAAGGAAAAAAGGCAGTTTGATTGAAAACTGTTTTTAGTTTTTTCTTCCCTGCAGAATCATGTTCTTGCTCATCCTCATGTACCCTTAGAAATGACCTTCAACACTAATTCAAAAATGATGAAAGTTTTGACCCACCATCCCACTGCTCCCCCCACCCAATCTCCTAACTGATCTGCTGCAACAGCCTCATATCCTTCCTTCCATCGTCACTGTGGAAAGCCTTCTTACCAAACTGGGTCAGAAGATGAAGGGAGCTTTGAGAGAGGGAACCCCTTTCCCACTCCAATTATAGTGAGACTAACACTGACACAGCATTTATAACATGTTAGGCATTCTCTGAGTGCTTTAAATAAATAACTCATTTAATCCTTGCAACAGCCCTCCATGGTAAATACCACTGTTATCACCACTTGGCAATTCAAGAAACTGAGGGCAGGAAGTGACCTGCCCATGGTCATCTAGCTACCAAGTGGCAAAGCCAGGTTACAAACTCGTGGAGTTGGGTTCCCGGGTGGCCAGTCGAAGTACCAAGCTATACGGTGTCTCCCCTACAACCAAGAATCTTTCCTGTCCTGGCGATCAAGGAGTACCTTTGAGTAAATTATCAAGTTGAAGATTTTAAATAAACAGGATTCAGTATTAATAATATGGTAACGCTGTTCAAATAACCAAAAAAGATGGAAAATTCATGGAATCAGATTTAGATGCCAATAAGGGAGACCACTTTCCAGGAGGGAATCAAGGGTAGAGGATTGGCAGAGAAGAGAGGGATAGAGCACAGTGGCAACAGTTACAGGAAAAATAGAACCATGGCACATTTGTCAAAACTCAGAAATTAATATTAGTACAATTGTATTCACTAAACTATAGACTTTATTTGGATTTCGCCCATTTCTCCTGTTCCAGGATCCAATCCAGGATCCCACACTGCATTCAGCCATCAGGTCTCCTAGTTTCCCCTGATCTCTATTTCACCATCTTCCCTTGATCATGACCTTGACAGTTTTGAAGAGTACTGGTCAGATATTTTGTAAAATGTCTTCCAGTTTGCATTTATCTGGTGTTTTTCACATGATTACACTGGAAATATAGGTTTTGGGGGAAAATATCACAGAGGTAAAGTGTCTCATATTCCATTACTAGAATGATGCCCAGGAAACCAGCAATAATTCTGGGGCTGGGAAATAGGGCATGGGAGCTGGGGCAAAACTTGGAGACTTTGTCCATTGTTTACCCTTCTATACTGTACATATGCATATATTACTTTTTAAAATCCTTAAATAAATGGGATATCATGCTTTAAAATTTATTCAAAGAGACACTTGTATAGATAATCTATGTTTCATTACTGGGTCAAACCATGTATTTGTCCTTAAATGTACAATCTATCTCTTGCTCTTGTAAAGAGGCTCTTTACTATACATGTCTGCAAATGTCCCTCACTCTCAAAGTCTCAATTTTATCTTCATTTTTACCTTTATTTTCTCTTAGCTTTTATTTATTTTTATATCATTGGATTTTTTTTTCTTTATCTCTAAGCCACCTACAATCGCCCTTTACTTCCTTGTGGGGAGAGGGGATCTTAATTAATAAATTAGTGGAGAGCAAGGTATATTCCTATGTAAATTTGAAGCTTTTTTTTTTTTTGCTAGTAGAGATTACAAAGTGGAGGTTTTCCATTAGTGAGGGATGACCATGCAAAATTTTGATCCACTAGGATATACACACTATTAGAGAAATAGAATACTCCAAACACGATCATTGCCAACAGGAGGAGGATGAGTTTTATTGAAAATATGAAGTGTACAGAAAATTTAGAAAGCCTGAAGAGTTAATTTGTGGTATTTAAATTAGTATATTAGATCCACAAATTTGTCTCTGGAATCACAATAGGAATTAGTGATGCAGCTGCTGAGCCTGCACAGTTAAGAACATGGTCCTATGAAGGTTAAAACCACACTACAATTTCAGGTTTTAATTTGTTTTCAGAAGCAGGATCTATATTTCTCTTAGCTCTGGGAAAGATCAAGTCCAGAAACCAAGTTATATTCAAGAGAATGACATAGACTTGGGTTGGAAGTAGTTGAATGTAGAAAAAAAGAAAGAAAAAGATGGTCAGATGGCTCTTGGGATATAAAACATAAACTTGTTTGATGTAGCTGTCAGGGTGTGAGCCTAAATTGAGTTCCTGTTAGGATCCAAGCACATCTGCCTAAACTAACCACATTCACTGCCTAAACTAAATATGACAATTCTCCCATTGAGGCAGAACTAACAGAATGAAAGAGCCTGCAAGAAAAGAGCATATCTCAAGTGAAGATTATCAAGGTGGCAATTCAAGAACAAGGGGCTGGTGGAAGGGGGCGTGAGAGGCTCTCACCAAGGCAGCTGCTGAGTCCTAGTGTGATGGGGCTACTGTGAGAGAGAAAAGCAACGAGCAGCTGGAAATGGCGAGGAGTAAATGAGGTTGCCTGGGGCTCTTGCTATAAAGCCAAAGCAACTTTTGTGCAACCCCAGTTCTCTGGATGATGGCCATCAGCAGCCATGGGATGCTCTCAGCATGCACTAGTCACAACACCAATGCTTCTGACAGATGGCAGCCACCACCTCAGCAGAATCTTGTGACTTCCACAGGAATGAGCAATGTCCTCACAGCACATCAGCAATAAAGGAGTTATCACCCTTTCAAACGACTATAGATAGCTCAAATATATAAAACAAAATCTTTTTGTATCTAATTAGACAAATCTATCCAAGTATTTCTCTTTCTCAAAAATGTATCAGCTATTTTTACTCATTTATACTTCCAAAGTATATACTTAGACTTTGGAATATACGTTTCAAATTTCTCCCAGAATTTCTTTGGCATTTTAATTAGAATTGCACTAAATCTATAGATTAATTTATAGAGAATTTACTTCTTTAAATTATTGTCTTGTCATCTGGAACATGGATTTTTCTTTCCACTTACTTGAATCTTCAGTGAAGTTTTTTTCTTCATGTAGACCTTGTACATTTCTTGATCATTTATTTAGGGGTATTTTATAGACTGTATGGTTACTGAGTGTAGAATACATGATTTGCAAATTTTCTCACTATGCTCTGCAGACATAGCTAAGAAAACTGCCTAAACTATATTATGACAAAAATTTTATCCTATCTTTTCTTCTAAAGGTTTTATAGTTTTGCCTCTTAAATTTAGATCTGTCATCCATTTTGATTTATTTTTGGGTAGGCATAAGGTAAATATACAAATTTGTGTTTTTAAATATGAATATCCATTGTCCCACTCTTATTTTTAACATAATTTCATCGCATTGTTGCAAAACAATGTGACCTGCACAATTTCTATCTTAAAGAGATTTCCTTTGTGACGTGGTTATGTGATAAATACCTGTCTAGTTGTATTTTTATTCAAATATACTAGACATTCAGTCATGTTTCAATCTAAAAACTCCAGCCATTTATCTCCAAGAAATTATCTTACATTATTGATTGAACAATGTTCTTTCTTATGTTTTCTGCATTCTCATGGCTTTAAATTTTTGGACTCGCCACTATCTGTTACACATGAAACATACTGAAGAATCAACTCAGGACAGAACAAAATGTTTCTCCATATGAAAGGATTGAGGTGTGTGTATTAGTGAATTGACACATCAAAATGTTAACTGACAAGACAATTTCAATAATGCTCTAGGACTGTTTGAAAAGAAATTAAGGCCTTGGGTATTCATATAATTAAAATGTAGTTTTGTGCTTCATTCCAACTGATATTTTTAAATGTCTGTCCCTCGAACCAGGAGAGACTATGGACTCTGAAAAACAAACTGAGGGTTCTAGAGGGGAAGGGGGTGGGAGGATGGGTTAGCCTGGTGATGGGTAATTAAAGAGGGCACATTCTGCATGGAGCACTGGGTGTTATATGTAAACAATGAATCATGGAACACTACATCAAAAACTAATGATGTAATGTATGGGGATTAACATAACAAAATAAAAAAAAACTTGAAAAATAAAAAATAAATAAATGCCTGTCCCTAGTAAGAGTAAAAAGAAATCTGGGAGTTTTAAAAATGTTAATATTAATTAATATAAATATTAATATAATCACTGAACCAACACACGCTATTTTTTCAGGTGTCCCTGGACTACTTGTTGGAATATTTGTGGCTCTCCACGGGTTAGGTTTTACCACTTCCAACTTGACCAGATAATGTTGACTGATGAGGATAATAACAATTTTTCTGGCCATTGAAGATTTATTAGTTTAAAGAGGAAACTTTCCATACTGAATACAGAAGCAGTTTGGTAATATGATCTACCTAGAAGTGTTAATGTTCATAGATACCATTGGTATAATCAAAGTGGGTAATAAAAGGCATAAGAGATGGCAAA
>NC_138374.1:88845448-88853123 GCF_054177405.1 Leptonychotes weddellii
GGCGCCTGGGTGGCTCAGTTGGTTAAGCGACTGCCTTCGGCTCAGGTCATGATCCTGGAGTCCCGGGATCGAGTCCCACATCGGGCTCCCTGCTCAGCAGGGGGTCTGCTTCTCCCTCTGCCCTCTTCCCTCTCGTGCTCTCTGTCTCTCATTCTCTCTCTCTCAAATAAATAAATAAAATCTTTAAAAAAAAAAAAGAGATGGCAAATTAAAGCCATTGATGGACTGGGGAAAGCTGACTTGAAATTGTTCCAAAATAAGTGCCAGTTCTATAGCCCTTTCTAAAATGTGGAAATAAGAAAGTATCTGCAAGTACCAGCTGGCTAAATTTGATCAATTATTTGGAGTTAAAATTTTCTGCTTCAGTGAATATCATAGGAAACTTGTGAATCATTTTTATATTATTATGATAACCCTTAATGACCCAACCCAGGAGTCTAACCCAGATATAAACTAGGAATTTGTTACAGAAAGGAGTCATTAAGAAGCCTCCAAAAAATGAGAATAATTAGAGATCCTCCTCCTCTTGAACTGTTGGAGCTGATGTGAACATGATGGTTTTCATGATCTGTTTTACTTAGTTTCTTTTTCTATATTACATACTAAGAACACTATCTATTACAAGTTCTGGGGGTTTAAAAGATTATATGAAAGAGGTGAGAGGGAAAGAAAGCAGTAAATTTTATCAGCAGAATTCTATCAGATATTGAGACAGGTATGTGTGAACATAGGGCTTCACAATAGGTCGTTACCAGCAAGTTTGGGAATGCATGAATGAAACCACATTGAGACTTGGACCTGAAACAACACTTTGACTAACCAGTACCAAGTAGATACTACTAGGCATTGACATTGGACACACTAACTGGTTATAATATCCATGTATACTTGAGCTTAAAAATAAAGTTCCTCTTTTAGCTGGCCCTAGTCCAAGAAAGTGGAAATCCTTCCCATTTTAGAAGTCATGGAAATTTGGGTTTCTGTGTCTGTAGAGGTCCTATGCTTTTACAGTCATGCTGTAACTTTTGAGTTACCTCAAAAGAGAATACTCTAGTGGCCATCAACAAGGCAATTCATCAGAAATGCTCACTGCTCTGTTTGGGGTAGAGGAATCAAAGAAAGCACAGGAGGCAAAATTCCACCTGAGAAAAATGATAAAAAGAAAGGCATGAGGTCTCTAGGCATACAATGTCAAGGTCTCTTCAATGAGTATTACTATTTTATACCAGAATCAGTCAAAAGGCAGGTACTGTACCAAGTACATATGGTTTTGAATGGAAATTGAGTGGTTTTGCCACAATAATACAATCTTGCTTTTTTGAGAGTTTCATGTATTGACTTTGGTCTTATAGGAAGGAAATGTAACCTTTGGCTAGTAGCGCCTTTTTCTTTGTTCATTTGTGTATGGATTCATTTGTGTCTGAAGATAACTGAGGACCCCAGATCCAAATGTGAGACCTGAACTGCTTGCATCAGCATTGTGAACCCACCAATCTGGGGATCTGCAGCAACCCTGTCCTGAACTCTTCCCATCCAAGTCTCCCATGGCTTTCATGCTCCAAATCTAAAAGATATTTTTCTGTCTTTTTCTTGTATGACATTTAAGCAGCATTTGACACTGTTACCAGTCACTATGTATCCCTTAAATCTCTCCTATTTCCACTGCCAATACCTTAACCAATCCTATTCTATTACAACCTCTCTCCTACTGGGTAACATTAGCCTTAATTTTTCTCCTTGCAACCACTTTACCTTGTTAAATGAAGTCTACAAAGCAGCGCTGTGATCTTGTCCCTCCTTTGATTAAATGATTCCCCATTGTTCTTAGAGATGAGTGGTATATCTTCAGCATTCACAAAAGGACTTGTCCTGATTTGGCCTCTCTGGTCCCATGACTTACAACTTTCCTTACTCTCTTTGCTCTGGCCACATGGCCTTCTTACCTGTCCTCTAATGCAGTGGTTCTCAATTCTGGCTTCATATGAAAACTATGTGTAGAGCTTAAAAAAAAATTACTATTGCTAGTGCCATACCTCCAGAGATTTTGATTCACTGGTGTGGGGTGAGTTCTACACATCTGGATTTTCTCAGTCAGGGTTGAGAACCACTTCTCTAATGCATCAAACCCTTTTTCAACTCAAGTCGTTAGTACACACTGTTCCTCTGTTTGAAAAGCTCTTCCTCCACTCCCTTCACTCCCATAATCTCTAGGTTGAAATTAAAATTTCTTTTAAAGGTAAAATTTCCTGGATATCCTTTACTGGGTAGCTTCCCGTAATAATCCCTGTAATTCCTCTTTTAAGACACCACAATTTCTGTTATTTGTTTCAAGTTTGCTTTCCCATAAGATTAAAGCCAAAAACTGTCTGTTTTGCTTCTGCTCTAGCCCCACTGCCTAACATGTAATAAACACTAAAAAAATATCTGTTGGTTAATTGAAAATGTCTGTGTCCTGGGAATTCAGCCTTGGACAGATATTAAAGAACTATTTAGTCCCCCACTTTCCATAACAAGATTCTAGGCTGAAGGAAGATTTATAAGGATGGTGAAGACTTTTTGATGAGGGAAGTATGTATTTGGGGTCCCATCATGAGACTAGACCATGTTTATCTATAAGATCTTAAAATGTCTGGAGAATTGGTGTTGTGTGCCCCACATCTTCCTGGAAGAAAACTTTCTAAGAAAAGACAGCTGAGGCACAAAACTAGTTTAAAGAGAATGATCCATGTAGAAAGATTGGGGCAATTCTATATAGAGCCCAGTAAACTCTCTTTCAAGGATTTCTCTCACCAATCTTCCTAGGAGTGTAAGTCATAAACAAGTAAAAATTAAAAGAGCCACAATCCTGAGAGTGCACAGTGTGGTTACACTGGTTCTGTTGGCTTCTGCAGTAGTGGAAAATAATTTAACTGGCTTTGGGAGTCGGGGATGAACTAATCCTGGGTGTAGTCTTCAGCTCTCTCAGTATCTGGCCTGGCCACGGTTGGAGGGTTGTGAGAACATCAGCAAAAACATCACTACCTTCAGTAAGGCACCAGCATAGACCGGAAGCCAAAGAGCTAAAGGCATTGGATATTCATGCCCTCAATTCAGATTCTTCATCTCTCTGCACTTTGGTATTTTGTATTATTGTATTATTTTGTATTATTGTCAAAGAAAGGAGGATTCTAGTGAGCTAGAGATGAAGGAAAAGTGCCAACTCACACGATATTTGAGAAGACCATGTCCATGAGCATTCCCAGGATTGTTTGGGAATTACTAGAGGGGAGTTCAAATTCCCTCAGAATAATGATTATTATGGAAATACCATTTCTCCCCAGGCTAAGGTGGCATCAGAAACACATAATGTATGTGATTTGAAACATCTGAGGTTTAAGGAACTAGTCAAATTGGCATGACTCCAATTCCTCTGGCCAAGAATGACAACAGATATTGAACAAAAATGTCAATGATATAAGATATATATAAAAAGCAGATGGTCAGCTTAAAGAAGAAAGCCAAAATAATAAATATGGAAGCGTAAGGCCCACCAGGCTGGTCCTAGAACCTAGTATTATGAAATATATTACAAAGTACAGATTTCCAGGATTGTGACCATTTCATCATTTACTCTGGGTTTCCAATGAAGAGCCATAGTGATTAAGGAATAATTGAAAATGAGAAGAATGAGAATTTATCCATATAACAGAAGTTAAACCCAGAGTGATAACCATAATTCTCCAGAGGAGGCACTGAAAAATTTCTGGGAACACTGGTGAGCATGTTATAGAGTCTGAGCAATAACAAAAAACCTAACTGGGGAAAGCAGGTGAAATTCCTGGCCAATTCCTTTAACTTCCTAGATTGACATCACTACAGAACCAGTTTATAGATGTTAGACGATCCTTATCACTTGCCAATGTGCGCACTGGCTTCTGGCATTACATTAACTTTAGCGGTACCTATGGTGCAGGCAAAAGCATGTCCACGACAACAAGGGGATGTGCTGTAAATCAGTTATTCAACAAAAATGTGATGCCAAAGTAATAGGAGCAGAACAATAACTTGATGATGGAGTTGTAGTAACAAATTTGGCTCTGTGAGAAAAAGAGAAGCTAGCTAATAGATGAGAAGCAGAGGTCCCTGTTATTATAGATCAACTAATTGGCAATTTATTACTGTGAAGCAAGTTCCAGGATTGAGAGGAAATAGTTCACTTAAAAAGTGCTTCTCAATCCTGGCCATACATCACCATCATTGAAGCCTTAGTTTTATTTTGTTTTGTTTTGTTTTGTTTTTAATCTCTGTTATTGAAGACATGGCCGAGGAATCAAAATCAATATTTTTCAGCCCCTCAGTGTACAACCAGTATTGAGAACCAGTGATTTAGATTTGAAGTGTTACAAATTGATTTCCAAGGACTAAAGCCCAGTTAGAACTTTGTCTATGAGGAAAGTTCCCATTGAGGCAATAGTCCCAAAAGATCATTACTTATATAGAGACAGAATGTTCAGTTAGTCACTGCCCAGAGAAATGGGTACTGGTGGATTTCCTGGACAAATTGAAAGAAAATGGTGACAAGGAAAAAAATGTTGAATTTCAAACTAGACAAATCACCATTTATAGTTCCATGTCCCAGTGAGAGTTGTCTGCCATATAGAAGGTTTTATGTTCTCTAAGTAATGATAACATGCAATATGGTAATAAGCAACAGAGCAAAGAATTATTCTCTTAAGATTGAATAGGATCATATTTACTGTTGTTAGGAATCAATGATGGATATGGATATAAATATTTTAGAGAAAGGGGCACCTGGATGGCTCAGTCAGTTGAGTGTTTGGCTCAAGTAGTGATCTTGGGGTCGTGAGATTGAGCCCTGTGTGGGGCTCTGCACTCAGTATGGAGTCTGCTTGAGATTCTCTCTCTCTCCTTCTCCCTCTGCCCCTCCCCTGTTCATGCACTCTCTCTCTCAAATAAATAAATAAATCTTCTTTTAAAAATATTTTAGAGAAAGAAGAATAACTCTTTCACCACTCAGTCTGAGCCTAGCCCAGAGAGGGGGCTGTTAGGAAACATTCAGTGTGCTCTTACCCAGGAAGGTCATGATAGCATACTTGTGTCTACTGGGGAAATGCCAGTTTTTAGTTCAGATCCCAAACAGGAAGTTTCTCTTACTATCTTAGTCAGTTCAGGCTGGTTTAACAAGATACTGTGGACCGGGTAGCTTAAACAGTGGAAATTTCTCAAACTTCTAGAAGCTGAGAAGGCCAAGATCAGAGTACAACAGATTCAGTGTTTGGGTGAGGTTGCTCTTCCTGGTTTTCAGATGGTCACCTTCTCCTTGCATCCTCACGTGGCAGAAAGAGAGAGAAAGCAAGCTCCCTTGCCTCTCTCTTATAAGGGCATGAGCCCCATCTTGGGGTTCTACTCTCATGACCTCATCTAAACCTCATTATCTCCCACAGGCCCATCTCCAAATACCATCACAATGGGGATTAGGGTTTCAAGATACGGTTTTGGAAGGGACACAAACATGCAGTCCACAACATGGACTTTATAGACAGGCATATAGCCCTATGCATTGTAATAACTCTCACATCCCACAAAGGCAGGACATATCCCACAGGGCGTTCAATGCTGGAGTCAGAAGAGGAGCACTGAACAGACAGGAAAAGGCTTTTGTTAGGGTGATAAGTAATCAGTGGTGGGCATTTGCATACGCATTACAGGGCATAAGTGCCCTTAGAAATAGCATTAATACACAGCAGGACCTAAAAAAGAACTTTGAGTTATTTCAAAAATACAGGCTGAGAATTTCCATAAACAGTATTATTGGGTCTGAGGCAAGAAGGTGACCCTGCAAGAGAGGCTTGCATAAACAAGACAAGGATGCACACAAGGAAAGAGATGCTCTTCCACTAGGTTTTCTCCAGTTTCTTCAATAAAGAACTTGAAAGTCTTAATGGAATCTCAGTGATTATCACTGATAAGTTTAAATAGCTGTACATTGACCTGTACGTGGTTCTCATTCTATGGTGTGATACGTTTTTCAGTAAGGCCTGACTTAAATCATCCTGCTGGTATTTTTTATTAAGAGACCTCCACACTGAGTAGATTGCACTTAAAAGTGACAGTGGTGTGCAGAGGAGCTCCCGGTAATGAACATGACTAACAAAATTTTGTCTGGAAATGCTCATTATAGAAGCAGAGTGGTTGGCTGTAAAAGGCCACCATTCGGGCCAAGATGCTATCATGGATTTAGAGTTTGTTCTCAACACAATGAACTCTTGGATTTATATTCCAGTCCAGTCTCTGGGAAGAAGAGAACTACATGTGATGTCTCACAGCAGCCAACATTGATTCTTTTCTTTTTCCTGATACTTCCAGGAGAACATAGCTGCCGGCCTATGGGATGCGTACTCAGGCCTGTTAAGTGACCAAGCCATGATCCTTGCTATCAACTCCAGGTACAATAAGCTCTAAAGCTCTCCCATTTCACTGACTGAATATCTTTAAAATGCAATAGAGAAAAATCACAATTGTGAAAAACAGAAAACGGCTCCAAATCCTACCATCCTGATTCAGCAGCTACTATATCTTTCTTTCTCATGTTCTTCCTCAATTCTTAAGTATTGTACAGATCTGCAGGTAATCTAATTATTGTAGAATAATAAGCAGATTTTCTGTAATATTTTTCCTTTTGGCATTATATCTTAAGTTTTTCTTTTTCTACATACTCATATTTTCATTTTAATGGCAGTATAAGATTCCCCAATTTTGAAATTTTTAAATTATATTTTATTTTGCCAGTATTATGATAATCATCTTTGTACATAAAGATTGTATCTTCTCTGAAATATTTTTTTGAAATAGCATTCTGAGGGTGAGGTTACTGATTTAGATGATAGGCAACCACAAAAATGCCCTGCTGCTGGGAATCCAAATTGGTAGACAGCCCTAGCTGCTCCCTGTGTAGATCCACCAGCATGACCATCCAGGAAGCATGGTGGGACAGTCAACTCCAATGGGTGACTTTGAATCTAGAAAACTCATCAACCTGGCTGAACCCTTTGTAGAACTTACTGTAGTCTAAGACACTTTCTACCATAAGCCTCCTTCCTGCCTTCTCTCCTTCTCTTAGAAATCTCATGCACCTCTAATCCTGTTTTGGCATCTGCTTCCCATGAACCCAAACTATTACAGATGGGACGAAAAGCTTCTTAGAGCTTTTTTTTTTTTTTTAAGATTTTTTATTTATTTGACAGAGAGAGAGACAGCAAGAGAGGGAACACAAGCAGGGGGAGTGGGAGAGGGAGAAGCAGGCTTCCCACTGAGCAGGGAGCCCGATGCAGGGTTTGATCCCAGGACCCTGGGATCATGACCTGAGCTGAAGGCAGATGCTTAAAGACTGAGCCACCCAGGTGCCCTGCTTCTTAGAGCTTTTAATAAAGAGTCAGTTTGGGCAAGATGGCGGAGGAGTAGGAGACCTGGATTTCGTCTCCTCTCAGGAATTCAGCTGGATAGGGATCAAACCATTCTGAACACCTACAAACTCAACAGGAGATTGAAGAAAGGAATAGCAACAACTCTCTCATCAGAAAAGCGACCACTTTCTGGAAGGTAGGATGTGCGGAGAAGTGAATCCAAGGCGATATTCGGGAGGATAGACGGCGGGGGAGGGGCCTCCGTCGGCCGC
>NC_138374.1:88853623-88860201 GCF_054177405.1 Leptonychotes weddellii
GGTGGGAGGATGAGTTAGCCTGGTGATGGGTACTAAAGAGGGCACATACTGCATGGAGCACTGGGTGTTATACGCAAACAATGAATCATGGAACACTACATCAAAAACTAATGATGTAATGTATGGTGATTAACATAACATAATAAAAAAAATACATTAAAAAAAAAGAAAAAGAAAATGTCCTGAAATTTTAATTACACTTTCAGAGTTTGTAAAATAATTTGAGAATAATTGACATTTATAAATAATCTTCCTATTTATAAATCTATCTTTCTAATTATTCAAGTTCTGTTTTATGTTCTCCCTCAAAAGTTTGAGGTATTTTTAACATAGATTCTGCACATTACTAGACTGATTTCTTATTTATATTGCATTTTGGTCCCCCTCTCCATTTTATTGTTTGGACAGCAATTTCTGATATGCTGGGATGCATATGGGATTTTTTTTGGGGGGGGGATATATTCATCCTGTGTTTGAGCTCACTGAACTATTTTTATTAGACCATTCTTATTTGAAAAACAACGAACTTGAACACAATATTTTAAAATAGGAAATTGAACCCTTATGTTGCTCCTGTTTCTAATAAAAACTCTTACACTACTTCTCAATTAACAAAGTGTTGGTTAAATAAAACCGTTCAAGAAATTATTCAAACTATTCACTTTTCCTTAAAAATTGATGTTGATATTTATTAAATACTTTTTCAAGATTGATTAAAGCACAATTTTTAATTTAATCTATTATAGGTATGTGTTAATTAATAGTTTTTAGGATATTGGTCCATCCTTGTATTCGATGATAAATCATAACTGGTGTCATAATATTATTTTATTATTTTTAAAAAACATTAAAAATTTAAACTTTATACTCTTAAATGAAATTAGTTAATTTTTTATTATTTTAATTCCAGTGTAGTTAACATACAGTGTTATATTAGTTTCAGATATACAATCCGGTAAGTGATTCAGTGGTTCCTTATATTACTCAGTGCTCATCAAGATAAGTGTACTCTTAATACCTGCCATCTATTTCCATCCATCCCCCCACCCACCTCCTCTCTGGTAACTATCTTTAACCAGACTCTGTAGTTAAGAGTCTGTTTTTTGATTTGTCTCCTTTTTTTTCCCCCTTTGTATGTTTGTTTTGTTTCTTAAATTCCACATGAGTGAAATCATACAACATTTGTCTTTTTCTGACTGGCTTATTTTGCTTAGCATTATACTCCCTAGATCAATTTATGTTGTTGCAAATGTCAAGATTTCATTCTTTCTATGGCTGGGTAATATTCCATCGTATATATACGTCATTTCTTCTTTATGCATTCATTTATCAATGGACACTTGGGCTGCTTCCATAATTTGGCTACTGTAAATAATGCTGCTATAAACATAAGGGTGTATATATCCCTTTGAATTAGTGTTTTCATATTCTTTGGGCAAATGCCCAATAGCCAGATTACCGGATTCCAGGGTAGTTCTATTGTTAATTTTCTGAAGGACCTCTATACTGTTTTCTACAGTAGCTGCACCAGTTTGCTTTCCCACCAACAGTGCGAAAGGATTCCTTTTTCTCCACATCCTTGCCAAAATCTGTTGTTTCTTGATTTTAGCCATTCTGACAGGTGGGAGGTGATGTCTTATTGTGGTTTTGATGTGCATTTCCCTGATGATGAGTGATGTTGAACATCTTCTCACGTGTCTGTTGGCCATCTGTATGTCTTCTCTGAAGAAATGTCTATTCATGTCTTCTGCCCATTTTTTAATTTATTTGTTTTTTGGGTGTTGAGTTTCATAAATTCTTTATATATTTTGGATACTAATTTTTATCAGGCATGTCATTTGCAAATATCTTCTCCCATTCCATAGGTTGTCTTTTAGTTTTGTTGGTTGTTTCCTTTGCTGTGCAGTATTTTATTTTGATGAAGTCCCAGTAGTTTATTTTTGCTTTTGTTTCCCTTGCCTCAGGTGACATAGCTAGAAAGATGTTGTTATGGCCAAAGTCAGAAATTATTGCCTGTTTTCTCTTCTAGGATTTTTGTGGTTTCAGGTCTCACATTTAGATACTTAGTCCATCTTGAGTTTATTATTGTGTATGGTATAAGAAAGTGGTCCAGTTTCATTCTTTTGTATGTGGCTATCCAGGTTTCCCAACACCATTTGTTGAAGAATTGTCTTTTTTCCATTGCATATTCTTGCCTCCTTTGTTAAAGATTAATTGGCATATAACTCTAGGTTTATTTCTCGGTTTTCTATTCTATTCTATTGATCTCTGTGTCTATTTTTGTGCCAGTACCATAAAGTTTTGATTACTAAAGTTTTATAATATAAATTGAAGTCCAGAATTGTGATATCTCCAGTTTTGTTTTTCTTTTTCAAGATGGTTTGGCTATTTGGGGTCTTTTGTGATTTTATACAAATGTTAGTATCCTTTGTTCCACTTCTGTGAAAAATGCTGTTTTTGCATCTATGTTCATCAGAGTTGTTGGCCTGTAGTTCTCTTTTTTGTGGTATCTTTATCTGGTTTTGTATCAGGATAATGTTAGCCTCATAGAATGAATTTGGAAATTTTCCTTCCTCTTCTACCTTTTTAAAAGTTTGAGAATAGGCATTAACTCTTCTTTAAATGTTTGGTAGAATTCACCTGTGAAGCCATCTGGTCCTGGCTTTTGTTTTTTGGGAGATTTTTGATTGCTGATTCATTTTCATTGCTGGTTATCGGTCTGTTCAAGTTTTCTATTTCTTTCTGTTTCTGTTTTGGTAGTTTATGTGTTTCTAGGAATTTATCCACTTCTTCCAGGTTATCCAATTTGTTGGAATATAATTTTTCATAATATTCTATTATAATTATTTCTATTTCTGTGGTGTTGGTTGTTATTTCTCCTCTCTCATTTTTTCTTTTATTTATTTGAGTCCTTTCTCTTTTTTTCTTGATAAGTCTAGCTAGAGGTTTATCAATTTTATCAATTTTTTCCAAGAACCTAGTTTCAATTGATCTGTTCTATTGTGTGTTTAGTTTCTTTTTCATTTATATCTGCTCTAATTTTTATTATTTCCTTCCTTCTGCTGGTTTTAGGTTTTGTTTGTTGTTTTTTTCCTAGCTCCTTTAGGTGTAGGTTAGATTGTTTGAGATTTTTCTTGCACCTTGAGGTAGGCTTGTATTCCTATATACTTCCCTTTTGCTGCATCCAATGATTTGCTGCATCCAATGATTTGAACCATTGTGTTTTCATTTTCATTTCTCTCCATGTAATTTTTTATCTCTTCTTTGATTTCCTGGTTGACCCATTCATTGTTTAGTAGCATGTTATTTAACCTCCATGTTTTGGTGCTCTTTCCAGATATTTTCTGGTGGTTGATTTCTAGTGTCATGAATGATGGTCAGAGAAAATGCATGGTATGACTTTGATCTTTTTGAATTCGTTGAGACTTGCTTCATGGCCTATTATGTGATCTATTCTGAAAAATGTTCCATGTGAACTTAAAAAGAATGTGTATTCTGGGGCGCCTGGGTGCCTCAGTTGGTTAAGCATCCAACTCCTGATTTCAGATCAGGTCATGATCTCAGGGTCATGGGATTGAGCCCCATGTCAGGCTCTGCACTGAGCATGGAGCCTGCTTGGGATTGTCTCTCTCCCTCATCCTCCTTCCCCCCCACCTGTGGGCAGTCTGTCTCTCTAAAAAAATTTTTTAAATATTATGTATTCTGCTATTTTAGGATGGAGTGTTCTGAATATATCTGCTAATTTTATCTGGTCCAGTGTGCCATTCAAAACCACTGTTTCCTTGTTGATTTTCTGTCTGGATTATCTATCCATTGATATAAGTGAGGTGTTAAAGTCCCCTACTATTATTGTATTACTATCTATTAGTTCCTTTATGTTTGTTATTAACTGTTTTATGTATTTAGGTGTTCCCATGTTGGGTGCATAAATATATACAGTTGTTATATCTTCTTGTTCAATTGTCCATCTCATTTTATATAGTGCCTTTCTTTGTCTCTTGTTACAGTTTTGTCATAAAGTCTATTTTCTCCAAAGAGAAAAGCCATAAGTATGGCTACCCTGGCTTTCTTTTGTCTTCTACCTGCATAATGTTTCTCCATACCCCTGCTTTCAATCTGCAGGTGTCTTTAGGTGTGAAATAAGTCTTTTGTAAGCAGCATATAGATGGGTCTTGTTTATAAATCCATTCTGTCACCCTATATCTTTCGTTTGGGGCATTTAGTCCATTTACATTCCAAGTAATAGGTATGTATTTATTGCCATTTTGTTACTTGTTTTGTGTTGTTTTTTTTTTTTTTAAAGATTTTATTTATTTATCTGACAGAGAGAGACACAGTGAGAGAAGGAACACAAGCAGGGGAAGTGGGAACACAAGCAGGGGGAGTGGGAGAGGGAGAAGCAGGCTTCCCGCCCGAGCAGGGAGCCCTATGCGGGGCTCGATCCCAGGACCCTGGGACCATGACCTGAGCCGAAGGCAGACGCCCAACAACTGAGTCACCCAGGCGCCCCTTGTGGTTGTTTTATAGCTCTTCTCTGATCCTTTCTTCTCTTGCTCTTTTCTCTCAGTTTGCTGGGTTTGTTTAGTGATATACTTCGATTCTTACTCTTTATTTTTTGCATATATATTATTGGTTTTCGATTTGTGGTTACCATTAGATTTGTATATTACATTTTCTGCATATACCAGTCTATATTAAGTTGATGGTCACTTAAGTTTGAGCCCATTCTTTACTCCTCTCCCCACCACATGTTTGGGATATGATGTAATTCTTCACATCCTTTTATTTTGTGAGTCCCTTGACTGATTTTTGTGGATACACTTATTTTTATTGCTTTTGTCCTTCCTATTTTCTTACTCTTACTTATGGTCTTTCCTTTATAATCATACAGTCTCCTTTAACATTTCCTGTAAGGCTGGTTTAGTGGTCATGAACTTCTTTAGTTTTTGTTTGTCTGGGAATCTCTTTCTCTCTCCTTCTCTTCTGAATTATAGCCATGCTGGAGAGAGTATTCTTGGCTGCAGATTTTTTTTTCCTTTCAGCACTTTGAATATATCATGCTACTCCTTTCTGGCCTTCAAAGTTTCTGCTGAAAAATTTGCTGATAGCCTTATGGGGTTTCATTCATATATAACTGTCTTCTTTTCTCTTGCTTTTAAAATTCTCTCTTTATCACTACTTGTTGCCATTTTAATTATTATGTGTCTTGGTGTGGACCTCCTTGGGTTGATTTTGTCGGGGAATCTCTGTGCCTCCTTGGATCTGGATATTTGTTTTCTTCCCTGGATTAGGGAACTTTTCAGCTATTATTTCTTCAAATAAATTTTCTGCCCCCTTTTCTCTCTCTCCTCTTCTTCTGGGATCCCTATAATGAGAATGTTACTATGCTTGATGGAGTTGCTGAGTTCCCTAAATCTATTCTCATTCCGCATAAATTTTTTTTCTCTCACCTGCTCAACTTGATTACTTTCCATTACTCTGTCCTCCAGGTTGCTAATTCATTCCTCTGCTTCCTCTAGCCTGCTATTTATTCCATCTAGTATATTTTTAATTTCATTTATTGTGTTCTTCATCTTTGATTGGTTCTTTTATATCTCTTTGTTATAAGGTCTCCCTGATGTCCTCCACTCTTTTCTCAAGTTCAGTGAGTATCTTTATGATCATTACTTTAAATCCTCTATCTGACATATTACTTATATCCACTTTGCTTAGGTCTCTTGCTGTGGTTATGTCCTGTTCTTTGATTTGGGACATATTCCTGTCTCCTCATTTTGTCTCTCTCTGTCTGTTTCTGTGTTAGGAAAGTCAGCTCTGTCTCCTGCTCTTAAAAGTAATGACCTTATGAAGAAGAGGGCTGGTAGTGCCCTGCAGTGCAGTGTCTCTTGTTCACCAGAAACTGACACTTCAGGGGTGTCTCCCCTGTTTGTTACATGTGCCCTGCTGCTGTGTTTTATCAACTCTCCCTTCAGTGCAGTCATCTGCAGTGGCTCTGTTTGCCTACGGGCAGTGGCTTGTCCCTGTGGTGTTAGTGGACAAGTCTGGGGCCACCTCGGGCTTAAGTTGAGTCAAACCAGGCATTTGCCAGAGATGAAGTAGCACCAAACTGCAGGGCACTTTCCCTGTGTTGCTCCCTGAGAAATTTTTGTTGGTGGGTGGGGCCTGCAATCAGAACAACTGTCTGCCCCACCCGCTACTAGGGCTGCCCTCTGACTGGTATGTGTGGCTCTCTTCCCCTTGCTGTGGGGCAGAATCCCTTTGGGATGGTGCTGGCCATTTGCTTGCACATTGCCAGGCGTGCGGCCCCTGTTTGAATAGGCCAAGAGCATACTGGAGTGGATGTGTCACCACCAGTGGGATGAGTTGACTGGGGTGGGGCTCACAGTTTTAGCAAGATGTGCATTAGTCTTCCATGGGGCTGCCGCCACCAGGGGGACTGAGGTCCCACAAAGTGGGCCAGGAGATGCAGTGTTGGCAAGGTTTGTGCCCATCTTCTAGGGGAGGAGACAAACAGCACCAGGACTGAGGCAAGCTTGACTGGAAAGGGCACATCCACTGAAGCTGGCGGGGGGGGGGGGGGG
>NC_138374.1:88860301-88879890 GCF_054177405.1 Leptonychotes weddellii
CATGCTCTGAGATCAGTAAATAACACTCTATCCCATAAGCCCCAGGCATTTTTCAAACTGCTGCTTTTATGCTGCACCTCCAAGGGCTGTTCCTCTGCTATCCCTTTAAGGGCAGAGACTCTGCTTCCTATCGCCCTCTAGGCTGTCCCAGAACCGAGCCTGCTGATTTTTAAAATTCCAGGCTTTAAGTCCCACTGGTTGTAAGAACTCATGAAATTTGGTGCTTCTAGTTTTCAAGCCAAATGTCTTCCCTGTGGGGGCTCCCCAGTGTCAGGGTCCTTTTCTCTCCTCTCTGTGCCTGCGAGCTCCTTCCCTCCCACAGATGGCCTGTGGTCTGTTTAGCTCCCCACCATGTCTCCGCCCTTTCTCTCCTCTTAGATATGCCTCTTTACCTTTAGTTGTAAAGTTTGTTTTGCCAGTTTTCAAGTCCTTTTCTGGATTATTTACACTGATGTGGGTATTATCTAGTTGTATCTGTGGGACAAGGTGAGCTTGGGTCCTCCTATTCTGTCAACTTCCCAGCCTCTCTGGAATTAGTTAATATTTTAGAGATTGTCTTTTATTATAACTGTTTGAATAACCAGTTATAAACAGATCCCTGATTACCATTCATTGGTGGTTCCTCTGAACTTAAACTCATTTACTATTTTGTGTTGAGATGTGTGTGTATATCTTGCCTAGGTGAATTGACTAGAATTTACAAAATAGTGCTATACAAAGACAGATAGTAGGTACACATGAAGACCTTATGTACTAAATTAATACTTTATGTGCCAGATAATACTTGGCCAAAGTATGACAAACAAAATCTATAAGAAATTTTATAAAATGAAAGGAAAACTATATGTCAAACAGACCAAGTTTCTGATATCAGCTCCACCATTCCCAGATTTTGTGACTTTGAAGTTACTTAACTTCTCAATGCCTCAGATTCCTTGTCTAAAAATTGAAAGTAATGATAGTACTTAACTCTTAGTATTGCCATGAAGATGTATTGAGATAATGCGTGCAGGGCAAGTAAAATACCTAGTGCCTGGTGTTAAAGTCCTCAGTATCAGTGCTTCTTAACCTATTTTAATTCTCCTTTGGGAATCTGATGAAACTTTTGGACTACCCCTCCCCACAAAATACAGACACATAGAAACAAAAGTTGGTATATTATTTTATAGGGTTCATGAAAAGGCAGACCCTAGATTAGAATCCTCTGTTTCATATTTTTAGCTTTTTTTTTTTTTTTTGGTCTACCTAAATGTGTTAAAAATCCCCCAGATAATAATTTTCCTTTAATTTTTAAAAAAATTTATTATAGCTTTTTGTACTTTGGCCAAGTATTATTTGGTACATAAAGTTTTACACAAGCTATATCTTCATATATACTTGTAAAATTTAAGTATATAAATCAGTTTTGTTTCTATTAAACACAACAATAGCTTACTTCTTTTTTTGACTACTGTAGGCTCTTTTTTTTTTAAGATTTTATTTATTTATTTGACAGAGAGAGACACAGCAAGAGAGGGAACACAAAGCAGAGGGAGTGGGAAAGGGAGAAGCAGGCTTCCTGACGAGCAGGGAGCCCGATGCGGGGCTCAATCCCAGGACCCTGGGATCATGACTTAAGCCAAAGGCAAACGCTTAACAACTGAGCCACCCAGGTGCCCCACTACTGTAGGCTTTCTTAATATTTAGTTTCTGCTTCCTCTTTTGTTTTTTAAATCTTTATTAAATTTGCCAGCAAAGATCATTATACTTATTATTCCCCCCTTTCTCATTTTATACTTGTCCACTTTGCCTATGCCCTTTATTTTTTGGATTACATTTTTAGTAGCTTTAAAATTTTGTTACATGCTTAGTTTGTCATTTTTCTCTCATTTTATTTTTTTATTTTAAAAAGATTTTATTTATTTATTTGAGAGAAAGTGAATGAGAGGGAGGGAGAGAGAATCTGAAGCAGACTCTGCATTGAGCACCAAGCCCAATGCAGGCTTCCATCCCACAACCTCAAGATCCTGACCTGAGCCAAAACTAAGAGTGGGACGCTTAACCAACTGAGCCACCCAGTTGCCCCTTATTTTAAATGAGAAAAATTCTAATAGTATTCTAGTATTTTTAAGTACTTTGAATTTTCTCATTTTTAAAATAGATTTCTCACTGTGATTTGAGAATCAAATGTATATCCTTTTATATTTTGAAACTTTTTACAGCTTGTAAAAAGCCTTTTACAACTATGATAAATATTTGTCAGCACTCCATGATTATTGAAAAAGATAATCCTTGATACCTCATTTAATATAATTTATTTATACCTCCTTATTAATTTTATTTTTTTCCTTATTAATTTTAGTAAAGATCTCTTTTGCAGAATTTTTAATTTTTACCTACCATATGCTGATAATTGAATGCTTAATCTTCTATGACTGTGTTTGTTTTTCCTTGTATCTTTAATAATTTCTATTTCTCCTTGTATTTTTAATAATTCAATACCTTGTACCTTTTAATAATTATTTTTAATAATTTAACTTTTTTCTATGTGTTATTAACTATTCCTTCTATTATTTCAAATGATAGTATATATCTCTCTTAATATTCTTTGGTTTGAACTAAACATTTTATCATATTAAAATGTCCCTCCTGATTTATTTGTGATCATGTTTAATATAATTTCCCCATGTTTTTATTAGGACGCATCTACTTTGTTTTATTCAATTGTGATTCTTCAAATTATACTTGCAAAAATAGGTATTGCCTTTTGCTTACTGTAGCATACAGTAATTTAGTGAGGAATGCTTAGTCTTCCTTCTCAAGTTCCTTTCTATATCACCTGGTTGTGCACCCTGGAATATAAAAAAAGCATTTACACTGAAATTCTTAATTCTAAGATGTCACTTATTGTAAAATACACTGTAATTTAATAACTACTCTTTTGAAAGCAAGTTATATGTGGATCCAAAAAAGTATCCTTAACGGCAATTGTCCACGTTGACCCATAGATTTGCATGTGTTTTTCTTTAGTATCACTGGTGTCTCCCACTCAACCTTCCTCACATTTAAAATTTGAAGATCTAGGGGCGCCTGGGTGGCTCAGTGGTTAAGCATCTGCTTTCGGTTCAGGTCATGATCTCAGTGTCCTGGGATCGAGCCCCACATCGGGGTCCCTGCTCCGCGGGAAGCCTGCTTCTCCCTCTCCCGCTCCCCCTGCTTGTGTTCCCTCTCTCGCTGTATCTCTGTCAAATAAATAAGATCTTTAAAAATAAATAAATAAATAAATAAATAAATAAATAAATAAATAAAATAATAACAAAATTTGAAGATCTGTTGCCCATTAGCAGTTATGCATGGCCTTAGAGGATCATGCTATTTTTCTAATCTTTATTCATGACTTGGAGCATTTTAGCGTTTTTAGGACTAGCAGTATGATTTCAAAGTACATTGAAAGAAACTATTTTCTATTTCATCAAAATCTTAATTTTGCATTTTCCTAAGCCAAGTTATTTATCCCTAAAAGTTAAATACCTTCCCCTGAAAATTCTACTGGAAACTCTTGACAGATAGCTGTTCAGAGTCTAGTAATTCATTAAAGCCATGAATAAGCCAGATTAATCTTCCCTAGATTTGAAAATTATCTAATGTATTCTAAGAGAGTCCATTTCAAACAGTGGGTATTAGACACTCTGATTTTCCTGTCCAGTAGAGAAAAGATATTCTGAGTCTAGCATAAAATTTCTTACCTTACCATCTATATCACCATTTTTTCAGAAAATAAGAAAATATTTTCATCTAAAAAAAAATGAAGAAGGACTGTTATCTACATCACACATATCTAAGGAATAATAACTATGTCATAACTTATCTTTCCAACTGCTGATGGGCAGGTTTCTTTTGCCAAGAATTGGAGGATGCATCCCAATAATTTCAGAAATATTAAAATGTAAGAAGCACAGTGTCACAGTTTAGAGAAAATGTGGCAGTAATATAGTTCAACTAAAGCTCAGCATGGCTTTGTGGGCTTTCTTGGAAATGTAACCACTTTTTACATTATTATGTTTATGGAGAAATATATTCTGGTTTCTAAATAACTGATTACAGATGATTTTGAAAAAGAAACTCATTCCTGTATATTTAAAGCACCATTGTCATTTTTATGAGAATATTTAAAACCCACATGTTATATAAAGCTGAGAGCTGGGCCTCATTTTATAGTAAATTCTCTCTTGCACAAGAAAAAGCCACTAAACTTAAGTTACATTTGTTCTCTCCTCTATTTAATAATTACACCTTTTTCTTACCAGCTTTTTAGATCCCTTACTGCAGTTTGAAACCCAACTGAAGATAATAGAGTCCTCCTTTAAAATTGTATTTGCTATACCAACTCTTGAGAAAGTGAAGGAAATGGGAAACAGTAAAGATGACCCAGAGGACCTGGAAGTGAGTCTTTGTTTCCTTTAATTATTATGAGATATTATTATGCGCCACAACAGTTCTGCAGAATGCCCTTCCACGGGTCATAATCCTTGTTGTTATCTCATTCACCCTTTTTAGATACAATAGATTAACAACAGTATATTCCAGCATTAATCTATACCCCCTGGACTCATTGTGAATTCTACAAGTCATGGGATTTAATGGATTGTATAGGAGTTATAGGAACAAATGAGTGAAGAGATTTTTGGTTAATTGTTTTAGCAAGGACAAGAGTTTATGGGCAAATGCTGTAAGAAAGGAAATAAGAGCAGAGAAAGGTGGAGAGAGGAATATCCCTACAGTAAGGTGAGCAACATCTCT
Organism: Leptonychotes weddellii; assembly: GCF_054177405.1. Classification (NCBI taxonomy): domain Eukaryota; kingdom Metazoa; phylum Chordata; class Mammalia; order Carnivora; family Phocidae; genus Leptonychotes; species Leptonychotes weddellii. The sequence continues at coordinate 88,865,081 of NC_138374.1, forward strand.
GCTATTTCCTCAGCACAGCTACCCAGTGCACCTGCCCTATAAGGTGGAGGTGCAATTCATGGCACAGGGTACTGAGAGAGGTCTCATCTCTAGAGCTGCCTCTCTCCTTTCTTACCTTCAGATTATGGGGAGAACGCAGGGCCCCAGGACACAAAACCATAGACACTGAGTAAAATTACATCTAATTTTATCTGGCTGGCTGGTTGTGTAACTTTTTTTGTTTTTCAGAATTTATATCAAAACATTTTAAACATATTTGAGGACACTCTTCTGATCTTAGTGTCTAGAGACCTCTATAAACTGCAAATCTTAAAGGTAAAGTAAAGGGAAAATAAGCATTTTTGTTTTCTTGTCTTAAATCTAAAGAGCTCACTATATTTCAGTTATTATTTCCCTTTTCCCATACTATGTCTTCTTCAAGTATTTGGTGGCTGATTTTTTTCTTTTCCTCCCAAGCCATATAATTATCCCCAAAATGAAATCATTTCCCTTTCTTTGAATTACAGAGACATAATTTTAAGAATTCAATTTTGGGAAGATGGCATCAATAAAACACTTAAGAAGCCAAATGTTATGTGGCAGTGTAAGAGTGAATACAATATAGGTTAGCAGAAAAGAGAGGGTGATTGGCTTGAACTACCTGCAGATCCATGGAACAATACTTTGATGGTGTCTATATGCTTGCTTCCTCCTCAACAACTCTGGAGCTAAAGTGTCCTATCTTCATGGATACCATGGTATCAGAGGAAAGCCTAACAACTGTCCAAATCCCCACTTACATCCAGACCTCACTGTGTTTTTAACATCCCAGGCAGAGATAGGAGACTGCTCAGGATGTCTTATGATCACTGGGGGCACCTGTCTGGAAATACTGGGAAACCAGAATGACTTACTCTACCAGTGTCATTATGAGTTTGTGCAAATCATAAAATACATTCAAGTAAAGAAGCAGAATTAGTATCTCTGAAGACAAGAAGGAATGTGAGGGAAAATAAAATATACAGAGTTAATTTGTGCCTAATTTGAGTCAAATATTTTCTGTCCATTTTAAAAACTTAACCTCACAACCCTTTAAAGTAGTTATTATTATCCCATTATTACAACCATCTCCCTATGCATGCTCTTTCAGCCAATAAACCACTGTTTTTTTGAGTATTTACTCTACATCAGGCACTAAACGGAATGCTTCATACATAGGTTATCTCATTTAATCCTTAAAATAACCCTCTGATGGTTATTTCCCCCCATTTTGCTGATAAGAAAATGGAAGCAAAGAGAGGAGCAATAATATGTGTAATGCTAACAAATGGGGAAGCTACTCTAACTTGGAAACCTGTTACTTAACCATGTTGTTCTTAAACCTTCCATGTCTAGAAACTCACTTGATTCTCAAAAAGAGCTAAAAGCCCACTCCTGGAAAAGGCACAGGCTGACACCACCCCCCACCCCACCCGGGATTTAGAGAGTCTTCTGCCCTAGGAAATGGATTTCAGAACAGTTTTATACAATGGGAGCAAGTGAAAAGGAGGAGATTTAGCATAAATACTGTGAACTCCAACAGAGTGCCTTAAGAAATCTGTTAGTGGTGATTGGTATGTGAGGCATATGCAGTCTTCTTCCCTTCCCAAGCTTGTAAATATGTCCTTACATCTGAAGATTTAGAACAAATAGAAGTTACAGCAAGATGGAGTTGAATCAAAATTAACAAGAACTTTCTAACTGAGCTGCCTCCGGGAATATTCTCTGCAACTATGAGCCAGAAAATATCTGAGTGCTGAATCTGCAGAGGAAATTCTGGAGTAAGATGACACTTCAGGATCAGATGACATTTCAATTCTTTTTTAACGCTGAAAATCAGATCCTGTGATGAGAGAGAGAGGGAGAGAGAGGATATGTACTTTGAAAGAAAAAAAGGAGAAGCAACTAACAATCCCATGATAGCCTCCTGTTAAACTTTTTGTGATGACTGACAAAGTGACTTATAATGCACATCATTAGTACATATTCATTGTATAAAATTAAATAACATACAACCTAAGTGTAGTTACTACAGTAGATGAAGTAGTATAGTAGATAGCTTGTAGTATACAACTAGCTTTGTTGTCATCTTTTTGAGATAAATGTAGGTTAGATGTGAAATAATCAGGAGTCCATGGGGACCCTTGACTTGGTGAAGTTGGAGGGGACTTGTAGAAATGGAAACACCATGCTCTAGGATAATTCTTATGTTTTCCACAGGACATGGCTGTGTGGATGAATGAAGATAGTTCGTACCTGCAGGAGAGAATTATAGTGATCATCAGCAGTGTGCTAAGCTTTGCATCCAGGAAAGCCAGGGGATATGTAAGTCACAGAATACAATCATGCCACCTGCTTCTGAAGACTGCATTTCTATAATGCTGCTTTCCAAGTCTTGGCTCTTGAAAACTCTAAGTGCCTGCTTGGTATGAGCATGCTGGCAGGCTGGGATATTAAGAAAAGAGTCAATATAATACATGATTTTATGTCAATCAGAACAGTCTCTCAACCAATTGATTAAGACCTTTTATGCTTTCCACAAACAGAATGAATGTGTCAAAATTTCTGCTGACTCTCTGGATCACAATCAATGTTATTTGCAACCTTATTAATCCTTCCATCTCTACTTTCCTTCTTATTTCTCCTTTTCTTAAAATATTTTTAAAACCATTATATATGTATTTGAAATTTACACAAGTAATTCCTGAGTCTTTTCATTGTAAAACATGCTAGAGATAGAGCAGAAGTCTTCTTTACTATCCTCTCCATCCTAATCTCCTCCCTAGCATGCTGCTGTGATATGGATCCTGCCAGACAGCCTTCCGTGTACACACCCACATAGACATGCACACACTGAGATGCGTAGTTTTTTACTTAGCGCTTCTTTATTAAAATCACATTATATTTACACATGATTCTGCAATTTGATTTTTTCACTGAACAGTATGTTCCTCAGATATTTTCATAGCAATATATGTAGAGTTATCTCATTCTTTTATCCAAAACATATATCCCATAGTTTTAATGTATTGTAATCTACTTATAGATGGACATCCAAGTATATTTAGTTTTTTTTTTCTAGTTCAACAATATACAAATAGTCATCTTTGTTCAAGTACATATGTACTTAGAAATACTTACAAAGATAATAGATCAAAGAGTAGGAATAGTTTATACTTTTAACACTACAAAATTATCTCCAGTTTGTATTCCTGTGGATATTAGAGTGCTTGTTTCCCTACACCTCCCACCAACACTGGGAAGTTATTGGACTTTCTAATTGTTGCCTTTCAGATGGAGAACAAATTGGCATCTCATAATTGCCAGTATTTGCTGAGGTTTTCTATATTTTTAATAACATTATTGTCTTCCTTCTAAGAAACCTTACTATCTATGAACATTTCTCTCTCTTATGGATACTGTGTATCCAGCCTCCGTTTTGCAACTCATCCTTAACTGTGATTTTTAAACATACACTTCTAATTGCTTATCTGATTGTTTGAATCATTTCAGGAGTTCAGAATAAAGGGGATCAGAAACATACATTCACGATATCATTTTCACGTACCCATTTTCTACTACTTAATTAAATAGCTTCCAGACAGATTGAGACAAAAAGCCTAGATAAACCTTAGAACATATCTGAATTCTTACTATTTTGTTTAAAATCAGCTTTGGTGGAGTGCCTGGGTGGCTCAGTCAGTTAAGCATCTGCCTTCGGCTCAGGTCGTGATCTCAGGGTCCTGTGAGCTTGCTTCTCCCTCTCCCTGCTCGTGCTCATGCTCTCTCACTATCTGTCTCTCAAATAAATAAAATCTTAAAATCAGCTTTGGGATGTAATATAATTTACTTACATGAGGAAAGGTAGTTCATAATGTTCTTTGCATCATGTTGAGTCTATTTCAAAAGAGAGATAGAGCAGTTTGTTTTAATCTTCTGGTTCTCTGGTTCTCTAAACTGGGTGGCTATCCATTCAAATGTTTGAAAGGCTAATCATACAAAATTTCTAGCAAGGCTTGAGATTAAGTGTAGTTCACAACTCCGGCCTATTTTCTGCACAGTTCATAAATGTTTCATGCACTCAGCAAGTATTTGATGGTGACTGTCTGACCAAGTTCTATTCACATGCTTTTATCTGCTTTTGCATTTTCATTCAGTATACATATATCCATTCATTCATTCTAGTGAGTTCCACTCAGGTAACAGGTAAGACATTTTGGAGTTTTGTCATCTTCTATCACCTCTTCTCAGTTCATCCTCCCCTACACATAGGCCACCCCTCAACTGTGAAAAAATAAATGTGCAATTCCACTTCTGTGGCAGAAGGCTCTCATAAAATGAGGGTTCCTACCATAACTGAGATTTGTTTGAGAAGCCAAGTAGGATAACCTATTATTTTGTTCTGCAATGTTCACTGAGTGCCACCAGGTGGAAGCACACTAGCATTTTCCAGAACATGGAAGCTAAGCTAGCATCAACCAGTTCATCAAAGTCAAGGAGGCTTAAAACTTTAAACTTTCTCTTTATGATAATGTCCTCTAAAGATAGTTAAGTCCATGAAATTAATGGAGAAGAGAGGACAAATATATGAAATAAAACAGCTGAATGTATTATTAAATTAAAAACTAAGCTCCCCACAGCCCTCATCTGTGTATCTCTATGTCTGACATATTGAAGATAATCAGTGAAGATTTGTTTTGCCCTTCTCTAATTATATGTAACTATCCATTCTGTTCTCAGGTGCTGTCCATTCACTGTAAAGACCTTTTTTTTTTTTTTTTTTTTTCATAAATTACCCTAGCCTTGTCTTCCAGGGTCTCAGAGGCCCTTGTCCTATTGAACAATCCTGACTACCATTTGTATTCTATCAAAAATACTTTTTAATGTAGTAATTCTCCTTATATGACCTATGTGCTATCATGGTGAAAAAAACTTCTACAATCAAAGAATATTTGTCCCTTCAATTAAACTATTCAATTTTCAAACAGGCAAGGAAATGTAAGCTAAACATGTCATCTTATATCATTAACAGAAAGATTTTCTCTGGGTTTGTTCCTTTGGCACATCAGCATTTGAAAGATGGGTGGAATTTAAGGAGGACAATGGCAGTGGAGTAGGAGGACCCTAGGCTCACTTTGTCTCATGAATACAAGTAGATAATTAACAAATTATCCTAAGTATCCCAGAAATCAACCTGAAGACTGGCAGAACAACTAAAGGTAGAGAAGAGTCCAAACCAAAGATGGTAGGAAGTGTGGACACACAGTTTGGGAGAGAAAGGAATCATGAATGCTGTGGTGGGGAGGGAGCCACAGTTGAGGAGAAGGACAAGAGATAGACTAGCACAGAGGGAAGCACACAGGGAAGATGATTTCCCCATAGCAATTGGCTTGGAAAGCAAGAGAGGCCAAATTTCGTAAGTTCTTGCAACCACTGGGGCTTAAAGCCTAGAGTTTTAAAGGTCAGCAGGCTTGGCTCTGGGAGAGCCACATGGTGCTGCTAGTAGAGAGAAGGCAGAACAAACAGCCTGTGGACATACAGTGTGGAAACAGTGATATGAAGAACACTCAGGGCACACAGTGAACTTATTTGTTCTTCTCTGAGTGTGTCCCAGAGAGGCAGCATTCATGGAGAGACTCCTCCAAGAACAAAGGAACTCCCTTTCCCTCAGAATTAATCCAGAGCCATGTGCAGGAACCAGCACAGCACCAATACTAGCTTCCTAACTTTCTTACACCGAGCCCTGACACCCCATGCTCCAGTAGAACCACCCTTCCCAATCACACTTGCCTCAGTTCCAGCCCAGCAGGCCCCCTTTCCCAGGAGAATGGCCCAAATCCTTGCCCACACTGAATCTCCTGACCTGGGAGTTTTGCAGGGTTCCAGTTCTGGTAGTGGTGGAGACAGGTCTCATCTCACAAGCAGACTGGAGCACACCTAGTTAAAACTTGCCACATTCAGGCCTGGAACCAAGCACTGACCACAATAGGCAAAGAGAGCCTCTGCAGACAACTGGCTTGAAGGATAAAGTGGCCAGGACACAACAGCAGAGTGCACACAGCACACACTGGAGATACTCCCTGAAGCAACAAGCCCTGGGGAAGAGGGGACACTATACTGCAGGACACTATAGGACTTATTCTTCATAAGGCCAATATCTTCAAGAACAAGAGATGTAGCTGACTATTCTAACACAAAGAAGTAGGTACAGAGACTTAAACAAAATAAAAAGACAGAGGAATTAATTCCAAATAAAAGAACAGGACAAGCCCACAGCCAGATCTAAGTGAAAAACATAAATAACATTCTGGATAGAGAATTTTAAGTAATGATCATAAAGATACTTGCTGGACTTGAGAAGAGAGTGGAAGTCATCAGTAAGACCATTAACACAGAGATAAAGAATTGCGTGTCATAGATAAAGGGCTCAATAAATGAAATCAGAAACAGGACTGATGGAATGAATGAACAGCAGGCTGGGAGAAGCAGAGGAACAAATCAATGACCTAGAAGACAGAGTAATAGAAAGTAATCAAGCTGAACAGAGAGAAAAAAGAATTATGCAAAACAAGAATAGACAGGGAATTCAGTGATTCCATCAAACATAACATTCATATTGTAGGAGTCCCATAAGTGGAAGAAAAAAGAAAAAAGCAAGGAGAAATTTTATTTGAAAAAATAATAGCTGAAAAGTTTTGGGGAAAGAAACAGACATCCAGATCCAGGAGGCACAGAGATTCCCCCAAAAAAATCAACAAAAGCAGACTTGCACCAAGACATATTATAATTAAAATGGTAAAATATACTGATAAAGAAAAAAATTTAAAGCAGCAAGACAAAAAACATCAGTCAGTTACAAGGGAAAACCCATGAGGCTGGCAGGAGATTTTTCAACATTAACTTGGCAGGCCAGAAGAAAGTGGCATGATATATTCAAAGTGCTGAATGGGATATATGTGCAACCAAGAATACTCTATCCAGCAAGACTGTTATTCAGAAAACAAGAGATAAAGAGTTTCCGACAAACAAAAACTGAAGGGGTTCATGACCACTAAACCAGCCCTACAAGAAATACTATAGGGGACTCTGTGAGTGGAAAGCAAAGACCAAAATCGACAGTATAAAGATAGGAAACACAACAGCAGTAAAAATGAATATTTCTGTAAAAAAAAATCAGTCAAGGAACTCACAAAATAAAAAGATGTAAAATATGACAACGTATAACTGAAATATGGGGAGGAGAGAAGAGAATGCATTCAAATTTAAGTGACCATAAACTTAATATAGACTGCTATATACAGAAGAGGTTATATACAAACCGAATGGTAACCATATATCAAAAACCACTAACAAACATGCAAAGAATAAAGAGAAAAAATCCAAATATATCACTAAAGAAAACCAGCAAACTACAATAGAGAGAGAGACAAGAAAGGATCAGAGAAAATCTTCAGAATCAGTCACAGAACAGGTTAAGAAATGGCAATAAATACATATTTATCAATAATTACTTTGAATGTAAATAGACTAAATGCTCCAATCAAAAGACATAGGCTAACAGAATGGATAAAAAAATGAGACCTATCTATATGCTTCCTACAAGAGACTCGTGCCAGACCTGAAGCCACCTGCAGATTGGAAGCAAGGGAATGGAAAAACATTTATCATGCTAATGGACATCAAAAGAAAGTCAGAGTAGCAAAACTTATATTGGAAAACTAGACTTTCAAACAGATTATAGGGCACCTGGGTGGCTCAGTTGGTTAAGCATCTGCCTTCGGCTCAAGTCATGATCCCAGCTTCCTGGGATCAAGCCCTGCATTGGGCTCCCTGCTCAGCGGGGAGTCTGCTACTCCCTCTGCCCCTCCCCCTGCTCGTGTTCTCTCACTCTCTCTTTCTCTTTCTCTCTTGCAAAATAAATTAAAAAAATTTTTAAAGAGATTGTAACAAGAGACAAAGGGCACTATATAATAATAAAATGGACTATCCAACAGGAAGATATAACAATTGTGAATATTTGCACACCCAACATGAGACACCCAAATACATAAAACAATTAATTACAAACATAAAAGAATTCATTGACAATAATACAATAATAATAAGGGACTTTCCCATCTCACTTACATTAATGGACAAATCATTCAAACAGAAAATGAATACAGAAACAGTGGTTTTGAATGACACACTAGACCAGAAGGAGATAACATGTATTCAGAGCACTCCATCCTGAAACAGCAGAATACACTTTCTTTTCAAGTGCACAGAATATTCTCCAGAATAGATCACATACCAAAACATGAAAAAAGCCTCAACAAATTCAAAAAGATCAAAGTCATACCACTTATCTTTTCTGACCACAACATTATGAAACTAGAAATCGACCACAAAAAAAATTTGGAAAGACCACAAGTAAATGGAAGTTAAATAACATGCAACTGAACAATGAACAGATCAATCAGGAAATAAAAGAAAATTTAAAAATTACATGGAAACAAATGAAAATGAAAACACAAGGTTCAAAACCTTTGGGATGCAGCAAAAGCAGTTCTAAGAGGGAAGTTTAGAGCAATACAGGTCTACTTCAAGAAGTAAGAGAAATCTCAAATAAATAACCTAACCTGACACCTAAAGGAGCTAGAAAAAGAACAGCAAACAAAACCTAAAACCAGCAGAAGAAAGAAAATAATAAAGATTAGAGCAGAAATAAATAATATAGAAACTTAAAAAAAAAAAAAAGAACAGATCAATAAAACCAGGAGCTGGTTCTCTGAAAAAATCAATAAAATTGATAAACCTCTAGCCAGACTTAATATGAAAAAAGAGAAAACTGAGAGCTTTCCTCTTAAGGTCAGGAAGAAGACAAGGATGCCCATTCTCACCACTTTTATTCAACATAGCACTGGAAGTCCTAGCCACAGCAATCAGACAACAAAAAGAAATAAAAGACATCCAAATTGATGAGGAACAACTGAAACATTCACTATTTGCAGATGACATGATACTCTATCTAGAAAACCCCCCAAAAAACCCATCAAAAAGCCGTTAGAGGGCACCTGGGTGGCTCAGTCGTTAAGCGTCTGCCTTCGGCTCAGGTCATGATCCCAGGGTCCTGGGATCGAGTCCCACATCGGGCTTCCCGCTCTGCGGGAAGCCTGCTTCTCCCTCTCCCACTCCCCCTGCTTGTGTTCCTGCTCTCGCTATGTCTCTCTCTGTTAAATAAATAAATAAAATCTTTAAAAAATAAAAGCCGTTAGAATTGATAAATTCAGTAAAGTCACAGGATACAAAATCAATCTACAGAAATCTGTTGCATTTCTATACACCAAAAATGAAGCATCAGAAAAAAATTAAGAAAACAATCCCATTTACAATTGCACCAAAAATTATAAGATACCTAGAAATAAACCAAATCAAGGAGGTTAAGGATCTATACTCTGAAAACTATAAAAACACTGATGAAAGAAGTTGAAGATGACACAAAGAAACAGGAAGACATTCCATGCTCATGGATTGGAAGAACAAATATTGTCTATACTACCCAAAGCAGTCTATAGATTTCATGCAATCCCTATGAAAATACCTCCAGCATTTTTCATAGAACTAGAACAAATAACCCTAAAGTCTGTATGGAAACACAAAGGACCCCAAATAGCCAAACAATCTTGAAAAAGAAAAGCAAAGCTAGAGACATCACAATTCTGGACTTAATTTATATTACAAAGCTGTAGTAATCAAAACATTATGGTACTGGCACAAAAATAGACATATAGATCAATAGAACAGAATAGAAAACCCAGAAATAAATCCACAATTATATGGTCAATAAATCTTTGACAAAGCAGGAAAGAATATCCAATGGGAAAAGACAGTGTCTTTAACAAATGGTGTTGGGAAAACTGGACAAAAACATGCAAAATAATGAAAATGACCACTTTCTTACACCATACACAATAATAAACTCAAAATAGATTAAGGATCTAAATGTGAAACCTGAAACTACAAAAATCCTAAAAGAGAACACAGGCAGTAACTTCTTTGACATTGGCCTTAGCAACATTTTTCTAGATAGGTCCCCTGAAGCAAGGGAAATAAAAGCAAAAATAAACTATTGGGACTACATCAAAATAAAAATGTTCTGCACAGAGAAGGAAACAACCAACAAAACTAAAAGACAACCTACTGAATGGGAGAAGATATTTGCAAATGACATATCTGATAAAGAGTTAGTATCCAAAATATATAAAGAACTTATAAAACTCAACACCCCCAAAAACAAATAATCCGATTAAAATATAGGCAGAAGACATGAATAGACATTTCTCCAAAGAAGACATCCAGACGGCCAACAGACACAAGAAAAGATACTGATCATCACTTACCATCAAGGAACTGTAAATCAAAACTACAATGAGATATCACCTCCCACCTGTCAGAATGGCTAAAATCAAAAACACAAGGAACAACAGGTTTTGGCAAGCATGTGGAGAAAAAAGAACCTTCTGGCACTGTTAGTGGAAATGCAAACTGGTGCGGCCACTCTGGAAAACAGTATGAAGATTCATCAAAAAGTTAAAAATAGAACTGCCCTATGATCTAGGAATCGCACTACTGGGTATTTATCCAAGGAATACAAAAACACTAATTCAAAGGGATACATACACCCCTATGTTTATAGCAGCATTATTTACAATAGACAAGACATGGAAACAGCCCAAGTGTTCATCAACTGATAAATGGATAAAGGAGATGTGACATATATATACATATTATATATATGGAATATATATATACATATTATATATATGGAATATATATGGAATATTACTCAGCCATAAAAAGGAATGAATCTTGTCATTTTCAACAACAAGGATGGAGCTAGAGAGTACAATGCTAAGCAGAATAAGACAGAGAAGGACAAATACCATAGGACTTCACTCATATATGGAATTTAAGAAACAAAGCAGATGAGCAAAGGAGAAAAGAGAGAGAGAGAGACAAACCAAGAAACAGATTCTTAACTATGGAGAATTAAACTGATGGTTACCAGAGGGGAGACAGGTAGGGGCATGGGTTAAATAGGTGATGGGGATTGAGAGGATGTCATGATGAGCACCAGGTAATGTATGGAATTGTTGAGTCACTGTATTGTACACCTGAAACTAATATAATACTGTATCTCTAACTGTAATTAAAATTAAAAAATAAATAAATAAAAGATGCGTGAAGGATTTCCAATCAAAGCTGACCGATTGTCTACATGCCTTTCTCTCCTCTCCCTTTAAAGTCCTCACAAAATGGTAGTAATGACATTTGTGAAATTCATAAAAATTTTCAATGGGATAGTGCTGTCAATAAACTTCTGGATGATAGATAAGACAGAAAATGGTAACTGACAAAGCCTAGCACAGGAAGCTGAAAGGCAGTTGCACATGATCATTAGGAGGAGGTACAGTTTTCATGAAGAGGTTTGCCCTGTGCAACCTTGGAGAAGTGGGAGCTATGGAAGCCCAGTAATGATAAAGAATGAGAGGCAAAGGAAGGCCAAAAATATATGCATTAACTGAAAGGATTCACCAAAAGTTTATATAGAAGAATCCATACTGCCTTCTATCCCCCTTGATGCACACACTATATTCCACAGGGACATAGTCCATTGACAGGTAAAATTTGAGGACTTTTTCTCAAAATGTTTAAAAAATCCCTGAGAAAATTGTCTTGATTATGTTGTTTCCATATATTTCAGCATGACCCCGGCTTCCCCACCTAACGACTCAAAAGCTAAGCCCACATTTTGACAAGCCTTGCTCACATATATAAACCCCGCCAAGAAGCATTACATTTTTAAGTATGACTAGATAACCAGATTTGCCAGACATTTGATTAAACTCTCCCAATACAAGAGTCAGTCCAAGATAAATAAAGAGAAAAACGTGATTATCAAAAATAAAGAGACAACTCAGGGCACAGGTGAGATTTTAGCCTCGAAAAAGGTAGAGAAGACATATTTATATGCCAAAAGAAGATATAATTAAAGTGAGCATGACCTATGCATTGAACAATTTTACTTAGTCACAATAATAAGACCACATTATTGATTTTCAACTTTTAGGATCAATCTATACATCGATCACAAAAAACCCACAATGCAAATGCTATCAACTTAACAATGCAAAAACAAAAGTGCAGAGAATAGTTCAGTGGTTCCTCAACAAGTTAAATATAGAATTAACATATGACCCAGCAATCTTAGGTATACGCCCAAAAGAATTTATTTATTTTTTTTTTTAAGATTTTATTTATTTATTTGAGAGAGAGAATGAGATAGAGAGAGAGCATGAGAGGGGGGAGGGTCAGAGGGAGAAGCAGGCTCCCCGCTGAGCAGGGAGCCCGATGCGGGACTCGATCCAGGGACTCCAGGATCATGACCTGAGCCGAAGGCAGTCGCTTAACCAACTGAGCCACCCAGGCGCCCCCGCCCAAAAGAATTTAAAACAGATGTTCAAACAGAAACTTCTACACGAATGTTCATGGTGGCATAATTCACAATAGCCAAGAAGTGGAAACAACCTAATTGTCCATCAGCAAAGTGAATGGACAAATAAAATGTGGTATATTCATACAATAGAATATTACTCAGCCATAAAGATAAATGAATTCAGATATATAATGCAACACTAATGAAACTTAAAAACACACTAAGTGTAAGAAACTAGCCACAAAAAGTTACATGTTGTATGATTCCATTTATATGAAATAGCAGAGTAGGCAAATCCACAGAGACAGAAAGCAGCTTTGTGGTTGCCAGGAACTGGGAGGACAGAAGAATAAGGAATGACTGGTTAATGGTACATGGCTTTCACTTGAGGTGATGAAAAATATTTAGAGTTAGAGGGTCGCCTAGGTGGCTTGATCAGTTAAGCATCTGCTCTTGGTTTCAGCTCAGGTCAAGATCTCAGAGTCATGAGATTGAGCCCCATGTCAGGTTCCAAGCTCAATGCAGAGCCTGCTTAAGATTCTCTCTTTCCCTCTCTTTCTGCACCTCCCCACTCCGCTCATTCTCTCTCTCTCTCTCTTTCTCTCTCTCTCAGGAAAAAAAAAGGATTTAGAGCTAGAGAGAGGTGATTGTTGTTCAACACTGTGAATGAACTTAATGCCCACCGAGTTATGTACTTTAAAATGATTAAAATGATAAATTGTAGGTTATGTATATTTTTTGCCACAATAAAAAAATGCAAAATAAAGTACAGGCAAAAGAAGTAGGGAAGTAGAAGTGATAGAAGAAAGTTGAAGGGAAATAAGAGTGCTCCAAAACACCTACTACATAAAGTGGAGGATCAACAAGATATATTATGAACAAGAAATAAAAGTATTACTATATTGTGAAAATAGAAAAGGGAATGACTAAAAATAGTAATACACATAATGGTTAATATGCTATATTGAAAGGATTGTGGCAAAGTGGAAGGATGTAATTTAGCTAAACCCTAATTTATCACAGCAGAAAGAGATAAGCAATGTCCTAAACTGATATTAGAACAGAAATGGAAGTCCATCTTAGAGATAAAGAGGTGATTTCCAGAAGAAGCAGCTAAAAAACTTAGGAGTGGTTGCCTCTGGAATTTAGCATCTAAAACTATCATTATTGTTGAGATAAGGAACTGGAGGGGCCAGATCTTCAAAGAAGGATTCCAGTAAGAAAGGGTCAGAAAACCAAGTAGAAATACTTAAGCTAAAGGATTAATACCGAGAAGCTTCTTTTCTCAGATTTTGAGGTGTTTTTTTTTTTTCTTTCCAGCACTTGGATAGATTTTCTATAAAAACAGGGCCATATTGTATTAGAAGTTCCCAAAGTCTTATGTTGGAGAGGGTGTAGCTGTGGTTGGCACACTTCTGAAGGCGCTGTGCAGTGCATAATCTGTGTGCCCCATGGTCCATATGGCCTTCTTCCTATCTTGTCTTATCTTCCTATCTTCCTATCTTGTCTTATCCAAGGTCATGTTCCCCATCCTCCTCAAACATGCCATACAATCTAGACATGGCCACACCTACAATGGAGACAACACCTAGACAGACCTGATCTAGCAAACAGAATAGACAGACCACTGATAGCTTCATTTACAAAAACACCTGGTAAGAATTATACATCCACAAGTTCTTGAGAAGGGGTAATCAAGAAAGGCCATTTGAGGCAAAAGTTATAATACAATAAGACTGTAGGGGTAAACCACTAAAAATTGTTCCCACTGTCTGTGAACTAAACTGAGAGAAGTACTCTTCCATCATGCCCAATACAAAAACACAACTCTTCACTCTGGTGATTCTAAAATCTTGCCCTTAGATGGAAAAAGAAAGTTGGAATGTAACTCCAAAGAAAAGAACGTCCAAGGAAAAAAACATGTCTCCCTAGATCCTAGAGTAGAGGCATCCCATACTGTCTGCTTCTAGATTCTCCTAAGTCATAGGACTCCTAGAATAGAGGGATTCCAAGCCCAGGCTTACAAAAAAGTATGGGCAGAAAGAATCAGAGAACATCCACAGAAGCAAAAGATTATCTCCCCTTCTTCTACTGAGACTATCACTCCCAGCATCCTTGTTCACATGCCTTTGGCCCATGACCCAGGTTGCTTCCCACTCTTCTTTAAGAATAACTCTGTGTGCCCAGTCAGAATGGCTAAAATTAACAAGTCAGGAAACGACAGATGTTGGCGGGGATGCGGAGAAAGGGGAACCCTCCTACACTGTTGGTGGGAATGCAAGCTGGTGCAGCCACTCTGGAAAACAGTATGGAG
>NC_138374.1:88880390-88898127 GCF_054177405.1 Leptonychotes weddellii
GGGGAAGAATGAAGCAGGGGAAATCAGAGGGGTAGACGAACCATGAGAGATGATGGACTCTGAAAAACAAACTGAGGGTTCTAGAGGGGAGGGGGGTGGGAGGATGGGTTAGCCTGGTGGTGGGTATTAAAGAGGGCACATTCTGCATGGAGCACTGGGTGTTATGCACAAACAATGAATCATGGAACACTACATCTAAAACTAATGATGTAATGTATGGTGATTAACATAACAATAAACAATTAAAAAAAACTCGGGGCATTTACTTCTGATGTCAAAGCTACTATTACAATATATGTATTTCCTCCTACAATTTCCTTGACACACAGGCTGCTCAAATATTTAGATTTTCATCTTGATTAATTTGTCAAGAAGAAAAGAGAGGTGGAAGACACATTCTGCTTTTGTGAAGGTTTGAGTACCATTACCATTTTTTTAAACAAATAATTCTGTTTACATATAGGTTTGGTAAACTAGTGAGTCTTCTTGTTTCTAAGACAGGTGATTACTTTTATTAAATAGATTCTTTGAGGATTAGAGCAAATGTTGGTGGTAAAAGAGTCCAAGTCAACCCTCTGGGAGGATTCCAAGGCCTGCTTCTCCTTCTTTCTCGTCTCTTATGTCCCCTTTTCAATGTCTCTTATGTTGCTTGACCCACCTCTCTCTCTCTCAATCTTACACACACACACAGACACACACAAACACACACACACGCACACGCACATGCACACAGAGTTATTCTTTTTTTTTTTAATTGCTGCATAAATTTATTAATGGAAGCGCTAATGTCATAAATCGTACATCTCTATTTGACACACAATCTTTTATATATATATATCCATATATATATGGATCAGATGCAGACATTCAATGTTAACTATGCATAGCAAATACATTTTTTACTCCTTTGTTTTTCCATCAGGCAAGTGTTGATGCTCCATGTTTGGGTGTCCTGGCAGCAGAACTGTCTCTTCTGTGTTGCCACAATGATCCCTTAATCACACAACAAGCATCCTTAGGACTGTATCACCTCCTCTGCATTGCAAAGTGTCAGAATGGTAAGAATGATTTACCATCTCTTCTAATGGATACTAAGAATTTGTCCCTAATTATTCTACTTGTGGGTCCCAAGAAGGCTCTATGTCTGTAGATTTCTAAATCCTACCCCAAGATCTATAGCCCCACTTTCTAAAATATATTTTGTAATCTTTTTAGAATTATCAAAATATGCTAGTAATATTTGGTTCTTCAAGATCTATAAAGTACTGTACTTAGTGTTGGGTGTTAATGGTGGGGACAGGAATGCTGTGGGGAGGAAGGGAAGAAGAAGAAAGATTGCCAATGAGACTTTTAAAAAGGAGGCATATTTTTCTCCTCTAATGGGGCATCAAATAGAATACTCAGATTCTTCAGTGGTTGGGAAAAATTAGCCCAAGACTAAAGTAGATGCTGCTCTGGACAGCCTAACAAAGCATAAAAGCAAGTCCTGAAAGTATCAAACTATTTCCAAGCAAACTATTAAACAGAGAAAAGATTTATCCTCCCATAATACATGACTATTAAATATACAAATATAAATATATATAATTGTTCTTAAGGCAATGAACATCAGATATCAAAGGACAATGATTCCTGAGAGATGGGAACAAATGAACAAATGAGGTGGAGATTACAATTGCCTAAAGTAAGTTTTTAGGCTCTAATCCAGTAGTCTCACCAAGTTGAAGAGACAGAATTAGGAATCTAGAGAGGTCAAGATACCTAGGGTTTACAGGTCTGAGTACCAGAGAGGAGTGCACAAAGAGAGAACTCCAGAGACCTGCAGAGGGTCCCCTTTAACCATTCAGGTATGGAGTGATCAGAACATGCATGTGAGGAAACTACCTGAGGCCAGGAAGAATGGTTAGAGAGAAAAATCCAATGAACTCACAAAGGCTGGGAATAGTGCCTATGACCATAAGCCAGAATTTAAAACTTCATGATTTGTAAGTAATGAAGTAGAGTACTCAAAGTGTTTTGTTTCATTAGAAGGAAAAAAATTATCTCTAGACTAAATTGTTTTAGTGCCACTTAACAAAGCTTAAAAACAAGATTTAAAAGATCAAGTAATCTCCAAATACTTTAAATGCTCATCAGAATGAAGCTCAAGACTACTTCTAGGAATACAAAAATTCCAACACTCAACAAGTTAAAACTTAGTGTCTGACATCCAGTAAAAATTACTAGGCATGCAAAGAAGCAGACTACAACCCATAATGAGGAGAAAAATTAATCAAAACTGACCCAGATGATAGAATTAGTAGACAGGGACATTAAAACAATTATTGTAATATATTCCATTTATTTAAGGAGTCAGAGAAAAAGATGAGCATGTTAAGTAGAGATATAGAAAACTTTCTAAAAGACTTCAATTGAACCTCTGGAGATGAAAACTACAATATCTGAGATGAAGGACACTCTGGCAGAGATCAACAGTGTAATTTTAAAGAGAGCCAGAGGAGGGCGTCTGGGTGGTTCAGTGGTTAAGCGTCTGCCTTCCGCTCAGGTCAAGATCCCAGGATCCTGGAATCGAGCCCCACATCCGGGCTTCCTGCTCAGCGGGAAGCCTGTTTCTCCCTCTCCCACTCTCCCTGCTTGTGTTCCCTCTCTTGCTGTGTATCTTTCTGTCAAATAAATAAATAAAATCTTAAAAAAAAAAAAAAAAGAGAGAGAGAGCCAGAGGAAAAAAGACATTTCATTCAGAGGAACAAAGGTAAAGATGACAGCAAGTTTCTCATCAGAAATAATAAAAACCATAGGCAATCGTGCAGCCTCCCAATGTACTGAAAGAAAAAAAAAAAGTCAATCTAGAATTCTTTAGTCAGCAAAAATTCTTTTAAAAACAAAAGTGAAATAAAGACATGTTTAGACATACAAGAGCTGCCAGAATTCATCACCAGCCTATCTGCACTATAAGAAATATTAAAGGAAATCCTTCAAGAAAAAAAAAATCCAGGTGAAAATCTAGATCTACATAAAGGAATTAAGAGTAATGGGGTGCAACTATGTAGCTAAATACTAAAATTCTCTTCTCATTATTTAAATCTTTTAAAATGATAATCACCTGTTAGGGGTGCCTGGGCGGCTCAGTCATTAGGCGTCTGCTTCGGCTCAGGTCACGATCCCGGGATCCTGGGATCGAGCCCCACATCGGGCTCCCTACTCAGCGGGAAGCCTGCTTCTCCCTCCCCCACTCCCCCTGCTTGTGTTCCCTCTCTCACTGTGTCTCTCTCTGTCAAATAAATAAAATCTTTAAAAAAAAAAATAAAATAAAATGATAATCACTTGTTAAAGGCAAAAAATAATAACAATGTAAAAGCGAAATATATGACAATAGTTCAGAGGCTTGAAAGAGGAAGTATGACTACAGTTTAAGGTTCTTGCACAGAGTCATGAAATATCCCTTAAAAGTAAACTGTGAAAAGTTAAAGATGTATACTATAAACCTTAAACCAGCCTCTTAGATGACATAGCAAAGAGTTACATATAATAAACCAAAATGGAGATATAATGTTTTAAGTACTGTTAAAGAAGACAAAAAAGGGGTGCCTGGGTGGCTCAGTTGGTTGAGCGACCAACTCTTGATTTCAGCTCAGGTCATGATCTCAGGGTCATGAAATGGAGCCCCTGAGCGCCAAGTCTACTTAAGATTCTCTCCCTCTCCCTCTGCCCCTCCCCACCCCAGCTTTCTCTCAAAAAAAAAAAAAAGAAGAAGAAGAAGAAAAAGAAAAAACAAAAAAGAGGAAAAATAGAACAAGTGGGAAAAGTAAAAAACAAATAGTGAAGACTGAAAGCCATCTAGAGTAATTGTAAATATTCTGAATACCTCCAATTAAAAGGCAGAGATTATCAGATTGGACAAAAAGCAAGACTCAGCTATATGCTGCCTATGAGAAATCCACTTTAAATGCAAAGCCACAAATAGAATAAAAGTTAAAAGTTGGAAAATGATATATAACATGGTAATATTAGTCAAAAGGAAACTAGAGTGGCTAAGTCAATATCAAAAAAATATAATATAAATATATATGTAACAATAAATAAATAAATATTTATTTTATATATTTATTTATATATTTGTTTACATATATTTATTACATATATATAAATAAATATAATTATTTATATATTTATTTATATTTCAGAGCAAAGAATGCTTCCAGGGAAAAAGAGGGTCATTTCATAATGATAAAGGTGTCAATTAATAAGACATAATAATCCTAAATACATATGTCCCTAAAATCAAAAATATATAAAAATTAAAAATCAATACATTAAATAAAAATGAATAGAACTGGAGTAGATATAGAATTATAGTCAGAGAATTCAGTATCCTTCTCTCAATAATTCATAATTACACAGAAAATTATTAAGGATATAGACTTGAACGAACTTGACCTAATTGACATTTATAAAACACTCCACCAATAATGGAAAAATGAACATTCTCAAGGAAAAATGAAATTTACCAGAATAAACCATATTCAAGCCATAGAAAAGTGTCTTTATTTCATACAAAATATATTCTCTGACCAAAATGGAATTGAATTAGAAATAAAAACCAGAAAGATATCTGGAAAATTCAAAATATTTGGAAACTAGGTAGTCCACTTCTCAATAACCCATGAGTCAAAAAATAAATAAAAATGGAAATTGAAAGTATTTTGAGTAAAATGAAAATATAATACCCATAAAGAAAACTCCAGATTGAAATGATCTAGCAAACAGTTAAAGGAAGAAACTATACCAATCCTATTCAAATTCTTACAGATATGTAGAATGAGGGAATGCTTGCCAACTCTTTCAGTGAGGCCAGCAACATTCTGATACCAAAAGCACATAAAGATTTTACAAGAAAAACAAAAACAAAAAGACTAAGACCAGAGTTCCTCAAGAACACAGGTGCAGAAATTTATAAATAGATCCACATATGTATGGTCAAATGCTTTTAAAAAAATTTTTTTTATTAACATATAATGTATTATTTGTTTCAGGGGTACAGGTCTGTGATTCATCAGTCTTACACAATTCACAGTGCTCACCATAGTACATACCCTCCCCAATGTCCATCACCCAGCCACCCCATCCCTCCCACCTGGTCAAATGCTTTTTGATAAAAGTTCAAAGGAAGTTCAGTGAAAAAAGAGAAAACATCAGTAAATCGTGTTGGAAAAATTGGTTATATATATGCAAAAGAAAATAACTTTGATCTGTATCTTATACATAATGCAAAAGCTAATTCAAAATGGACCCATAAGACTAAATGTAAAATCTAAAATTATGAAACTAAAAGAAGTCTTTGTATCTTGAGTTAGGCAAAGATTTCTTTTTTCTTTTTCTTTTTCTTTTTCTTTTTTTTTAAAGAGGAGGGACTGGGGAGATGGCAGCAGGGAGGGGCAGAAGGAGAGGGAGAGAGAGAATCCTAATCCCCTAATCCATCTCAGGGCTCGACCTCAGGACTCTGAGGTCATGACCTGAGCCAAAATCAAGAGTTGGATGCTCAACCGACTGAGCCACCCAAGCGCCCCAAGGATTTCTTAAATACGACACCAAGAGCATGACCTATAAATTTTAAAAATGAAAAAGTAAGTATTTCTGCTCTTTGAAAGACACTGTTAAGAGAATAGATAAACCATACACTGGGAGAAGATTATGTACAAGTTACATATCTGAGAAAAGGCCTATATCCAGAATTTAAAAATGCACACTCAAACTCAGTAAGAAAACAGACGACAAATTAAAAAATAGTAAATTTGAATTTGAGTTCTTTGAAACATTTCACCAAAGAAGCATAGATGGCAAGGATGCACACCAAAAGATGTTCAATATTTGGTCATAAAAGGCATGTAACTTAAAAACTGCAATGAGATACCACTAGAATGTCTAAAATTGAAACGCTGACCATACCATATGTTATTAAAGATGTGAAGCAACTGGAACTCTCACACATTGCTAGAGAGAGTGTGAAATGGTTCAACAATTTTGGAAAACAATTTGCAGTATCCTGAAAAGATAAACACACATCTACCAAATGATCCAGTCATTCCATAACTTAGGATATACCTAAGAGAAATGAAAGCCGATATCCATACCAAGACTTGTACACAAATGTTGATAGCACCTTTATTTGGAAAAGCCAAAAACTAGAAACAACCCAAATGTCTATCAATAGGTAAATGGATTAGCAGATGATGGTATATACATACAATGGAATAGTATTCATCGGTGAAACAGGAATGAACTATTGATACATACAACTCGGATCAATCACAAAATACTTTTGCTGAATGAAAAATGCCAAACAATGGAAGAGTACATGCTATATGAGTCCACTTATATAAAATTAGAAAATAGAAAATACAAACTTGACAGAAGGCGGATAACCGAAAGCAGATCTGTGGCTGCCTTTGGATCAGGGGTGGGCACAGGGAGCAGGTGTGGTGGAGGGAATGAATATGGTTGTTGTTTTGTTTTGTTTTTTACTGCAGTAATGTTTTCATTGGTATATACATATATAAAAACTTACCAAATTGTACATTTTAAATAAGCTGTATGTCAATTAAATCTCTATAGAGCTGTTAACAAACAAATGAAATCACTGAAACTCACCTTCTCTGGAACTAAAGACGTCTGCATCTGAAGTTTTCATTGAGAGCTTTTGGCTTTCCTGCTTATACAACTTCCCCAGCTCCTTGCAAAACGCCTCCAAGTCTGCTCTTCTACCAATAAACACTCCAACTCAGCAACAACTTTTCCAGTGCACTGAGTGATGCATTTGATGGCGATGGCCTAAATGTATTCAACATCTGCTCAACCTATGAAAATTATCTATGTCTTTCATTCATATTTCACAGAGGCCTCACTTAAACACTTTATGGACTCTGGATCAGTGCTGTCATAATATTTGATGTGATTAAACTATCATCAGAGAATTAAATGTTCAGAATACTTTAGATCTCCAGAATTGGGTAGGAAGGAGAAATTGGAAATAGCAATGTCATAGAAGGAACTAATGATCAAATATAAACCTTAAACTGTTTTCCTTAATACAGCGGATAATGAAAAAAATAAATCCACAATATATGATAAGTCTGGAAATCAGTGCCTCCTGCCTAGTCCCTCTGATACGGAATTCCTACCTAAGGTCTCACAATGGGACAAAACTAAAATTACCCAGGTAACTTGCCCCCCTCCCCACTTTATTCTATGGCTTTTATTTCATGTGTATTATTACTTTTAGTGACAACTTATTTCAACGGTTTATATTTTTAATAAATGTTTTCCATGTTTCTAAAGTTCAGTGAAGCACAGAGTAAATAATGTGTAGAGTATTTGGCTCTCCAATTTTCACCTCTATGAATAAGAATGATGCCTATTATTCCTGAATATAGCCATTTATATTATTTTATGTAATCCTTACAGAATGTAAATAAGAGTTTTATACTTCTTTTTGTTTGATTAATAAATATGAACTAAAGATGGGAAACTTCTGGTTATTTAGCAAACTTATGGAGTCACTAGTTAACAGGCTTTTCAATAGTATTATATTTCATTCAGCAAACATCAAAATAACCTGCTTTAGATTTTGTTTTAAAAAGCCTATTAAATTAAAAAATTTTTAAATTGAAGTGATAAACCTCAGTACCAAGTAAATCGTTTTTACACTGACCCAACCCTGGGGAAAACCATGAGGCTCCATGTACTCCCTCATTTTCTTCAAGGTACATGGGCTTGGGGCGCCTGGGTGCCTCAGTCGTTAAGCGTCTGCCTTCAGCTCAGGTCATGATCCCGGGGTCCTGGGATCGAGTCCCGCATAGGGCTCCCTGCTCTGCAGGAAGCCTGCTTCTCCCTCTCCCACTCCCCCTGCTTGTGTTCCCTCTTTTGCTGTTTCTCTCTTTCTCAAATAAATAAAATCTTTAAAAAAAAAAAAAAGTACATGGGCTTATCCATATGGTTGAGAGTTCACCCAGCTCTGCAGCCTAGGTTGGGCTGTCCCAACAGATGGCCTTCTAACCACACACATTGAGCCAAACAAATAAATAGTTAAAAGAGAATATTCCCCCATCTCAATGTTTTTTTTTTTTAATTCAACAAATCATATAATGAAATCTGGCTTTCTTAAAGAAGGGCAAACTATTTGTGATACTCAGTCCACCTCACCAAGCCTTAATGACCCTCCTTTAGCTTTCTTCCATAGCATTCCAAGAATACCACCCCTCTCCCCAGTGCCCAGTAGGAGGGAGCCTGGTGGCCACCCATTCTCACTCAAACCTCAGGTTTGCCCTATTGACCAAAAAGAGCTGTGCTCCATCCTTTTAAGAGGGATGCAGATGGGGCACCTGGGTGGCTCAGTTGGTTAAGCAACTGCCTTCGGCTCAGGTCATGATCCTGGAGTCCCAGGATCGAGTCCCGCATCGGGCTCCCTGCTCAGCAGGGAGTCTGCTTCTCCCTCTCCCGCTCCCCCCTCTTGTGCTCTGTCTCTAAAATAAATAAATAAAATCTTTAAAAAAAAAAAAAAGAGGGAGGCAGATAAGCTTTTATTGGCAAGATTAGGTACCTTCTGTACTTGGGAAAATGACATATGTGTGTGTGTGTTTATAATATAATATGCAATATATATACATATATATTTATGTATATGAAGGGAGAAAATGTGACTCATTCATCTTTCTTAACTGAGAGATCACGTAATTTTGTTCTTATTTTATGGTCCATGGATATTCCTCTGACTTTAAAAAAAGGATTGTTTGAATTGTAGTTCTTGTACCTCAATCATCGACATATGAGCCTTTTTTTCTCTCTTCCTGCTTCTTGATCCTTCTCTGGGTAAAAGTCCACACCCTTGAATCACCCTGCCTTTCTTACTTCATCCCCTCCTGTATCTACTGATCATGCTTGTTTCTGATCTCAGCAAACTCATTTCCAAAGCTAAAGAATCTCACAGTAATTTCTAATATTTGAACAGCTGAACTGGTGTAAAATCAATATTTTACAGTTCCTCCTAATTGTAATGCCATGGTTTTTCATTTTTTCCTGGCCTGGTCCCAGAGCTGACTTATCTAGATAAAAGTGTTTTAACTGCTTTAAAAATCAGAAGAAAAAAATAAATGTAATTCCACTTGAATTATAGTCATCTCAATATCGATACATTTGTAAAATATGACTTTTAACATTTTTGAGTGGAGAAAGAGAGCCACGACAGCAAAAATGCCTAAGGCCTGCAAAAATCTCTTGGCCCTACCTGGCCCTGGAGCTTCCTTCAGGATGACTGAATTCAGTAGTTTTTCTTATGTTTCCTGTAGGTAAGGCGTAAGGTCATGGCTCTCCTTTTTGGTTTCAGAGTGTAGGACACACCCTACTGCCATCCTTGCTGACTGACTTTGTGTGGAGTCTCCTGATGAGACTCTCTTCACCTAATTATATAATCGCATTCAAGGCGTCAACCATGCTGAAACTGACTCTGGAATATCATGCGCATAAGATCACCATGGTAAGATACTTGACAGTGAGTAGAGGAACACAGATTTTATTCTCTAAAGGGCTCTGTTGCCTTTGTTATATGCCTACTTCTTTTCCTATGTATTTCTTGCTATTGTGCATTATGTTACTTTAATCAGATGAGGCTTTTTTTGATGAAATATTTCAAGCACACAGAAAAGTTTAGAAAATAATGTCATGAACGTTTACCTACGAGTCATACCAAATCATAGTATCTTGACACATTTTCATCAGTTTTCTTAAAGAATACATTAATAAGAGTAAAATAGTACAGATATAATTGAAATCTTCTGCGTAACCACCAGGGGAAGTTTTCAAGGACCCTCAGCTTGCTGTAGGGCTGACTACATAATTTGTGGGGCCAAGTGTTAATGAATGTGGGGCTTCCTGTTCAAAACATAGGGAAAAGGTGTCATTAAATATACAAACATATGAAGGTTTTTTTTCTTTCCTCTACAGTCTCTTTTTCTCTCAATTTGTCATGGCATTTTTATTTTCTATTTAATGTCTTTCTAAGTTAAAAAAAAAACTAAATATTTAAATAGCACAAATTTTGCCATCTTTGTATTGTGCAATGCCAGTGAGAGATGTAAATATAACAGCGTTTAATTCAACAAGATAATGCAATTCACATTTCATAGCTCATACAGGAATATGTTTTGGCTCAGGTCATGATGTGGGGGTCATGAGATCCAGCCGCACAGAGCTCCTCACTCAGTGTGAAGTCAGCTTGAGATTCTTTTCCCCTCCCTTTCCCCCGGTGCTCCTCCTCCTGCTCACATGCACTCTCTCTCTCTCAAACTAACTAAATACAGTATTTTAAAAATAAAATAAAATAAATCAGTTATAATGGAAAATTGTTCATGGTTAAAATTATCCCTGAAAAATCCCTGAATTGCCCATATAGTATGTGGGTTTACAATCTCTAAATAAATCTAATATGGCAGGTCTTTTCTTAAGAATTAAAGCAGATCGTTATTGCTATACTTGAGTGTACAGTGACATAGCTGGCTTGTTTTGGGTCATGCTGCATGGAAAGGAAAAGGGGTTGAGAAGAGTTCTAAACCCATAGTTAAAAGGTCTATTGAGAAGAGCAATGTTTAGTGTCCCCCATTCATGTCCCCCATGTTCACCTTGGAGCATATGCAGTATGAAGAATGTCCTGCACTCTTAACACTTTGCTTGTTTATTTATTTATTGCTTGAAGTAGGGGGATGTGCACAGATAACTGACTATATATAAGACAGTTGCAGTGGAATGTAAATTATGTCAACTTATGATCTCTGAGGAATAGTTTCAAAATAAAAAGTGAAGTTATCTTGGGTGAAATTTGATGTTGAATATACAGCCATTAATTTGAGACAAATTTCAGGTCTAGCTAGTAATCTCCTTGTTCAAGAATTAATAAAAAGGGGAAAAAATAAAACTGATATGGGGCCTATGAATAGAATTTGCAAGATTATGTGACTCAGCGTTTACCATTCTAGGCCATTCTTCCAACACATAGTTTATCCATTCTGTATGCAGATTCAAGTCTTCTTTAATTGTCAGAAAGGTTTTTTGAAGTATACAGTTCCATTGTTATTCTGTTCCATTATTTCGACTTCCTTCTTAAAGGACTTGAATTATACATGTTTTTTTTTTTTCCTATACCGAGCTTATATGTCTTAAATAAGGAAGTCTATCTTGCCCAAATAAACTTCTTTTTTTAAAAAAAATGGGTATTTTCCCACTATCAATAAATGCATAGGCTTATTTCTCATCCCAATAGATATTTTACATTGTGTAGTCACACACATAAATATGCTTTCCTCTAGTGCTTATTTGTATGTTAATTGCCGCCTTGGCCATTCTGAGAAGAACTGAATTCTTACATCCAAGAAATGCCTTGCTTTAGAGGTGGCCATGGAACAAGAGACTCTTGTTGACCTATTAAATTACTTGTCCAGGTGTCTACGATTGTGGATGCTATTTATAAGCAATTGCGTCAAGATTCTTCTCATGTTATGAGGCATACTATGTTGCGGGTCATCACCTTGTTAACACGCACTTCACCGAAGAAGGTTATCTTTCAACTTATGGATTACCCAGTCCCAGCAGACAAGTAAGACCCCCTCACCCCTTCCACAAGGGTTTGTTCACAGGCTCTAGAATCTGACAGAGCTGAGCAAATTAGGCCTGGCTTCTTTTTTTCTGAAAAAAGATATCTATTTTTGCATCACATAGGATGATCATAAAATTTAAATAAGATCATGCACTTTATTCATATTTTCATACAATACCTACACACGGTAAACACCATCGATAAATGATCATTGTCACTATTATTTCTTTGAGGCTTTAAATGGTGTTCTGCTGCATATCCCATAGGAACAAACCTCTCCTCAAAGTGATGATGGGTTTTTTCCCCCATAAGTGATAAAATTTATAGTGCTTTTTTCCCTCATTTATGAAGAACAGATGTAAGGTATTTCCACCCACCAAAACAATAATGAAACATTAAAAATAGCTGTTCCTTAGCTATTTATCTGAAATTCATTATCGAAGATCACAGGAAATATTAAAGAGAAAAGAATACCAATGTGAGCCTAACTCACATTAGAAGAGAGTAGTAAATGACATCACTCCATTTCTATCATTTGTACCTTGAGAAAGAAGGTAATACTTCTTTACTATTAACCATATAAAAGGCAGGAAGTTACATTACAGAAAGGATTCAGGCTTTGGAAACAAATGGATCTGAATTCCTTCCCAGCCACACAAGTTTCTAAGTTCCTTGATCCTCAATTTGTCTGTGAGATGAGAAAAATTCTCTATCTATACAGCAATTATATGGGTTAAATGAGTTAATGTCTATGAAAGGGCATCAAAATCCACAAAATGCTAAACCAATTATACGACTTTTTTTTTCCCCCAACTGAAAGCTTATATTTATTTGGGAGGCTCACAAATACTCAAAGTATTTTACTACTTAGAAAATTTCTGGAAATTAAAAATCTTCATAAGACTCAGTGTTTTCTCATTCAGGAATTAAGCACCCATGGTATGTAATATATTACCAGCCTTCAAACATTTTGTTGAGAGGGAATAGCCTGACATTGATAAAAGTTGCCAGTGAATCCAGTACGAACAGTATGAAATGAGGAAGTACAGAAAGCAAGCATAATTAGAGTTAGGTAAACTTAATTAAAATAGTCACCAGCAGATCCTGTGCAATAGTAGGTGAGAATTGAGGTAGAAAAGACTAGGATTTGGAGTTGAGCTAAATCAGAGAAACAGAATATCTAATCAGCTAGAAGGTATGATCAAGAGGTAAGGGGATGAGACAGGGCATATGAGATTTGATGTCCATGTGGTTCTAAGCATAATTCTAAAGCTGAGCCCAGAAGGCAGGAGCAGTGGAGTAATGGGTTCTAAAGAGCTGGTATATCTGTGTTCTGGAGGACCAGACCTCCCTATTAGGAACTAAATGCAGAGAGACAATAAAATAGGGTTCAAAACCCAGCATGGATTGATAAGGTATCAGGAATATACCCACACAGAGGTATATAGCAGTTTTTAAGATAAGCAATAATAAAAAATAATCTTAAAGAGTGGCCAGGTATGTAGAAAGGAGCTAGGGGACTGGAGGTTGAGAAACCAGGCTTCCAGTGACTGACATCAGTGCCGCTAATTAGATGTGTGACATTTCACAAAAGGGCCCACTCCTTCGAGCTCAATTTAAACTTACTTTTCTAATTTTTAAATTTATATAGTTTTTTGCCTAATATTCCTACTTATTTGTTTTTTTAAGTTGATATATTTATGTTAATTTGTATTTTTATACGTTTTTAATATTCTATTATTCCTGGACAAACAAGATCACAAGGTGGGAGGACCAGAGTATGGAATGGAGAAAGCTTATCAGTTCTTGACATTGACCTGGACAGATATTTAAATGTGCTAGGAAATGAACTTGCAGACTTGCAGACTATATTTTCTGTAATATCTCACTGAAATTCTTCCTGTGTTTTCAAGGACAAGAGATTAATGGGATCGTTTGGAAATGAGCATATCAATTTGGTTTAGACTTGTCTGCAATTTCTTTGCTGTAAAACATGTAAACCCAAGACTTTTCCCGATTCATGACGGGAATTAAGTAGGAAACGAACAACCTGATTCTCACTATGGTGGTGGGGGTGGGACTGTGTTCACAGCACTTTGATACTGATGTGGCAGGCGGCAGGTTCTGAGTCAAGTGTGGCCCCTCATGTGCTGAAGACAATCTTGCTGATACTGAAAGGAAAGCCTGGAGAAATGCAGGATAGCTTCATGGAAAGAAGACGTTTCTCTCTTGATACTACTAATATGATGCCTGTAGCGGTAAGGAATACCATGAGTGTTTCTTTGTCCTGGTATTTTTCTGATCATGAAAATCCCTGTCTGCCCACAGACTCAGTCATACTTCTTGACACTGTCCTGCTTTCATTCATTCATTCATCCAACACATACTTACTGAGTACCTACTATATGCCACACCCTGATCAGTAAGCTTACATTCCGGTAAAAGACACAGACAATGAACAAAAAAAATGTGTCATGTGTCAGATGATATAAAGCTGAGAAGAGACATAAACTGATGTGGGGAAAAGAAAGTGATAGGGAGGGTTTAGGAAAGTTGGTCGGGGGAGGCCTCTCTGCTGAGGTGACATCAGTCAAGAATGAAGGAATGATCCTTGCAAATATCTGGGTAAGAGAGTTCTAGACAGAGAGAAGGACAAAAGTTCTATAGTGATGAGAGCTTGCCTGGTACATCAGTGACTGCAAGGAAACCAAAAGGAGAGAATGGAGCAAAGGTGGAAGTTCAGAAATGGTGTCAGAGAGTAGCCATTAGCTAGACCATATAGACTTTTACAGGCATATGAAGGCCAAATGTAATTTGTACCCACCATTTTATATCTCCTGGGGAGTAAAATCACCACTCCTGGGAGTAAATTCTAGTCTTACAGACATATAGTAGGAATAAAATGGGTAGTGCTCCACAAATGTGAGGTGGTGGAATGTGTTTCCCTGATGCGGTGGGTGGGTGTTGCTGTGGTTAGTGGGCCAAATGATTGTTAGTGACTTGGCCTGCCTCCTCTTAAATATCTCACCGGCCTGGATTGCTCAAGCACAGGGAGGACCTGGGTTACTGGTAGGACTATTCTTCATGGTCACATATGAAGGGGACATTGGAATGTATTCTGTCCTTGGGAACCACCTTGTTTCCCACTGGTTTGGCAGCCAAGTGATTATTGATAGTGCTTTGGGAGCTCATTGCCGTAGAATACCAGGCACAGTTCCTGGTTCAAAATGGACTTAATAGCTGTTACAGAATGAATGAATACACATGCACACTTTAGGCTTTCTTTAAGGGGGTTGGAGGGGAGGGGTTGTGGTTCCCCCTTTTCCCCTCACTAAGGCTGACTGGGTTTAGAGGCAGAATGCTCCATTCTTGACTTCTTTTTCCTTCCCTTTAGGCATCCCAGGCCCTGTGCACATTGTTGCCTGTTGGTTCTTACAAGAAAGCAGTGGCCCAGTTTTTCCCCCAGCTCTTGATGGCCCTCATGCTTCAACTCTTCTACAGCAGTGACCTGAGACTGATGACAGAGAACAGGATGTTGTGAGATTGTATTGGTTATTTTAGATTCAATAAGAAATAAGCTTCCAGCTGTCAACTATTTCTAGTCCCTCGGGTTCACGTGGAACTCTTTATAATCATAAGCAATGCATTCATTTATTACAGTTTTCTTTCCTCTGAAGGGAGAATGTCTTTAGAATCCCTAAGTACCTAGAAGTTAGCTAGGACCTTCCCTGAGCATGTGCAGTGTGTACGAAGAACCACTGCCACAGAACATGGTTTATTCTTGCCAGAGTGGGAGGCTACCAAGGGGAGAGAGAGCAGGCAGGAGCATTAGATCCAAAGCCAGACACATGCTAGCTCTGCCATTTACTCTCTGATAGTGATTTCTCAGGGTAATTGTACGTGAGAGATTAAAATAATGTGTGTAAATGTGCTCTGTGAACTGTGAAGTTGTTTTGTGTTTGGTGATGTGATGTGTGGCCTTAAGATGGCACACAGTCATTCTGCCCACATAAGGTGAGATTCAGTTAGTTTTGCTGCCCTCTGGGGAAATCTGGACCCACTGCCTGCTCTTTGCCCTCATCAGGGGTGGACTTCTAAACCGGGCAGAACTCCAAGACACAATCCATTCCATTAAGATATTTAACCCATTCTCTGTCTTTCAAGCAGACATGCACCAAATCATCCCACACAGATGAGAATATAACTATTTATTTAAAGCATCTGAAAAAGGAAAGCAGCGGGCACTTTTAGCAAATTATCACATCATTTAACATCTTTTGTTAATAAGCTGTTAAGCTAATAAACTAATACGCTGCTCCATGACTAATCCTAGATTTTACATGCTACCATGTCAGTTGAACCCTAAATCCCATGTACTGTTGATCAGGGAAGATGAAGAGCATTGAAAGTGGTTTTCCTTTGAAACATCCCCTTTCCCAAAACCAGCATCCTGCCCAGGTTGGAATGAAAAGGCAGGTCACATGTACTTAGTTACATGAAGGCCACTGTCAAGTGGTGACTCTGTTCTTCTTTGGGACCTTAGCTATGCCAGGGACGCCCTGAGAGTTCTGCTGAATTGTTCTGGACTGCAACAGGTGGATATTGCTCTAAACGAAAAGAATTGCTGGAACCAGTTTAACCAAGCGCTGTTTCATCATCACGGGGTCTACCTTGTTGCCAAGTAAGAACAGGGGCTCTGCACAGGGTTCTATGTCTCTATCCCACCTTCTCCAACTTCCTTCAGTTAAGCCATGTGTGAACACAGTCAATATTCACTCCAACTTCCCTCACTCCCCTAATGATCTGAATTGCCATTTGATCTACTTCTTCCCTTATTTTAGGGTTTTATTACTTATTTGTGTAGTTTTCTCTTTCCTTGTCCTCCTACTTGATGATACAGATACCCAATTATCCTCCCTCCAAAGAATGTATTTCTCTTTTCGTTATGGAGAACTAGAGGTACATTTGCTTTTTCTTTCCTCTGCTGTTAGCGGATCCCTGCTATGTAGGCATCAGACAGTTACAGAGGTGCTCCCACTTTAAAGAGGTTCAATAAAAATCTGTTCTCAATGAGACAAATAAATTTGGAAAGTATAATGAAAGAGAACTTTTATTTTTCTTGCAGTAGAAAGGTTTTCTTTTCCTTGTTAACTCCTTACTGAATAGCAAGTTTCTGATTATAGAGATCAGATTTTCTGATCAAGAATCAAGATACACAGACTTGACAACATAATAGACCATTTAAAGTTGTGACCAACCCAGAAAGTATAGTCTATATGGTCTCTGGGCCCTCTATGCATTTCAAATGGCATCTTATTTACACACAGATTTCAGGAACATGTTTTATTTTATAAAAGTATGATACATCTGCACCCCACAAATGGCCACTAGTTAAGAGTCACAATATCCTTAGTATCTTTGGATCTTCTTTCTTAAAGTGTGGTCCTCAAACCAGCAGCAACAGCATCACCTAGAAGTTAAAAATAGAAGGCAGACTAGAATCTCATGGCCCACTCCAGTCCCACTGAATCAGAATCTGCATTTTAGCAAGATTCCTGGTTAATTTGTATACATATTAAAGATCAAGAAGCACTGGTTTAAAATACCAACCTGGAGTCTTTTTTTTTTATTTTTTTAAAATTTTATTTTATTATGTTATGTTAGTCACCATACATTACATCATTAGTTTTTGATGTAGTGTTCCATGATTCATTGTTTGCGTATAACACCCAGTGCTCCATTCAATACCTGCCCTCCTTAATACCCATCACCGGGCTAACCCATTTCCCCACCCCCCTCCCCTCTAAAACCCCCAGTTTGTTTCTCAGAGTCCATAGTCTCTCATGGTTCATCTCCCCCTCCGATTCCCCCCTTCATTCTTCCCTTCCTACTACCTTTTTTTTTTTTTAAATATTTATTTGTTTCAGAGGTACAGGTCTGTGATTCATCAGTCTTACACAATTCACAGCACTCACCATAGCACATACCCTCCCCAATGTCCATCACACAGCCTCACCATCCCTCCCACCCCCCACCATTCCAGCAATCCTCAGTTTGTTTCCTGAGATTAAGAGTCTCTTACAGTTTTTCTCCCTC
>NC_138374.1:88898627-88929148 GCF_054177405.1 Leptonychotes weddellii
AGTCCATAGTCTCTCATGGTTCATCTCCCCCTCCGAGGCCCCCCGTCATTCTTCCCTTCCTACTACCTTTTTTTTTTTTTAAATATTTATTTGTTTCAGAGGTACAGGTCTGTGATTCATCAGTCTTACACAATTCACAGCACTCACCATAGCACATACCCTCCCCAATGTCCATCACACAGCCTCACCATCCCTCCCACCCCCCACCACTCCAGCAATCCTCAGTTTGTTTCCTGAGATTAAGAGTCTCTTACAGTTTTTCTCCCTCTCTGGTTTCATCTTGTTTCATTTTTTCCTCCCTTTCCCTATGCTCCTCTGTCTTGTTTCTCAAATTCCTCCTATCAGTGAGATCATATGATACATGTCTTCCTCTGATTGACTTATTTCCCTCAGCATAATACCCTCCAGTTCCATCCACATCATTGCAAATGGCAAGATTTCATTCCTTTTGATGGCTGCATAATATTCCATTGTGTGTGTATATATATATATATACCACATCTTCTTTATCCATTCATCTGTCGATGGACATCTTGGCTCTTTCCACAGTTTGGCTATTGAGGACATTGCTTCTATAAACATCGGGGTGCACATACCGCTTCGGATCCCTACATTTGTATCTTTGGGGTAAATACCCAGTAGTGCAATTGCTGGGTCGTAAGGTAGCTCTATTTTCAACTTTTTGAGGAACCTCCATACTGTTTTCCAGAGTGGCTGCACCAGCTTGCATTCCCACCAACAGTGTAGGAGGGTTCCCCTTTGCATCCTTGCCAACATCTGTTATTTCTTGACTTGTTAATTTTAGCCACTCTGACTGGTGTGAGGTGGTATCTCACTGAGGTTTTGATTTGGATTTCCCTGATGCCGAGTGATGTTGAACACTTTTTCGTGTGTCTGTTGGCCATTTGGATGTCTTCTTTGCAGAAATGTCTGTTCATGTCTTCTGCCCATTTCTTGATCATATTATTTGTTCTTTGGGTGTTGAGTTTGATAAATTCTTTATAGACTTTGGATACTAGCCCTTTATCTGACATGTCATTTGCAAATATCTTCTCCCATTCTGTCAGTTTTCTTTTGGTTTTGTCCCAACGTGGAGTCTTAAAATGAAACCTGTCACATCAACTTTCCCAGTCCTGCCACTAGCCATCTGATCCAGGCCAGCATGTCAGGACCTCTGTGAGCCTGGCCACTGCCCAGAATGGCTTTAGTGAATCAGGACTCCCCACTTCTTCTCCTGAGTAAAACAGGATAGTCCCAAACTCTCGTCTTCATTTTATCATTTAAAGGAAAGACTTGGTCTAAAACCATGATGATGACCTATTCAGCCATCCTGGATTGCCAAGATATTTATTTTGCACTATTTATTTTCTCTCCTTTTGGTCAGGCAGGAGCTTGTGGTATTACAGGGCATTCTGTTGTGGGGCTCAGGAGGGGAAAGATGGGAAAGAGGAGTGATGTTAAGGAAAGAGAGATTGTCAGTGATCCAGATATATATAATTGCCTGGAGTCTGTGTAGAATTCAGAATGGGGCTGCAGTTTACCTTAGATTAGGGAATATTAGAAAATATCTTTCTTTTTTATCTGGGTGGTACAAAATGTGAGGATGATGATTCTCTCTTTACTACCATTAGCAGTTGCCGATGCAGGAAGAGTTTTCATCTTCTTTGCTAATTCAGTGCCTTATTCTCCATTACAGAACTCTCAGTGACTATAACTTTCCACAGTTTCCAGAGACCTTGCATTATCTCTACAAGCTCTCGGTGGAAGGTCCTAGACGATCAGAAGACAGTATCATCACAATAATATTCCTCACTGAAGTGAGTTTCATTAGAAGACTGCGAACAACAGCGTTCTCATTCCTTATCCAAACTTAAGTCAACTTTCCAATCTTTTATCTCCCTCTCTGAATATTAATTCTTACCAAGAGTTAAGACAATGACAGATAACTTTTGTCATGTCCTAGGAGATGTGGATTTGCACAAACACTAATTATTTTTAAAGTACCAGTTCATATATCTCTGCATGCTTGTTAAACTACATCAACAACTAATGATGTACTATATGCTGGCTAATTGAACATAATAAAAAAATAAAAAGAATTAAAAAATAAAAAATAATGTCAAGGAATACTTCAAGTGTACTCAAAGTTTACTTAAAGATAGTAGGTAACATCTGGGATCTGAATGATACTTCAGACTATCTAGGGAAGAAAAAAAAAGAATGGTCCAAATAACTAAGTAAAATGAAAATATAGAACTACATTAATATTTATATGAATATTACATCATATATTGTAATGCTATACTAGTTGAGCAAATTGAGGAAGTCCTTTTGCTTACAAAAGGCATGTAGAAAGTTCTATAAGTTGAAATTCTCTGAGTCAAATACTAATTTTTCCATAGAACTAATATATAATAAAGTATTAATCTAAGGTGTCATGCCAAATATTCTCAAAAGTTTGACATAATTTCAAGCATCATAGTCAACAGAACAGCTAATAAAATATAAAAGACATACCCATACACTACACTACCTACTTCTAAAGTTTTCGGAAAGATACATAAGTCAGTTTAACTGAACATTGCACTAGCAAATCACTAATGTTTCCAAACTTGCTTAATCTATTTGAATCTCTCATTATTTTTATTACATGACTCATTATTTTTATTGTATCATCCTTTTAAGTATGTACAAACATTAAGTAGACCTAAATATGACATACATGATTGCTCCCATAAAATGATACATTCAAAAGAAATTTACAAACAATGTATGATTTATGTAAGCATTATTGTGACAGATGATGTTTAATGAACCCTAATTGCCTCTCTCATCATGAATGTAGTGCTTAGTCCTTTTGGAGAGTGATAAACCTGTCCTTCTAAGAACTGAATAATGATCACATTGTTCTCCCACTTTCTCTAACTGGCGCTCTGGGCAATCCTCAACTGCCCAGTTCATCATGAGGTCACTTGGCCTTTAGTTGTTCTGAGCACACAATCTATGTATTTTACCTTAGTTTAGTCTTAGCCAGCAATATTTAACAGAGTACTATCGATGCTTATGCCATATATATATATATATATATATATATATATGTTATTTCTAATTTTCTACCGATAAAAGTAATGATAGAGTTTACATCTTTGTGCCTGTCTTCTTTCTTTTAGTATTTTAGATTACTTCCTTCTAGTAGATTCCAAGAATCTGAAATAAGAACTAAAGAGTATAAACATTCTAAAGGCTAAGGATTTTTATTGCCAGACTGATTTCTGGAAAGCAGAGTCAACCAGTGTTTCCCATGCGGTTTGTGGGTGCACTCACCCCACTGCACTCTTGCCACTATTGATGAGCTTTCCAATTTGAGGGGTAGATGTGATGTCTTGTGGGGGATTTGATTTGTCCTTAATTTTTGAATTATTAGAAAGGTTGAACATCTTTAAAAAATAATTATTCATAAATTAAATTCCATAATCTGAACAATCTGATCTCTTCTGTGCCCATTTGCTTATTACAGTCTTGGTGTTTTTCTCAATGAATTCTATGATTCTCTGTCTCTCTCTTTCTCACACACCCACAGAAATTTGTGAAGGATATTAAGTGTGTTATGCATTTGATTATAATGCCTGTTGAGAATCAGTATCCAGTTTGTTGTTTGCCTTTTAATTTTGTTTCTGGAATTTGCTTTTTTTTTTTTCATAAAATTAAGTATTAAAAAATCTACTGTGGTCAAATAGTTGATAAATATTCATGTATAATTTATTCACATTTATACATTTTTATATAAATTTTTACATGCAATGTTGTTTCCCATGAAGTTTATATGGTGTACCATGAGGTACACTATAGTTTTTCACTAAAACTAAAGTTTTCACTAAATAATTAACTTCCTATCCCAGCATCATGTAATTAATAAGCCTTAAATTCGCTACTCACTGGTGACGCTACCTTTATGAATTCTATTATTAATTTCATATACATTCACACAAACACACACCCACATTAGGGTCTGCCCTGGATGATGCTGTTAGGCTCCATTCATTTCATTCCTGTGGAGGTATCACACTGAAATT
Source organism: Leptonychotes weddellii (assembly GCF_054177405.1). Lineage (NCBI taxonomy): Eukaryota > Metazoa > Chordata > Mammalia > Carnivora > Phocidae > Leptonychotes > Leptonychotes weddellii. Next base: position 88,902,701 of record NC_138374.1, read on the forward strand.
AGGGCAGTTTGCAAATAAATTTTAATGTCTTGCAAAGCAACTTTCCCTCAACTCTTTTCAAAATGTCTTTAGTCTTTCCTATGTATTTATCCTTCTAGTTGCATTTTAAAATAATTTTGCCAGGTTTAAAAGAAAAAAAAACTTTCACTGAAACTATATTGCAGTTAAATTAAAGCTATGAGCTTCTTGGGAATATTTGGTATTTTTATAGTTTTGCTTCTTTTTTTAATTCAATATTTTGTCATATTCAATTTTGGAATTATTAAGTAGTTTATATTATTTTAAATTGTTAGTGCAAATGTGGCCTTTTTTTGGTTCTTGAATTTATCTCTATTAAATATGATTTTGGGTATAGGTTTTCATGTTTGTTTTGTTTCTTGAGATAGCTGCCACACAATATTACAGTAGTTTTAGGTGTATAGCATAGTGATTTGACAACTCTATACATTAAGCTGTGCTCACCACAAGTGTAGTTACCATCTGTCACCACGCAACACTATTACAATACCCTTGACTATATTCCCATTGCTGTACCTTTTATTCCATGACTTATTCATTCCATAACTGGAAGCCTATATCTCTCACTCTCCTTTACCCATTTCGCCGATCCCTCTGCCCCTCTTCTTTCTGACAACCATCATTTTGTTTTCTGCATTTATGAATCTGATTCTGCTTTTTGTTTGTTTATTCATTTCTTTTGTTTTTTAGATTTCACATATGAGTGAAAATAAGGTATTTGTCTTTCTCTGTCTGACTTATTTCACTCAGCATTATACCCTCTAGGTCCAACCATGTTTTGCAAATGGCAAGATCTCATCTTTTTATGGCTGAGTAATATTCCACTATATATACATACCACATCTTGTTTACCTTTTCATCTATGGATGGACACTTGGGTAGCTTCCTTATCTGCTATTGTAAATAGTGCTGCTATAAACAGGAGTGCATGTATTGTTGGTGGGAATGCAAGCTGGTGCAGCCACTCTAGAAACGAGTATGGAGGTTCCTCAAAAAGTTGACAATAGAGCTATCCTACACTCAGCAATTGCACTACTAGGGATTTACCCCAAAGATACAAATGTAGTGATCTGAAGGGGCACCTGCACCCAATGTTCATAGCCACAATGTCCACAGTAGCCAAACTATGGAAAGAGCCCAGATGTCTATCAACAGATGAATGGATAAAGAAGATGTGGGTATTATAAGAGACTGATGAATCACTGACCTCTAACTCTGAAACTAATAATATATTATATGTTAATTAATTGAGTTCAAATTTAAAAAATAAATTAGTGTTTTTGTTTTCTTTGGGTAAATGCCCAGTAGTGGAATTATTGGATCATATGGTATTTCTCTTTTTAATTTTTTGACGAACCTCCATACTGTTTTCCAAAATGTGTCCTTTTTCATTCAATTTTCAAGCTCGTTAGAGCTGGATGTTCAGGAAAATTAGTTAAACTGTATTATCTTAAATTCATCTACTTTGTTGTATATAATAATATTTTTGTTAATTCTCTTGGGTTCTCTAGGTATATGATCCTGACGTATAAAAAATAAAGATAACATATTGTTACCTCTGGTCGAATTATTTTCCTGAATTGTGTGTTTTTGCCTTGGCCTTTAAAGTTCCATTTTGTGAATAATCTGACCTCGCCTTTGCCCATTTACCTATTATGATCTGAGTGTTTTTCTCAGTGAATTATATGATTCTCTGTTTCTGTCTCCCTCAAATACACACACACACACACACACATTTGTGAAGGATATCAAGTAGCTTATGAACATAGTGCTTTGACTATATATATCCTTAGTGAAATATATTCTAAGGACAAAAAAATCTATAAAGAAATATTCACTTTTACTGAGGAGTTTTATGAATATTGTATGTTGATGATATAATTTTAAGACTCTGGTATGCATTCATATAGCAGAAAGCAAATAAGCAAATATATTAACACTATTGGCAAAAAGTTTTTCCAGGTAAGAAAAAGATGAAGCAAACATAAAACTGTTAAAAGTTAACATAAACTCTGTTATGTTATATTTGAATTGAATATATCAACATTGTCAAAATGAACTCATGACTAAAAAAATAAAACAGAATAATTCTTAGTTTCAGGTAAAGGCCAAGAGGACATAATATTCCAATAACAATGAATACATTCTAGTACTCATTTCTAATGATTGCCAAATATCATTACTCACTAAAAGGAACCTTGTCTCCTTGAAGAAATGGCTGACTTCAGGGGCAAGAAAAATATAAGCCTGGGGCATCTAGTTTTTCCACAAGCAAAGAAGTGTTCAAAGATAGATGGGTCATGTCAAAAGGATATGAAAGTCAACTTGAAAGAGCTCCTACTGGCCAAATTTAGCATCAAAAGAAAGAGTAACTGCAGATAATTATAATATATTGGAAAAGAAATTTTTTAAATGCTTGAGTCCTTGGTGGGACTCAAACCCGGAGAGCTGGAAGAGAGAGACAGAGAGAGAGATGCCAGCCAGTAAATATAGAGGGAATGCTAGACATGGAAAATTACCTCTTTGCAAGTCCCAGTGTGATAACTAAATAAAGAAAAAATTATCAACGAATTTTAAAACCATTAAGTGAAATGTTGTTGGAGAAGAATATTCACATAGTACCAAATTATCACCCACAGATTAGTTACTAGTTCTAAATGGAAAATATGCCTTTATGTTTTGATGTGTGGTGATCACTCAAAAAGAACTAACCTTGATAATATTTGGAAATAACACATCAAAAACCATCAGTCTTCCATTGTTCCTAATCAATTTCAATTATCTAATTTTCTTTGCCTCATAACTGGAACAAATCCTGGCATACGTAATATAGAAAAGCTGCCCCAGAAGATCCCGGTGCCCATCCTTGGTTAAGAACCATTGACACAGAGAGCATCCAATATTCTTGTGAAGTTTTTAATCTATTTCACACCCTTTTTCTCACTGCTCATTTTATGTCTACTTTTTATATTATATTGGTCAAAATTGGCCTATTTGAACGCTTTTTTTTCCTAGCACAGGCATTAGATTGATTAATGCCACTGTTTTTCTGTTTCCCAATTCCATAACCTCTGCTTCCACCTTTATTATTTTCTTTTTTTTTTTTAAGATTTTTTTTTTATTTATTTGACAGAGAGAGACACAGTGAGAGAGGGAGCACAAGCAGGGGGAGTGGGAGAGGGAGAAGCAGGCTTCCCACCGAGCAGGGAGCCCGATGCGCGGCTCGATCCCAGGACCCTGGGATCATGACCTGAGCCGAAGGCAGTCGCTTAACCAACTGAGCCACCCAGGCGCCCCAACCTTTATTATTTTCTTACACCAATTTTCTTCAGCGCAATCTCATTGCTTGTGATATTTCATGTCTTGTAATTTCAGGAAATAAATAATTTATTCATTTTTAACATTTCTTTTTAAGCAAAGTCAAGTTATGCATTTCCTTCCAACCGCAGGGTAAACATCTATTTTATTTTTGTTGTTTTATTGTTTTTGCAGTAATCCTTGTTGTATGTTTGATTTCCTCTGTGGTTTATAATTTTGATCCACAAAATAGAGGAGAGTTCTCTTAAATTTCCAAGTGCTTATAGGCTTTTTTATTTCCATTTAAACTTTCTTCTTGGTTTCTTCTTTTATTATAGACACCATGATTTTTTTTTAAAAGGTGCTTTTTAAATGATTTGCTTTAGCGAAGTTATTGATTTTTTGGATCTGATAATTAATTTTTGTGAAAGTTATTTGGAATGTTGAAAAGAATATATGATCTGCCGTCCCCTCCCACTGTTGCTCTCTTGTTCTCTATTCTTCTGTGTACTTGACCTGTCTTAGTGATATTTTAAATTCTTGAAATTTTTTTCTAAAACTGTCACTTGTGTTTCTAAGACATTTTAAAAATATATTTTGGCTGCTAGTTACTAGATGCATAAAAGCTCATGGTAATCACATCTTCATTTTGGGTATTAGCTGTTAAAAGACTAAAACTCTATAACCTAACCTCCACATCCTGAGCCACCTGCCTTGACTGGCCACCAGCCTCACTACCCTCTAGTCTTCTCATCCCTTCCCATCCTATCACTCTGGCCTTCCTTCCAGTGTTCAAACACACCCCGCTCATTTACCACAGGCCTTTGCACATGGGTTACCCTCCTTGGGGAGATCTTCTCCAAACAATTTATCTAGCTAATGCCAACTCTGCTTTCAAGTCCAAATCTAAATATCACTTTTCATTCTAAATTCAGTTTACAACTGCACAGTCTAAATTCAGTTCTCCTTTAGATGTTTTTGTGGCACCTTGGAACTTTTCTTCCTAGTACTGATCACAATTAGCAACTCTGTTTTCATTAGAATAGTGTAGTATAGCATCATTGTACAGTATCAGTCTCTCTTGCTAGTCTATAAGCCCCACAAGGTCATGGATTGAGACTGTTTTGCTCACTACTATATTCCCACTTACTAGCATAATACCTGGCCCACAGTAGGCACAGCCTCCTAGTACATACAAACATTCACTGTCAAGGAACTCACCCACCTAACTATAATCTGGGAGAGGGAGGTAATTTAAATTGAGTCACTAAGTTTCCAGCAACGGGGAGAAAAAAAATTTAATGCATATATTTAACTCCTAACAACATGGGAGTTGGGATGCTGACCCCCATACCATCCAAAATCCACATATAACTTTTGACTCTCCAAAAACCTAACTACTAATAACATAAACAACACATATTCTGTATGTTGTATGTATTATATACCATATTCTTACAATAATGTAAGCTAGAGAAGAGAAAATGTTATTTTAAAAAATCATGAAGAAGAGGAATACATTTACAATATTGTGCTATAAAAAATCTGTATGGGGCGCCTGGGTGGCTCAGTTAGTTAAGCGACTGCCTTCGGCTCAGGTCATGATCCTGGAGTCCCGGATCGAGTCCCGCATCGGGCTCCCTGCTCAGCAGGGAGTCTGCTTCTCCCTCTGACCCTCCCCCCTCTCATGTGCTCTCGCTCTCTCTCTCAAATAAATAAATAAAATCTTAAAAAAAAAATCCATATATAAGTGGACCCACACAGTTCGAGGGTCAACTGTAGATATATACAGAAATACATATACATGTGTTTCCTATTACGACTGCTACTTCTCCTTCCAGAGAACACAAAAACTATGAACACAGAAATATGTGTGGGGATATGTGTAAGTATCTGGAGTTTTAGTGAGACTTGTGCTTCAGTTTTACTGAAAATGTCTCGATTTTTATGACTGGCGCAGAAATCGTGCATTAGCCTTTAATTTTGTTTATGAACTTATCAACTGTTTTCTTTCAGCTTCTAAATAACTTCTTCAAGGACCCATTCCCAGAAGAGTTTTTGGTTCTCTTCAGAAACTGGGTCAATGACTCCAATCCTGCAGTTAGCAAGCTGAGCCTTCAGAAAATCGCCAGCATGGCGCCAGTTATCAATGAGGCACGTGAGTGTGTGATTTGTGGATGCCGTCACCATCATAGTCAATCTAAGATTTGATATTGTTCAAGATCCTTACTGATAAAACACTGATATTTCTCGGTTTCTGTATAGCTAAAACAATTTCAAAGCCTGGGTTGAATGGAAGCAGTGTGGTAAGTAAACTCAGACGCTTAAGCACCCTGTTTATATTCTTCCTAGAAAATCATTAATTGCCCTTAGAATGGATCAGCATTGCCCTACACAAACTCCTAGAGGCTAAACCACACACACATAAGTTAATTTCCCCTCCAACATACACACCTGCCGACACATTAATTCTTATCCCAGAGCACTCGCTCAAGTTTTGTCTTCCACTCAGCACATTCCTCCTTTACCCATACATAGTCACATTGGTCTCTGTTCTCAGCTCAGGTCAGACTGTGCGGGAATATTCTGACCTGCCAGTCACATCCTTCTCAGAGCCACACCCACTATGAGCACTTGCTTATGCAAGACTTTATATTAATAGTTCTCTATATATGATGCTTGAACCAGCAGTATCAGCATCTCCCAGAAACTTGTTATAAATTGTTGGGCCCTACCCCAGGTCTGTGGAATCAGAAATCATGGAGGTGGGGCCCACCAACCTGTGTTTTTGAAAATCCTCCAGGTGATTTTAATAGTTTAAACTTGAGAACTGTCTTACACTCTTTCCTATTGAGCCATGTGAATACTTCTTGCCTTCCAGGAAGACCGAATCTAAGCGTGTTTTGTAATTCTCTTATAAATCCTTTTTTTTTTAAGTTTTTATTTAAATTCCAGTTAGTTAGCATACAGCTATCTGTCTTCAGCTCAGGTCATGATCTCAGGGTTTTGTAATATTAGTTTCAGGTGTACGATTGGGTGCTCCAACACTTCCATACAACACCCAGTGCTCATCACAAGTGCCCTCCTTAATCCCCATCACCTATTTCACCCATCCCAAAGTACCTTGCATAATGGAATTATGCTGATTCCATAAATCATTGTTGACTTAATAAGTTTAATAATAAGTCCTTGTTTATCTATTAAGCATTGTCTCTAAAGGCTCAAAGACTGTCCGTGGGCACCCATTTTGCATTTAGAATGAAATGAGCCATGATTTGTTTGCTTTAAATAAATCACAGAAGTCAGTGTGCATTCTTTTAATAATCAGAGTTATTGCCTTGTCTAGAGCTCTTCCCACTGTTATTAACAACTGAAAGGAAGATTCTATGTCAAGGTTATTTGGGAGAGTAAGAGAGAAACCGTGGAGAGTGAGCTGGGTTGAGGTCACATACTATTTATTGGTAAAGACAACTTCTCAGAGACACAAGGCCTCTGATTATTATTTTGGCAAATAGTATTTATTTCTTTTGCTTCGTCTCTTTCTAGCTTTTGTTTCTCTTCTTTGGTGTCTCCTTTTTGCCTTTTTCCTTGCTTTCTATTCTGTTATCTCTGATCCACAATTGACTCTCATGATCTGGCTCAGCAGCTCAGCAGCTCCCATGTCCACACGAGTCACCAGCACCTGGTTTAGAGGTCATCCTGCTCATGGTGTGCTGGTGAATGCTTAACAACCAGCTCTCTGGAAATAATACCAATTGCTGTGGTGTACTCTCACCAAGGCTAATTTCAAGCAATCAAAGGGACAGAATTAAACATGGAATTGGGGAGAAATGCCTGGTAGTGCCTCATTATTTAATATTTCCACCATACAGATATAATACATGTAAATAACCTCAAAGGCATATAAGAGTAAAGTGGAGCAAAAGAAATAGGAAGTGCTAAGTTTTGAGTATTTATTACCTTTGTTTTATCTCTTCCTAGTTTTCTAAAACTTACTTTTTTAATAATGACTTTTTAATTTTAACTCCAGTGTAGTAAACATGCAGTGTTATATTAGTTTCAGGTGTACTATGTAGCGATTCAACAACTCTATACATTACTCAGTGTTTATCGTGATAAATGGACTCTTAATTCCCTTTACCTGTTTCACCCATCCCTCACCTCCCTCCCCTCTGGCAACCATCGGTTTGTTCTCTATAGTTAAGAGTCTGTTTTAACAATCGGCTTACAAAGTTTTTGACAATTTGACAATTGAATCTTGTGAGGCATTCCCAGCACGTGACTGTACGCTGCCCAAACTCAGACGTGTGTGTGCCAAATGCTACCTCAAGTCTCCTTCTAGTTCCAAAATCCAACCATTTTCCTCTTTTATATATAGATAGAAAATGTCTGCAGCTTATTAATATCCATCTTGGATGCCTTCCTTTCAAAAGACAAGACTGTTATAATTCGGGCCTTGATCACCCTTCGAAGACTTTTAGTCAAGCTGGACAAGGTGACCTACTCCTCTTTGTGTACTAGAATTGCCTCCAGCTACTGTCCTCTGATGGATCATGTGAGTTACACAGTTAGATATGTGAAACCATTAAGTTTTATAATTAAGCTGAAGCCCCAGCTGAGGCAATGATATTACATTTCAGAATAAATCAACAGAAGATAGTCATGTTGTGCTGAGCTACCATTTCTTCTCCAGAGATAACAATATTAGTCAAAGAAGTACTGTCTGTATATATATATATATAGTTATATACATATGTAACTACATTTTATATATATTTGTGTGTGTGGAGACATATATATATATAACTACACTATGAGAACCTGGAAAAGTTTGTCCATAAGAAAGGAGAATCAAAGAACAGCCTCTGTCTTTGGAGGAAAGAGAAATTGTACGTAGCTTAGGGCTATATATTGGCTAGCCCTAGATCAGGACTGCCTGGGTTCAAATCATTATTCTGGCTCCACCTAAGCAGGTGATTCAGTTTCTTACTGCTTCAGTTCCCCCCACCCCCAATAAAATAGAGATAGTAGAAGGTGTATTATGGGCATTAGAGATGACATGTTAATGTTCCCAATGTGTTTGTTATTATCATATAAAACTCAAAAGGTCTGAGTGGCTCAGTTGGTTAAGCATCTGTCTTCAGCTCAGGTCATGATCTCAGGGTTTTGTTATCGAGTCCAGAATTAGGCTCCTTGCTCAGAGGGGGCCTACTTCTCCTTCTGCCTGCTCCTCTGCCTGCTTGTGCTCTCTCTCTCTGATAAATAAATAAAATCTTAAAAAAAAAATAAAAGATCTTTAATCGAAAAGTTGTGCACTTTGAAAATTCTTGTTTTGTATGGTAAATGTATTCCAGAAAAATTGGATGACAGTAACATATTTTAATAAGCAAAGACACTTTGGTATGCCATACAGAATATTTATATTTAAAGACTTCTATAATGAGTTGTTTGTGAATAAGAAAATTATTTCATAGAAAATTATTTTCCAAAAATTTATAAGTTCTTAATTATTCAGATTTCATTGAAGAAGGGAATAATATTATTAAATTATAGAAAGAAGTAATTTAATGGCAAGAATTATTTTCAAAAAGACATAAGGATAATAATAGTAATAATAATAGTGGCTGGATTTATTGAGCATTTACTAAGTACCAGTCACTATTCTAAGGGATCTACATGTACTATCTTATATAATTCTCTAAACAACTATTACTATTATCCAGTTTACATCCAAGGAAAATGAAGCAAAGAAAAGTGAATATTTGGCCAAGTTCACACACCTAACAAGTAGTTGGAATGTCCATGTAAAAAAAATATATATATTTTCAAAATGAAATCACTTGGGAAAAAAAAATGAAACTAAACTAAATAATCAAACCACACCAAGTGAAAAGAAGCAAAATCAGAGAGAAGAGAAAATTACCAAATATCAGTTTACCCTAAGTCATTCCTTGAAGATAGAGTGTTTGAAAAATATTAGGATCAAAGAAACTATGATACTGTGTTTCTCCATATTTAAAGAAAAACAGTGACAGGCCTGTGGCCCCCAGTCTCCCCTGCCGCCTCCCCCAGGCATGACACAAGGCCTCAGCTCCCTAGGGCAACAGCACCGCACAGCACCTGGACTCCAAGCCCCGTGCCAAAGCTGATGGTGAGAACATCAGCTCCATGTTCCAGGAGAAAGGGATGATGGAGTCGGTGCACACGTGTCAAGACCACAGTTATTTAGCGACCAACATAAACAAAAATGGCAGCTTTGCTAATTTGAGAATTTACCCACATGGATTGGTGTTGTTGGACCTTTAGAGTTACCGCCAGTCTTTTGAACAAAATAGAAGCAAGAATGAAAGACCTGAGTCAGGACCGTATTTGGCGGGTGAAGCGATGACCACCCATAGTTCGAGGAAGGGCCATAGACGGATACTGACCCACCACTAATGGTCGCCTGGTTGAGTAAGACATAGATGTAGTGGTGTATGATGGAGATTCACTTTATCAGAACATTAAAATTCTACAATCGAAGCAGTTTGGAAATACTCTCATCCTTAGTGGGGCTGTTACTCTGGCGGAGAGTGATTTGGGTATCCCCAGGCCATCATGCGCAGTGGGAAAGACTAAAGAGGCAAAGACGCACTGATTCTGGGGGGTGGAGATGGGGCATTTTATGTGAAATAGTCAAACTGAAACCAAAGATGGTCACCATGGCAAGAGATTGGCCAAATGGATGGATATAAGAAACACACGTGAAAAACATGTGGCCACGTCTTACACAATCTGAAAGGAGACTGCTCTCAGGTCCTACTAGAAGACTGTATTCCAGTGCCGAAGAGGTTAACCAAAGAAGGGAGAGAGTTTGACTATATGATTAATGATTTGACAGCTGTTCCGATCGCCACATCTCCAGAAGATTCCACATGGGAGTTTCTCAGACTGATTCTTGACCTCTCAGTGAAAGTACTGAAACAGGATGGGAAGTATTTTACACAGGGTAACTGTGTCAATTTGAGGGAAGCCCTATCACTCTATGAAAAACAGCACTGGCACCTATATTGTCTTGTGGAATTCTTGAAGGAGTTCCTCTGTGTTCCTTCAAACTTGGACTTGTGAGTATTTTACAATTTGGAAGAAAGCTAAACCTTGAAGACCAGTATCCCCTAATCGTGTGTACTGCAAATAGCCTTCCTGACCTTCATATGCGGTACAGGAGATTGGAATGAGTCAGGCAATTGATTGTGAATTCTTTCAGGTTTTCTTTTTTTTTAATTATTATTTTTAATTTTTAAAAAAGCAAATGGAAAATGTATATGTTGATGAGCTAGGGTGGGTTGTTGGTGGTGGCTTTTTGTTTTTTGTTTTTTTGTTTTTTGAAAGTCAGCTGAAGAATGCTTAGACAGCACAGGGAAGCCTGCTAAATGCACTGAACCCCTAGAATGTGATTTTTGTTACTTTTTTGTGTGTGTTGGGGGGGTGCTTTTTGTTTTTGCTTTGGTAGACTTCAAATTTGGTTGTTTGGAGGAATGAACATCATTGTTTTGTTCTTGATGCTGTTTCCCAAAAGATTTACTTAGATATTAAAATTTGGTGCTTATAAGAAAGAGTTAAGAAAAAAATGAGTAGCAATGTTTTGATTAAAAATACAAATGAGAAAAAAATTAAAAAGAAAAGAAAAAATAGGGCGCCTGGGTGGCTCAGTTGGTTGGGCGACTGCCTTTGGCTCAGGTCATGATCCTGGAGTCCCTGGATCGAGTCCCGCATTGGGCTCCCTGCTCGGCGGGGAGTCTGCTTCTCCCTCTGACCCTCCCGACCCTCCCCCCTCTCATGTGCTCTCTCTCTCTCTCAAATAAATAAATAAAAAATCTTAAAAAAAAAAAAGAAAAAAAATAACTTGCTCAAGCTTACCCAATCTTTGGGGGACAAAACCGGGATTTCAGCGGGTGTGGAGCATTTCAAAACTCTTTCCACTAGTCCAGATAGGCTTTCAATGGTTAGCGTATATCTTCCTGTAGACCAAGGATACAAACAGGTAACCCACAGATGAATACAACTTGCAGGTGTGGTAAGTTTGACTCTCAAACGGTGTAAGTCCAATATTTTTAAACTGGGAGATTTCTCACAGAAATCTGAATTGTAAATGAAGTTTCAGAAGATTTGAGAATACTAGAGCCCACAAAACTACCTGGCAACAGTCTGCAGGAGCTGGATGCCCTCTCTGAGAGAGGCCCAGAGCTTTCCTTTGTCTCAGCCTCCCTGGTCTCCCTGCTTTCCCTGAATGCCACCTGCTTTGCTCATTTACATCAGCTTTCCAGCCCCTAGGACGTGATTTGATGACCACTTCTTTATGTTTTCACTTTGATCCACATTTATTACCTCTGGGAAGGAACATAAGAAGGTATATTAGCCGTTTGTATTTTGCTGGGAATATATCTGATGTGTTCCTGAGACAGAAAGAAAAAAAATTAATGAAATCATGAACATGTCCTAAAAACTGGAAAGTGATATTATATTTTTAAAAATTAACCTCTTCTCTAACTTGCAGTTTTTCTCTTCTACCTCTTTATAATCCCATAATCTTCCTATCTGGCATAAGCAAGCCCTTAGAAACCTTGTTCTATGCCAGTATGCAAAGAGCTCCCATTGGTATTCACTGGCAATCTGCCAAGGTCTACAGCATTTGAATACACCATGTTACTTTACTTTAAGTACCTTTATAGAAATTACTTCAAGGTTATACAGATTATTCCAGTTTATCTTTTTAGGCCATTATTAAATACTGTCTTCCTAAATTTAAGAAACACTTTTTTTTTTTTTAAGATTTATTTATTTGACAGAGAGAGAGACAGTGAGAGAAGGAACACAAGCAGGGGGAGAGGGACAGGGAGAAGCAGGCTTCCTGCGGAGCAGGGAGCCCAATGTGGGGCTCGATCCCAGGACCCTGGGATCATGACCCGAGCCGAAGGTAGACACCCAAAGACTGAGCCACCCAGGCGCCCCAAGAAACACTTTTCACAGGGAATTTTTCTAATGCATTTTGAATTTTGGTAAGCAAATCTTTATTTTACAATCAAAAAAAGAGCTGACTACTTAGACCCAGGTGAATCTTTTCTAAAAATAAATGATAGGGATGCCTGGGTGGCTCAGTCGGTTAAGTGTCTGCATTCCACTCAGGTCATGAGCTGGGGTCCTGGGATTGAGTCCCACGTTGGGCTCCTTGCTTAGCAGGGAGCCTGCTTTGCCCTTTACCCCTCCTCCACTTGCACTCTCTCTCTTTCTGACAAATAAATAAATAATCTTAAAAAAATTTTAAAAACAAAATAAATAAAAATAATTGATAATAATAATTATGTATGTATGAACACATATCTACATGTATATATACACATATAGTATATATACATGTAAATATATTTGAACATATATATATTAAAGTGTGAGATATCTATCTCCCACTGCTTAAAGAAAAGAACCCAGTGATATCCTCAAATGAGGCCTTTTTCTGTGTGCATATTCTAGAGTAATGGAGGCATTCGGAGTATGGCCATTCAACACTTTGGTGAATTACTCAGGGACATGAGTCAGTACACATGGATGCTGAATGATGTGGTTCTTGGAGGCTTGGTGCCTCTGATCCTGTTTTTGGAGGACACAGAAGTAAGAGTAGTTCAAGTAAGTCCTACAATCTTTTTTTTCTTAATTTTGCAGAGAATCTCAGTGTTTTATGTAACATCAGATGAACAGATCCTCAGTGACCTTTTTCTACTTCACAGGCATGTAAGTATACATTAGCAATTTGTGTCTCAGAATTAAATTGGCCAACATCGTATTTGCTCAAAGACGAATTTTACAGTTTTGAGGTGGTGGTGCTCAACATCTGTAACAATCTTGTAAGTAACCCCTCAGTATTTACTACCATAAGAGTTATAGAAATAACTTTAAAGGAGATCACAAGTGATGAAAGGTGTGGCAGGGACAAGAGTGGATCCTGGAGAAAGAATGTGAAGAAAAGGTAACACATGAGTAATTACAGCTAGGGCTTAAGACCAGAAAAAAATTCAATTTTCCATTACCTCTTCCCTGACATTAATTCTCTCTGATTTTCTTTCTCCAACTCACCCACTTTGCCCTATGGATGGTTATAAAGGTAGGAAGAGCATTTCAGATCACCAAAAGCAAAACTGCAATTATTTTGCCACCATCTAATAAGCTGGTGCTCTGAAAACCAGTATGAACTGCAGTGATAAACAAGTGGGGTTGGAAGAATGCTTTCCAAAGGTTGGAAACACAAAGTTGGGAATTACATAATAGACTGAATACATCAACAAACAAAAGAGTAAAGAGATTACTATCCCCTAGTTTTAAATTGGCCCTGATTTGGTATAAGCAACCAAGCTCTTTTTTCTGGAAGCCTCTCCAGAGGGAGCAAATGTGCTTTTTCCAATGATTGAGTATTTTTTCTTCATTTTATTCTCAGCTTACTTCTCATGAGAACTACATTACAGATTTGATCTCTGATACCTTAGGATTCCTGAGAAGCTCCCGAGTATATCTGAGGAGAGCATCAGTTATTTTAATAGGTAAAGAAAATTCAACTCTCATTATCTAATTTTCCTTAAAAGGTACAAAATGGGGTAGCAGCTGGAAGTGTTTCTTTAAAAAATATAAATTTTCTTAGTTTATGATGGGCAGCACCTGCCATGGTGATATCTATGAATAGAAGTTAATGCATGTGATGATAATAGAGTTCTGTTTTATAATGCAGTGAGTATTGCTGTGTGATTAAATTATTATACAAAGTGTATCCAACAAGATGAATTTCAAATTTAGGATGGACATCTCTAACTACAAACTACAACAAATGAGGAAATGCTACCAAATACAGCAAAGTTTTTTTAAAAAAATATTGTGGAGGGAGGGGAGATGCAGGAAGATTCCAACAGAAGACACCTAAGGTTTTTGATCTTGGACAACCTGACCAAAAAAAATTTTTTCCCATTAAATTCTCACCATAAAGATCAGAATTAATAAACCTTTATTTGGAATGACAGGAAGTGAGCTCCCAATTTGACTGTGGGATCTTTCCTCAGCCCTATTTGGCATCATGGAGTAGCAGGGCCACCAAGGACTGAGGAAACACAGTCATGTTGTACTTGTAGTGAGGAGTCTTGTCATTTAGTTAGGGTAGAAGGCAAGCTGAACTATGATTATCACTAGAGCTCCTGATCTCTATTGATATTAGAGGAGTAAAGAAACACATACAGAAAACCCTGTGTCATAAGAGCTTTATTTCAAACCAGAAAGAATTCCTGCTATCTTGAATTCTATCCTGGAACTTTCCACAAACACTCCTCTGTATATAATATTGCAAGATCCAAAAATAAGTAATTTAAAAAAGCATTATCTTTCTACAGAGGTATTCCCAGGGGGAAAATAGAGGAAAAAAGAAAAAGTTTAGAAAATGTTTCTACAGACCAGGTAAAAATCAGGATATATGTTTCTGTGAGTCCAAAACTTTTTTATATAAAGATAGGGTATAGATACAAACACACAGGAAATATAGGATGGGATAATGGGAGCTCAGGAAAAATAAGCCTTGAAAGCATGGGGGGAAGCGTAAGAAAAAGTGCATAAACATTTTTTAAAAGTACACTACAACCAGCAGAAGAGAAAATATATATTGTTGATAATCCAGTAAAAGACAAGGGGTACAAGGCTGAGAAATGCTAGCAAAAGGAATGAAAACCAGCAAGAAACAGTTCCAAAAACTAAGGGACAATAAGAGATATGGAAGATAAATGAAAGACATCACCCATCCTGAGGGAATTACAAATCAAAACCACAATGAGATACCACCTCACACCTGTCAGAGTGGCTAAAATTAACAACTCAAGGAAACAATAGGGTGTGGAGAAAGAGGAACTCTTTTGTGCAGTTGGTGGGAATGCAAACTGGTGCAACTACTCTGAAAAACAATATGGAGATTCCTCAAAAAGTTAAAAACAGAACTACCCTATGGCCCAGCAATTGCACTACTAGGTATTTATCCAAAGGATACAAAAATGCTGATTCAAAGGGGGACATGCACCCCAATGTTTATAGCATCCCTATCAATAATAGCCAAATTATGGAAAGAGCCCGCCCAAATGTCCACCGATTGATGGATAAAGAAGATGTGGTATACAATGAAATATTAGCGATCAAAAAGAATGAAATCTTGCCATTTACAACATTGTGGATAGAACTGGAGTTTATTATGCTAAGCAAAATAAGTCAGCCAGAGAAAGACAAATATCATATGATTATGATTTTTGTATTAAAATAAAATTCCACTCATGTGGAATTTAAGAAACAAAACAGATGAACATAGGGGAAGAGAAGGAAAGGTAAAATAAATAAAAACAGAGAGGGAGGCAAATCATAAGAGACTCTTAAATATAGGAAATAAGCTGAGGGTTGCTGGAGGGGAGGTGGGTGGAGGGATGGGCTAAATGGGTGACAGGCATTAAGGAGGGCACTTGTATTGAGCACAGGGTGTTATATGTAAGTGATGAATCAATAAATTCTACTCCTGAAAGCAATACTACACTATATGTTAACTAAATTGAATTTAAATTAAAAAGAAAGAAATGGAACTATACATAAATGATATCCCTGGAGAAGAAAAATTATTAGAGCAGAAAAAGGGTTTCAAAGATATAATTTAAGAAATAAAAAAAGACTTGATTAAATAAATTGAGGTGGTAAATAATTTTTCAAGAAACATTTTATACAGAATACAACATTAAGACATTTCCTAATAAAGTTATGGAACTTCACAGTTAAAGAATTCTTGAGCATTTAGGGGGGTAAAAGTCATCTACAAATTACAAAATAAGTAAATCTGTCATTAGATTTCTCCCTTCAGTATTCAACCCTAAAATACAGAAGAATAGTGCCTACAAAATCCTAAGTAGAAAATAAAGGGGAGGGAGGAATAAAGAAGGAAGGAAGGGAGAGGGGAGGGGAAAGCAAGAGGGGGGAAAGGAAAGAAGGCAAAAAAGAAAGCGTCCCAGGGGGAGGGAGATGAGCATGAGAGGAAGGAAAGGAAGAAATATGGACAGACTGAAGGAAGGGAGATCCAGAAAAAACTCTACAATACATGCAATATTTCTATTTTAAACACTTGCAAATATTACTGAAAGACACAAAGAAGATTTGAATAAATAGAAAGGTATAAACCATATTTTGGAAAAAGAATCAAAATTTAAAATGTGCATGGAAGGGATGCCTGGGTGGCTCAGTCAGTTAAGCATCTGCCTTCAGCTCAGGTCATGATCCCAGAGTCCTGGGATCAAATACCACATAGGGCTCCTTGCTCTGCGGGGAGCCTGCTTCTCCCTCTGCCTGCCACTCCCCCTTCTCTCTAGCTCTCTCTCTCTCTCTGACAAATAAATAAATAAAATCTTTTTTAAAAATGTGCATGGAACATATGCATGGAATGATATGCCAATTAAAATATCAGTAGGGGGTTGCCTGGGTGGCTCAGTCTGTTAAGTGTCTGCCTTAGGCTCAGGTAATGATCTCAGGGTCCTAGGATTGAGCCCCTAATCTGGCTTCCTGCTGAGCAGGGAGTCTGCTTTTCCCTCTCCCTCCACACCTCCCCCTGCTCGTGTGCACTCCCACACGCGCACGTGCATGTGCTCTCTTTCTCTCTCTCTCTCAAATAAATAAATAAAATCTGAAAAATAAATAAAATTAAAAATAAAAAATAAAATATCAGTAGGGCTTTCTTTTCTCAAAAGTGACATGATGATTATAAATTAATGTGGAATTTATCATACAAGAGTATCCAGGAAATTCTAACCAAAAAAAAAGAGAGAGGGGGACAGAGACAAAGACAGAGAGGACTATCTCTATCAGAAATTAATATAGCTACAGTACTTAAAATCACATGGAATAAATAGAGAAACAAATAGAACAAAATACCATCTAGAAATAACCATCAAAACATGCAATATTTTAAAGTGAATCATTGGCTTTAACAGTGATGAAAATATAGAATATTTCTTAAATAGCTTGGGGACACCTGGTGAGCCATCTGGAATTTAAAAAATTATTTTATTCCTATCTTACTTCTTACTTTAAATAAATTCCAGATAGTCAAAGGCTCAAATGCTGAAGATGAAACCATAATAATGATAAGCAAAATTAGTTAGAATAGTATGGAAGAATTTGCTTTATAATCAGGGGGTGGGTAAGATCTTTCTAAGGTAAAAGTCAAAATCTAGGAACCATAAAGAAAAGATTGATAATCTAGGAAAAAAGTAAATATTTCTGCAGGGCAAAACCACTATAAACAGAGTGAAAAACCAAATTGAGATGAAATACTTATGACACCACAAATGAAGGGTTAGTTCTTCCTGTCCAAAGATTCTATACAAATCCATAAGAAAAGACAACCCATTAGAAAAATGGACACTGAACATGAAAAAAATTATTTGGCTCATAAACATGAAATTTTCATAACTTCATCTAAAAAGTGATGCAAATTGAAATGATGAAATGTTTCCATCCATCACACTGACAAAGATCAAAAAGTTTTATACTCGACCGTCACCGTGAGGTTGCAGGAAGTAGGTAATCTCTTCACATTACTGGTGAGAGTGTAAATAGCTACCATCTCTAAGAAGAGCAGTTTGATAGTATCCATCAAAATGTGAGATGTGGGGCGCCTGGGTGGCTCAGATGGTTGAGCGTCTGCCTTCGGCTCAGGTCATGATCCCAGGGTCCTGGGATCGAGTCCCGCATCGGACTCCCTGCTAGGCGGGGAGCCTGCTTCTCCCTCTGCCTCTGCCTCTCTCTCTCTCTCTCTGACTCTCATGAATAAATAAATAAAACATTTTTTTAAAAATGTGAGATGTGTACTCTTTTGACTCAACCTCCTCTCAGGAGGACTAATTCTCTGACACACTTGCATGTGAGAAATGATGTGTGTACCTAGATATTCATTGCATTGTTGGCTTTATTATGCCACCCGTCCTTAGCATGTGGCATCTCTCCCCATCTGTGTTTTCTGATTACCTTCAGCATTTCAACAGTGTTACACCAAGGAAGAAACAAAAAAAGTAAAGGGCAAAAATTACCTTTTTGTTTCTGCGTCGGCCTGATCTTACAAAGCTTTCTTCAAAGTCTCAACCAGTAGTTTATCTTACACCCCCAGTGACTGTAAGGGTCATTGTGTTTTTCAAATCATTAGTTGAAAGAAATGCTTGGAATTATGTTTTGTGTTGTTTTGTTTTGTTTGTTTTGTTTTTAATGGGCAAGAAGAGGACAATGATATTGATTGGCAGCTAGCAGTATGTCATAGCAGCTGACATGTAAAAATTGGGGGGTTTTCACATGAGTCTCTCTGGATGTCCAATTATTTTGAGCATGGGGGAAGGAAAGATAAAGCGCCCCTGAACCACCATGGTAGCAAACTGAGTGGAGTTAACAGTCACCACACTCATGGCTGGAGCTTGTAATTCCTGTCCACCACTCTCCCCACCGCCACCAACTGCCATCTTCCACACAGCTGCGGTTACACTCATGTGGGCCTTGTTGGCATTTTGGTTCATCCACCATGTTTGTCAAATCATCAAATTCTGCTCAATCTTTCTTTTGTGACTTTCACAACCACCCTGTCAGGAGAGCCATTCAATTTTCAGGTGTTGTTGCCTAACTTTGCCACCTGTTTTGTTCCTTTGGTGGTAATACTGCATTTATGAAATATGTCCCTGCCCTGTAAGAAAGACCCAAATATAGCTGTGGCTGATACAGGGTAGTAGTTTATTTCTCTCTCATGTAGCAGGCCAAGTGCCTACTACAGGCCAAGTGTTCTCTTGCTCTAGCGTCCTCATCACAGTTTCCTACATCAAGCCCAAGATGTTTGCTCCAGCACCTGCAACCACTTCTACATGCCAGTCAACTACAAAGGAAAAAATATCAAGAGGTCACACCCAACTCCTTAAAGAGTAAATATGCTTCTGCTGAATGATCATTAGCCCAGAACACAGACATGTTGCCAAAGTGCAAAGAAGTCTTGAAAATTCCGACATCTGCTGGGTAGTCATATGTCCAGCTAAAATGCAGTGGCTTTAGTAAGGGAACTAAAGGAAAGAAGCAATTTGACATTGGGGGGAATTAGTACTTTCTAGCATCGGAAACTTTTATTCATCTATTTGTATTCTCCATCGAATTCTAAAAGGAATTGCATTGGATTACGAAATTAAGCAGATCTAAAAACTTGACATTTAAGGATACCTCACAACACACATTGTTGTTTCAAGCATTGTTCTTAAAGGTTTAAGCCCATGTTCCCCCCTGCCAAGAACAGTCACTTGAGCTTTATGATCTGTAGATGGGTTTTGAAAATGATCAATTGTGATTTTTGTGATCACTGTTTTGACTAAAGCAGAGACAATATGAAATATTGGTGGGGGTTAGATCAGCTTGCCTTCACATCTCACAATGAATGCCCATTAGCCATGTGACCTTTACCAAGTTACTCAACCTCTGTGGGCTTGGTTGTATAATTTGTAAAATGAGGATAATAAGAACAGTTTCAAAAAGGCTTTAAAACCCTATCTGAAATTTAAGAGCTTTTATAAAGACAGTGATCCAGAACAGAAGAATAGAAACACCAAAAGAAGTAGACCTGATATCTGGGGATTATTTCCTTTTTCAGGTTTTGCCAATTCTAAATGCAAAAGTGGTAGTTAGGAAGCTGAAAAACAGTGCATAAATTTTAGGTTTCACTGAACTGAAGGAACAAAACTTGCAATAGACTGACCATGAGGAGGAACTCTAGTAAATACTCCCAGGCTTTTCCAGAACTAAAATAAGGTAGTAACAAGAAATAAAATGTATACATTTGGACAAAAGAAAATAAAACTTTTAAAATTTGTAGATAAAAAATTATATTTAAAAATATTTAGAACACTGGAAAGAATTAAGAAAAAAACTATTTGAATAATTTGTAAATTTAGCAAGTTTTCTACATACAGCATCAAAATACAAAGATCAATTGGATTTCTATATCCCAGCAATAAACAACCAGGAAACCACATTTTTTTAAAGATTTCATTTATTTATTTGAGAGCCTGAGAGAGAGAGAGCACAGAGGGAGAGTGGAAGGGGGAAGCAGACTCCCTGCTGAGCAGGGATCCCGACGTGGGCCTCGATCCCAGGACCCTGAGATCATGACCTGAGCCAAAGACAGACGCTTAACCAACTGAGTCACCCAGGTGCTCCAGAAAACCAAAATTTTGAAAATGCCTAATACAACAGCACCAACAAAATCATCAAATGCCTCAAAACAAAACTAAGGAAAGATGTACAAGACTGATACACAGAAAACTAGAAAACATCAAGAAAATTTTTAGAAACTTTAGAGTGACATATCATGTTCGTGGATTAAAGGATTAGATATTATGGCAATGTCAACTCTCCCCAAATTCATCTGTAGATTCAATGCAATCCCAAACAAAATTTCACCAGGGGTGTGTGTGTGTGTGTGTGTGTGTGTGTGTGTGTGTGTGTGTGTGTGAAATGAGGCAAGCTGATTCTTAATTTTACATGAAAATTTAATGGTTAGAGAGTTAGCCAAGATAATTTAAAGAACCACAAAGCTGAAGAACTTCCACTACTGGAAAGATATCAGGACATGTCATACATTAAGGTAGTGTGGCAGTAGCAATGATAGAATGAAGTCAAGACATTGACCCCCACACATTTTATGATGTAAGTGACTCTGCACAGCAGTAGGGAAAGGACTTTTTTTCTTTTAATGGTGCTGGGTAATTACACAGGTATATAAAAAATATATTGACTCCTACTTTATACTGTATAATTATAGTTCAGTCTACAATCCCAAAGAGTAAAAGGTAAAACAATAAAGCCTCTAGAAGTAAGTATAGTAGAATATCAGTATGACTTTGAGACAGCAAAGATTTTCTATCAGGACTCCAAAACTCACTAACCATAAATAAAAAGATGGTGAATTGGACTGCATTAAAATTAGAGACTACTGTTTACAAAAACAAAAAAATACAAAAAGAAAAGTTTAGTCCCAAAGTAGGAGGAGATATTTGTAAGTCATGTGACATTAAAAAAGATTAGTATCCCAAATAAAACATGCCTACAAATATATAAGTAGGGGCGCCTGGGTGGCTCAGTTGGTTAAGCGACTGCCTTCGGCTCAGGTCATGATCCTGGAGTCCCGGGATCGAGTCCCGCATCGGGCTCCCTGCTCAGCGGGGGGGTCTGCTTCTCCCTCTGACCCTCTTCCCTCTCGTGCTCTCTGTCTCTCATTCTCTCTCTCAAATAAATAAATAAAATCTTTAAAAATATATATATATAAGTAAAAGACAACTCAATATAAAAACAGGCAAGATACTTACAGATACTTTACAAAAGAAATATCCAAGTCGGGGCGCCTGGGTGGCTCAGTCGTTAAGCGTCTGCCTTCGGTTCAGGTCATGGTCCCAGGGTCCTGGGATCGAGCCCCGCATCGGGCTCCCTGCTCTGCAGGAAGCCTGCTTCTCCCTCTCCCACTCCCCCTGCTTGTGTTCCCTCTCTCACTGTGTCTCTCTCTCTGTCAAATAAATAAATAAATAAATCTTAAAAAAAAATATCCAAGTGGCCAATAAATACTATATAAAACTCTTATTAATCATCACCAAAAAAGCAAAGAAAATCACAGTGTGATACTACCACCAAATCCATGAGAATAACTGAAAGGAAAAAGACTAACAATGTCAAGTGGCAGAGAGTATGTAAAGCAATAGAAATGTTCATAGTTACTGGTGGGAGTGAAAACTGGTACAACCACACTTTGGAAATTGTTTGGCGGTAATGATTAAGGGTAAAGATAAGCATATCCATTAGCCAATAAGTCCTCTGCTAGCTACATACCAAACATTAGTGCATACAAATGCATACCAAAATTCATATAAGAATGTCCACAATAACATCATCATTCATAATAGCCATGAGTTGAAAACAACACACTGTCCATCATCAGCAGAATGGATTTAAAAAAAAAAATGCTGCATTCATAAGATGGAATACCCTATAACAGGGTTCAGCAAACTCTTCCTGTAAAAGACCGAATAGTAAATATTTAAAGCTATGAATACTGTCTGGTCTCTGTCAAAACTACTCAGCTCTGCTGTTGTACGGTAAAAGCAACCAGGATAGATATTACATAAATAAATGAGAAATGAATGAACTATTGCTGCAATAAGGAACCTGGATGAATCTTACAATAATGCTCAACAACAAGTTGAGCAAAAGAATATTTTAACGGGTGGAGGAGGAGATTGGAAAGGGCATGAGGGAGGCTTCCGGAATGCTAGTAATTGTTCTATTTAATGGTCTAAGTGGTAGCTAGAAGTGTTCAATTTGTATTCATTCACCAAGCTGTGCAATTATGATTTGTGCACATTTATAGACATAAATATATCTCAATAAAGAGTTTCATTAAATAATTATTTGAAAGCACTAAAGGATGTTTCAAAGATAATCTAAAGATCCTTTTCTTTGAAGAAAGCTATGAAGGCAGCCAGATCAGAGGATGCATTTGCATAATGTATTTTGGGGTAACTTTAATTTTACTTCGTTCACAGGATACTTGGCAAAATTAGGTGGCCATTTACTGCTCAGAGATGAAATTGAAGTCATGCTTGAGGGTAAGTGTTGAAGTTATAATGAAATCTGTATGTATATGTCTAAGTGAATTCACTATTTGTGATTCAGTTCACATATGTGTTCTATAATGGTGCCAGGGATGGGAGGAGAGTGGTATGGGGGAATCAGTGGAAGGACTAGGTTACAGCACATCTTTTCTTCCTTTCCCTTCCCTGCTTCCCTTCCCTTCTGAGTGTGTGTGTGTGTGTGTGTGTGTGTGTGTGTGTGCTTAAACCTATCTATCCTTCTCATTATTTGAGACCTATCATCCTAGAGCCCTTAGGAACTACAGAGTTGAGATTTATTCACTCATTCATCTATCCAACAAATATTCTTCCAGCATCTACCATGTGATAGCACTAGTCCAACTGTGGAGCATATAGCAGCAAACAAAGCAAAGTCCCTTCCCTCAGAGATTTTACATTTTAGAGGATAGCAATGCACACTTGGACCAGAGGGAATTAAAGAAGGAGAATGTTTGCTCTCAAAATGTCTGAATCTTTGGCATCTCTCTCTTAGCCTCTATTTCCTCCCCAGGATGAGAATTACAAACAGGTGAGGTAGAAAATAGGGTGGCAGCCTTCCTTCCTTCCTTTTTTTGTGTGTGTCACGGACTTTATTTTTCAGAGCAGTTTTAGATTTACAGCAAAATGGAAAGGGAGGTACAGAGATTTCCCATATGCCTTCTGCCCCCACCCACACACCTCCCCCATATCTACATCCCTCCCCCCGTGGCATGTTCTTACAACTGATGAACCTGCACTGACGCATCATTATCTTCCTTCCTTTTCCACTCAATCATTGACCCATTCACTCATGTACTCAATACATATTTATTGACAACCTGCAAACGTTAAGCATGATCATTCTGCCTCCATGTCCCGCAGAATCTTCTTCTTCTTTCTCTCCTCGTTCACTTCCTGCTCCTTCTCCTCTCTCTTTTCCACATCTGTCCTTATTTTCCCCTCTTGATTTCTTTTTGTTAAGAAGAAAATAAATCCTACAAGCCTGGTATCTGGATAGAATGATATTAGCATTTTGGTATATATATTATCTCAGATGTTTTTAAAGAGTATAAGCTATTACATGTTTATTTTTTAAACTATCATAACTGTTGTATAACTCTTTCACTTCTTCATATATTCATGCCAAGAAACATGGGTTTACATCATCATGTTATTATGTGTGTGCTATTTCATTTTATGATATGCCTAATTTTTACACGGTTCTTGTTGATGAACATTGAGACTGATTCCAACTTTTTTTCATTATTATGAGCACTATTGAACCTCTTCATGAATATATGTTTATGCTACTTAGCAGAATGCTCAGCACATAATAGGCACTCCATAAATATTTAGTGAGTATTCCTATTTTTATTTATTGAGGTCTGGTGGGGATAAGCAGATAAAACTTCCTGGATGCTTCTAGTCGAAATAATGAAAATTGGGAGGTTGGAGAAGAAAAAGAGAGACTCTGTGAAAGGTGGTGGTGCTGTTCAGGGTTAGAGCTTCTCAACCATGAGAGAGATGTCTTAAACTAAAAGGCCCTTCTGCTCTTACAGCTATTGACCGAGTGCTTCGGGATGAAGACCCTGTGATCAGGAAGTTGGCAGAAATAACCTACAAAATTTTTAAGGAAATAGCCCATAGATTGACCTCCTCAAATCTTAAACAAATCTTCCGAAGAGTATTTAACTCTATCTTCACAAAAAAATTGAAGCCTCTTTATAATTATAACTGGCCCAACAACCTGGCAGGCAGTCCTATGAGGATTAAGGAAACCAAGAATGACAAGGAAGTCCATACAGATGAGAACTATGAATCCAATTCGGTAAAGAATGAGATGTTGGTCTGTGGCTCGGAGCACATCTCAGAAGAGATATGATTTTCCTTTTCCTCTTGATAACTTGAGCCTATACATACATGCTTTTCTGAAGGATGCTAGAAGCCTTTCCTGTCATTTAATTCTCTATTCAAATATAGAAATCCATTGCCTTTCTATGTTCGACAGTGATCAGAGGGCCACTAATAAAACTGAAAAATCATATAAGCAAAGTGTTTGATGAGAGCTCTTGGATTTTGATTTTATCAATAAGCGTCTATTGAACACTTTCTAAGTACCAGGCACTATGCTAAGCAGTGGGAACATTTGGATGATATAAACAAGGTTTCTGTTCTTAGGAAGGTCACAGTCTAGTGACACACAGTGTGACTATTTCCATCCTGCTGGGACAAATGCTGCCTAGAGCAGTACTAACAAAGGAAGAAACGGGACTTGCATGGAAGGAGGAAGGGAAGTAGGGAAATGTATTCCAGGTGGAGACACTGAGGCAAGAAGAGTGCTGGGAGGAACCTGGAGACTTTGTTATGGACACAGGTGGGCAAGAAAAGAATGGGGAGAGCTGAGGCTGAGGGGAAGATGATGCTGTTCTAGTCACTTTAAACTTCTTGAAATGAAAATTGGATAACCCATCATAGTTAGTGGTGGCCCATTGCCCTCTGTATCCAGTCTAACATTATCCTCAGAAAGTCCTCAGTGATCTTGCTTGACCTGTGGCTTGGGCTCATCTTTTACTTCCCTCACTGTATCTTCCTCCCACTCTGTCCTACATCACCCTAACATCAGCCCTTCCAGTCACAGGAAACTACTTGTAGTTAGTTGAAAGCCCAGATTACTTAGGTGTTGTGTCTTTGTAATGTGTCCCCTTGCAGTGCATGCATGTTTTCATTTCTCTGGTGTGGGGAAGCAGCCACTGCATCTGCCCTGAGTCCTCCTTCAGCTTCTCTGACTTCTGAGCCAGTGGGTTGAATTCTGTTGACAAAGGACACCAGCTTCTCCTGTGAAACATGCACATCATCAACACCATCAATGGTAGGGGCCATACCCAAGATTGTGTGTTCCTACCCTGTCGTCTCCCACTCCCACTTTACACGCCCCTTCCCTTCCCAACTGCATGCGCTGCAGACTTCAAGCTCCAGGTTCACTGTGAAGACAACAGCCTTGCAGAGACTACTTAACCTGCAATTGCTTGCAGTCAAATCCCTGATTCTGCCTCTCTACTTGAACCCTGACTGATATATCTGAGATGCATCTTCCAGACCCCTTTGATCAAGTAGGTTCGTGTTGCTCCTATGTTTTGCCTTAGTGTTCCACGTAGCTTTCATTGCATTTACCAGCCTATAGTGAAATTACTAATTTTTTCTCTTTCTGCCCCACAAAATTGAAGTTTCTTTTTTTTTTTTTTAAAGATTTTTATTTATTTATTTGACAGAGAGAGACACAGCGAGAGAGGGAACACAAGCAGGGGGAGTGGGAGAGGGAGAAGCAGGCTCCCTGCAGAGCAGGGAGCCCGATGCGGGACTCGATCCCAGGACCCTGGGATCATGACCTGAGCTGAAGGCAGTCGCTTAACCAACTGAGCCACCCAGG
>NC_138374.1:88929648-88938998 GCF_054177405.1 Leptonychotes weddellii
TTTTTTTTTTTTTAAAGATTTTTATTTATTTATTTGACAGAGAGAGACACAGCGAGAGAGGGAACACAAGCAGGGGGAGTGGGAGAGGGAGAAGCAGGCTCCCTGCAGAGCAGGGAGCCCGATGCGGGACTCGATCCCAGGACCCTGGGATCATGACCTGAGCTGAAGGCAGTCGCTTAACCAACTGAGCCACCCAGGCACCCAAAATTGAAGTTTCTTGAAGGCAAATGTATTTTACACTCGGTTAAGTATTCTGGAACTTCAGTGCCTGGCACCTAATGGATGCTCAATGAATACATGCCAAATGAAAGAGATGCTAACAGGACCTTTTTCCCTCACGCTTCAGTAGAAGTTTTCAGATGTTAATGAGTGTTACTTGATATTAAAAATAATGAAAGAATGGATAATTTTAATTTATTCTTTAATCCATATTGCTTCATAGTACTCAGATGTTCCAGACCTCACTTTTCAAAATCAGGGCAAATTTTTTTGCTCACCTTCTAAACTAGCAGGATGCCTACTATGCTAGGCTAACTAGTAACCTTCCCAAAGATATCCAATTCCTGATCCCCAGAATCTGTGAGTATGTTACCTTACATGGCAAAAGGAACTTTATATACATGATTAACTAAAGGATCTTGAGATGGGAGATTATCCTGGATTATGCAGGGGGCCAAATATAATTATAAGGTCTTTATAAGGGAAGGTAGGAGATCAGAGAGAAAGAGATTTTTGGAGAGGCAACACGCTTGCTTTGAAGATGGAGGTAGGTAGTAGGAGCCAAGGAATGCAACTCTAGAAACCAAAAAAAGCAAGGACATGGATTCCCTTCCAGAGCCTCAAGAGGGAGCACAATCCGACCAACACCTGGATTTTGGCCCAGTGAAACTCATTTTAGACATCTGAACTCCAAAACTAAGATAAGAAGTTGATGTTGTTTTAAGCCACTACTAAATTTGTGCTAAATGTGCTAGAGTAGAAATAGGAAACTAACATACCTGGATTTCTATAAAACAAAGCAAACCAAACTATAACCCTCCCCATTCCAAAAAACAAACAGATATTAGCAATGAGTATAACGGACCTTATACAAAATTTGAGGCTTGAGATTTCTGTAAAAGATCTGATATTCTGTGATGTTTATATATTAGACATTTTCTTCAAAGTCTGTGAGGCTGCCCTCACCTTCACTCAGTCTGCATTGTAACCTCCTTCATCACCTCCTGGTTCTCTCTCCGCTCTCTCCCTCCCATCTTTTCTCTTCCCTCTAGAGTTCCCTGATTCCCCAGGAACTATGAGCTCTTTTCACTTTGTTTTGTAGAGTCAGCTCTCCACAGTTCCCAACGCCAACCTGGATTCCCTTATCTTCCATATGTTCTGAAGACATAAAAGTATCCCTTAAAAAGATCCTACTTTCTTGAGGACTAGTTGTGATTATAAATAGCACATTTCCATTGGCATATGTCTATGTTATTCCCATTATCTTTTGACTTCTCCATGGGAATAGTTAATATGACTTTTGATGCTGTGTAGAATGTACCTTTGCATCATTGGCCATATTCCTCTAACACTCACCCCTCATTCCCTGCTCTCTGTAGCCACTGGCCTTCTCAGCTCTTTGTGAGCCATGCATTAGGGCCTTGATTCATGCTCTTCCTATGCCTGAAACACGGTGCCTTCCCCATCACCCAGTCAGTTCCTACCCAACTTCATCACTTCCTGGTCAAGCTCCAACTCAAAATCAGTTTGAAGGGGTTCCACAGAACCCCCTATATTCTTTTGTAGCACTAACCACAATAACTTGGATAATTAGCTAGGATAATAACTAGGATAATTATGGAACAAATTAATAGAAAAAGTGATTTATTTTACAATTAGTTGCCTATATTCTGATCCCATTGCTAAAATGTCAGCTCTATAAGGCCATGAATCATGTCTGCTTGGTCAGCCCTGTATCCACAGGGGCCTGGTACAGTGCCTTGCACATAATAATATCTAATATATATTTATCACATGGATGAATGAATGAATAAATGAATGAATAAACACATAACCAGGTTTTTTGATACTAGGTGGCTAGATATGTTGGTAATAATGTTTAAGGGAAGAGTCAGCCTGAGCTTGATTAGGCACATTGTTGTGGCCCACAGTATAGGGAAATGGGCTACCATTTGTTGCACACCTGCTATGTGATGCGCACTTTGTTATGATTATTTTATTTCATCTTCACAATAACTCTGGGAAAGAGATATTTTTACTCCATTGTGCAGATGAGACACTACCATACACTCTATTAGTTTTGATATCCATGTAGCTGGAGGGGGTGCAAGTAGTCCCCGGTAAGGTCACTCTTCCAGAAATGACAACTGGCCTCTAAAATGATGGTGGCACCTGGTCAGGAAAGAAAATATCCTCCTACTGAGATACCTTCTCTAACTCTCAATGTGTTCCCATAGCACACTCTGCCTACTTTCCTCAAACAAAGTAATAATAATAATTGATAAAATTGAGTGGCTACTATATGCCAGACACTACGAAGTGCTTTGCTTGCACAATCCAAATTTATTCTCCCAGATATCTTAATAGTTGGCTATTATTACTGTTTCCATTTTACCCATAAGGAATTTGAGTCTCAGAAAGGTTGGGTAAATCATCACTAACTTAAGGAGAGGGAGGTAGTATATTTGACCTCAGGGACTCCAGACCCAGGGCCCCTAATCACTACACCATTTTATTTGCCTTTTATGGATCTATTTTTCCCACTGAGTGTAAACTCTAGTTATACACTGGAATTACTTGGACTGTTTTGTTTTGTTTTAAATGACAAATAGCAGACTTCAATCTAGACAATTTACATCAGAATCTTTGTGCCTGAGGCCTGGGCATCAGTGTTTTTTAAGAACCCAGGTGGATCTAGAGAGAAGACAATACTATAAATCAATTTTGCCCTAGAGATTGGATTTTAGACATTTCTGTATCTCAGCATCTAGCATTGTGTCTGAAATGTGGAGAAAAACTTCATAAAATTTATCTATTATTTATTAACACATATGGAAGACAGGACCTAATCATTTATAAACAAACATTTATTAAGTGTCTAGTGCACTCAAGGCACTGTACTGGGGAATAAGGGTATAAATTAAGCATTTCCAGATACGTGATTGTAATAAGATATTGCTAGTCAGTCCTTCCATAATAGGGTGAGCAGCAGGGGAAGAGAGTCTATTTCCCTGTAAAAAGAAAAAAGTATCTAAATTCTAAATAGAGTTACTGTTTAGACCAGCATAGTTTGGATTCTAAACATCTGGCAAAGTAAAAATTGGAAGTTTAATATACTTACATTAATTTGTTTACTTTCCAATATATTTTGCTTTCTTTGCAATATCTAAATAGACATTGATGCCAAGTTAATAAATAGTGAATCGTGTCCATGGTATTGAGGCAACAACACCTTACAATAATCACGTGGGTAGACAGGAAGGCACATTTGGTAAAGAATGTGTCACAGTGGTCCTTGCAAGGAAGTGTCACAGTGGTCCTAAAACCTTTCAGCAATCGGTGTGAACCACTACTATAATGAGTCCCTCTTCGAATAACAGTAGAAGAACCTAGGCTTGAATTGAGGAGACATGGGGTTGAATCCTGTCTTCTCTGCTTACCAGCTCAAAGCTTTAAGGAATCCACTTCATTTCCGGTTCTCTTTCTGTGAAATGGGTTAATATTCTCCAAGCAAGCTCAGGATTATTATGAAGCTTTAACAGTATAATTATATATGAACACCTTATAAAATACTGTGTATAAACATAAATCACCGGGTCAGTAAAGGCCACATCTCTAGTCAAGTTATGTCCCCTAATTTGGATTCCTGAGTTTGTAGGTTATTCCTGAAAGCCTCTGAGCTGGGAGAGATATCCTCTCCATGCACCTCCACCCCCACCCCTGGCTATTCAAGCTGTGGGGACTAAGAGGATCAATAACTGGGTGACCTTCCACAGCAGAGCTCCTTCCCTGGACTCTGAACCTTCAATTCACATCTCATTGATTTGGGGTTCATTACTAGGAGTCTTGTTCTGCTTATAGGATCCCCCAGGGAAAACCCAGCATATCATTCTCCTGATAAGTCTTCAGTGAGTCCTGGTTGTTCTCAGCATAAAATTCTAACTCCTGAGCTTGGCAAACCTTCCCTCTCTCAGCCCTGCTTACCTCTCTAACCTCATTATGTCCCTAACCTCCTCTTATTATGTATGCTATTGTCCCAACACAGTGATCTGGAGTGAAGACTTTAGAATCAGGTGGCCTGGACTCCACCACTTGCTAGCTGTTAACTTGCCCTAAGAGAATAAGTATAGATGACTTAAGTTCACTGTCTAATAGTTAATCATTCATGAACATTACTAATTTTATTATTGTTCCTGCCCTTACAACCCTCTTCTTCCTCTTTCCCCTTACAATAATAGCATCAAGAGCTCCCATTCATCACAAGCCTACTGATTTCAAAGTACTGCCCCCAGGAATTTTAAACATAGTGTTTTTATGTTTTTCTTATTATTACAACTCTAATATTACCCCGATTTTACAGATGTAAAATGCGAGGCTCAGAATCTAAGTCGAGTGATTTCAGCCTGCTTAATCTGAATGATGTTTTTACTTCACTAATTCCCACTTCATTTGGGGATTCAGCCAATTCTTCACTTCTTCCTGGTGCCTTGCCTTGGCTTCCTAAGACTAGCAGAGGTGTCCTTCTGTGTTTCCAGGAAGAGGCACAATATTACACAGCAGAATTTTACTGCTGCACTCAAATGTTTTGTCCACTAGATAAGAGTGCCTTGAGAAAAGGAATCTTTTTATTCATTTCTGTGCACCTGGTAGAGTGCCTGTTTCAATGAAAGAGTGAACGTAAAGCAATGAGACAGCTATTAGGCCTGAGGAGAGGGTTCTGCCAAAGAAGTAGGAATTTGTGAGTAGCCAAAGCCACCCTGAAATGAAAAGGAAGCTTTAGCTCACTTGACGGCAGCTACTGCCTTTGGCCTGATCCCTCTGGGCTAGGACCTAAGGCCTGCAATTGCCATCTGGGATCAAGAAGAAATCTTATGTGTTTCTAAATATCCATTTACCATTTTGAATATTATATTCCCTTTAATAAATCAGCAACTGTCAAAAAGTATGCAAAGTGAGATTTCTCAAACATTTGAAAAATTACTTGTTATCTTAATAAAACTCTTGCTATATGGGCAAAGAAAAAACTTCAGTGTTTTTCAGAGTAAATAATAGTCCTGCAAGGTTAATTCTTCAGTGGTTCTAGCTGATCACAATGATTTATATCTTTAATTTGTGAATCCATAATTAAAACAATTTTATTTAATTATCTTCTAGACTAGTGTTTATCATCCAACATGCCACATCTCTACGTTTACTTTCTGTATTATGTGAAAGTGACCATTATTATTTTTATTTCATTTGATTGAATAGTCCCAAGCATTCACAAGAATGGAGGTTGATGGGAGCCATTACTAGAACCTCAGCTGGGTCTGTTGTCCAGAACAGCTACCCATGGCTTCTCTATGTGACCTGGGCTTTTTCACAGCTCCGGGAGTGAGACTCCTATGAGAATAGAAGGAAGCTGTATCACTTTTTTATGACCTATCCTTGGAAGTCACAAAATGCTGCTTCTGCTGTAGCCATAAGCAACCCAGATGCTTGGGGAAGGAACTTAGAACCCATCATTCAGTAGGAGAGGTGTCATAGTAAGTCTGTAAGAAGAGCATGGAGGATTGGGGATAACGTTGCACCCATTTTGGGAGAATGCCATCTGCCACAGTCCCAGTTTGTAGCCCTGCAGAGTTAAGAAAGCCGACTGCTACCAAACGGAAAGCATTACAAGCAGAGGCTTAGGAGATAAAATCAGTGCTACTATCATATAAAAGCAGAAAGCTTCTGTGGCAGATGGAATTTGCCATTTTCTCAAATTTCCTCACAGCAGGAGCCATCTAAAAAGATAACACAGAAGCCTGTAGGAAAAAGATCAGAATTTTCACATGTAAAAAGCATGTCTTCACAAGATCTTCAGCTGTTGTTTCTTATGTGTGGAAATGACTGGAAGCAAACAGACGGCAGACCTGCAAATTTGAATAGAATAAATTGGTCAAAGGAGCCCCAAGCCTGGCCTGTAAAAACTTTTAAGTGCTAGAGTAATCTCAGTGCACTCAAACTCCCACCAAAATAAGCGGACTTCAAAAGCTGGGCAAATTCCCAGAAGTGCATCCATCATAATCCTCCCCTTGGAGAGGAAAGATCCAGGTCCACAGAGGACAATGGACTCCCAGAAAGCAGAATCAAAGCAGGAGTTTCCAGATTGCCTAACCAATGAGCTTACTCCTGAGCTAGGGCCCAGAGTCCTCACCATGTCCGCCAGGCAGAATTTGATGATAGCTATGGACAGATGACCCCCACATTTCCCACCCTTCCTTTTTCTGAATGGTAGTTTCTTACTACATTTACCTGTTCCTTCTCCGCTGTTGTATATTGAAGGGTTAGAGGCAGATGACATCCTTTCTGCCTGCCTGGAATGTGGTCACTCTACTGTGAAGAAAAGAGCCACCGTGTGAAACCACCATGAGAAGCAAAAAGACAAAAAGGAGCCTGAGCCCTAGTGGGTCATTAAAGCCATGCATTAACTCTGCATTCTCAACTCCTCAACTTCTTGTTAGATAAGGAAAATTTACATTCCTTTTTTTAGCTACCATTTTTAATCTCTGTTACTTGCAGTCTACTAAATTAGACTGGTCCAATGCAATCCTGACTGGTACAGTATTGTATTCTATTCTCGTAATCAAGTCCTGTACCATACTTTATTGGTACAATCATAAGACTTGCCCTTATTTTATGTACCAAAAACAAAAGAAAAAAGTACTCTGCCAAATAGAGCTGTAAGATGGCATTGATTGTAAGACACATACCCATTGCAATGATGTTAAGTGTGACCTGATTAAATACATTATGTAGAGTTAGAGTTTGATCCATTTGCTTAAAAATAAAATAGTCACACATATTGGCATAAACATAGAACATTTGGGAAAGATACAAAAAGCCATTAATGGTGATGACCTCTGGGGAGAAGAAATGAAGGGTATAGAGTAGGAAAGTCAATTTTTGCATTTTGCTTTCTGTAATTCTAAGCATGTATTATTTTTATGAGTAATCTCAGCCAGAAGGAGAGCACTGTGAGGGTGAACGTTTAACTTTATCCACTACTGTTGCCCCAAGTGCTAGAACAGTGCCTGTCATTTAACAGGCACTCAAATATATGTTGATGTCAAAACCAGATAAATGATTTTTTAAATAAGTCAGTGTCATTGAAAAGGAAATAAAGAAATTGCTATGGCATGAATGTTAGTGTTTCCCCCAAAATTCACATGTTAAATCCTAACCCCCAGTGTGAGGGTGTTAGGAGGTAGAGCCTTTGGAGGTTAGGAGGCCGTGAGAGCCGAGCCCTTTCAGAAGAGACCCCACAGAACTCCCCAGCCCCTGCCACCATGTGAAGAAGATCCAACAGAAGTCTGCTACCTGGAAGAGGGAACTCAAGACCATGCTGGCTCCCTGACACCAGACTTCCAACCTCCACAACTATGAGAAATACATGTCTTTTGCTTATAAGCCACCCAGTCTGTGGTACTTTGTTATAGTATCCTGAACAGAGACAGAAATCATCTGTTTTCTCATCATTAGTCTACAAGCTTGATGAGGGCCGTGTCCTATTAGTCATCGAACACCCAGCACTTTGCACAATGCCATATTAGGAACTAGATAAATATTTTAGGAACTAGGTAAATATTAGGCCCATATTAGGGACTAGATAAATATTTTAGGAATTAAAAAATGTTAGGCAGAGGCATTTAAGCTCCTTACGTTGAGGTTTCAGTAGTGATATAGAGCAGGGGCATGATTTCATCAAGCTATCAGAAAAAATCTGTTTGATGGCCATCTGCGGGAGAGGGGAGAGGGGAGAAGTACAGTCGGGAAAGTGAGCCGCACTGACGTGGAGCTACCACAGGTGAAGTCATGTGAGGGCTTCTGTCCAGACTGACACTGGGAACAGGAGGTGGAACTTTGCATTTTCCTTGCACTTTTAATATTTCAAAATACAATATTACACTTACCACAAAAGGCAATATCCCTCTTTAGTCTCCCAACCCAGTGAGAATAAGGTAAGATGCACAAAGTGCAGCCTCAAAAAATTCAGCCAGCCTCCTTCAGCCTCCCGATACTCAGTTGCAGAGCTGGAGTAGGATTCAGCAGTTTTGTTTCTAATGCTCTGGTTTCCCTAGACTCTGCTGATTCCTTTTCAAGAAAACCTTCTCTCTGTCCCTCTTCCCTCACCACCTCACCATGACACAGAGAAAAAATTGAGAACTACAAATCTATAGCTTGGAAAGAGAACGGTAAGAAATACTCTTTCTGGAGATCCTTTGTCAAAGAACATGGGAACCAAAATTCTATAATCATATATTGATTGAAATTGGACCACCCCTTAGAAATACGTTTTTGAGGACAGAAGCACTAAGCTATCCTGCAATTTAATTCCTGATATCCTGGGGTCCTATTTCTTTACAGCTTGATTTCAGTTAATGCCTTTCTCCCTTTTATTCTCTCTTTCACCATCTATAGATATGGAATATGTTCCAGAATAAATTCCTTCACCAACTGTCAGCTACAGAGGAAGGTGTTCCATTAAGGGGTTATAACTGTAGCCAAGAAGAGCAAAAAATAAAGAGAGTGGGCAAATGGAGGAAAAGCCCCAAGTAATAGGAGTTATCTGGACCAACAGTGGCTGATGAACATGATGTGTTTTGCAATAAATAAGCTAGAAAAGGCTGCTTCACACTGTTATTTAAGAGGACACAGAGACTATAAGTCAATAAGGTCTAACATACATGTGATATTAATTACCTAAGTTATTGTATAACATATTGAAATTTGGGAGTATTTTAGGTCCTTCCTTGCTCGTAAAATGTCCATCACTTTACAGATGTGTTTAGAAAAAAATTCATAAACTAACTCCAAAAATGAAATATTCTCTACTTCAGAAAAGTTTAAAATAAGCACAGTCATGCATTCAGAGGATATTATAGGTATTTCAAACACTTAAGTCTTTACCAAATGAAATAGTTTTAAAAAATACTATTCTCTCAGTCAATCAGAGAAAAACATAATATGATCTCACTGATAGGAGGAATTCTTAATCTCAGGAAACAAACTGAGGGTTGCTGGAGTGGTGGGGGGTGGGAGGCATGGGGTGGCTGGGTGAGGGACATTGGGGAGGGTATGTGCTATGGTGAGCGCTGTGAATTGTG
>NC_138374.1:88939098-88956428 GCF_054177405.1 Leptonychotes weddellii
GGGGGATGGGTTAGCCTGGTGATGGGTATTAAAGAGGGCACGTTCTGCATGGAGCACTGGGTGTTATACGCAAACAATGAATCATGGAACACTACATCAAAAACTAATGATGTAATGTGTGGTGATTAACATAACAATAAAAAATTAAATTTTAAAAAAACTAATGATGTGTGGTGATTAACATAATAAAATTAAAAAATTAAAAAATAAAAGTTCTTTACAACTTTTTATTTTGTTAAGCCACAATCACAAAATAACAGGCACATGCTTGGCTCTGCAGTTTCCATAGGTTTCCCATAGCTCCTCCCCAGAGTGTGCTTCTGTGTCTAAACTGATCACAGTAAACTTTTATGGGGCTCTTCTGTTGGAAAGAAAGAAGAAAGAAAGAAAGAAAGAAAGAAAGAAAGAAAGAAAGAAAGAAAGAAAGAAAGAAAGAAGAAAGAGAGAGAGAGAGAGAGAAAGAAAGAAAGAAAAAAAGAAACAAACAAACAAGCCCTAAATGGAGTCATTTGCCCCCCCAGGACGGCAAAACAAAAATTAGAGTTTCAACCTATTTTAGGAATGTGATCTTTTAACAGTCAATCTGAAATTTCCTGATCAGTGCTAGTGAAGTAATCTGCATGATAAAAAATAAAAACTCTGTCAAAACCACAATGAAATATCACCTCACACCTGTCAGAATGACTCACATCAAAAAGACAAGAAATAACAAGTGTTGGAGAAATATGGAGAAAAAGGAACCCTCATGTACTGCTGGTGAGTATGTAAACTGGTGCAGCCACTGTGGAAAATGGTATGGAGGTTTCCCCAAAAAGTTAAACATAGAAACACCATATGATCCAGTAATTCCAGTTCTGAATATTTACCTGAAGAAAACAAAAGAAAAAAAAAAAAAAACACTAATTCAAAAAGATATATGCTCCCATATCTTTACAGCATTATTTACAATGGCCAAGCTATGGAAGCAATCCCAATGTCCATCAATAGATGAATTGATTTAAGATGTGGGGAATATATATATATATGTGGAATATTAGTCATAAAAAGAATGATATATTGCCATTTGCTACAACATGGATGAACCTAGAGAGTATGATGCTATGTGAAACAAGTCAGACAGAAAAAGACAAATACCATATGATCTCATTTATGTGTGGAATCCAAAAAACAAATAATAAACAAACAAAGCAGAAATAGACACATAAATACAGAAAACTGATGGTTACCAGACGGGAGTGGGTGGGAGGATGGGCAAAATGGGCAAAGGGGAGTGAGAGGCACATTGTTCCAGTTATGGAATAAATAAATCACAGGGATTAAAGTTACAGCACAGGGAATATAGTCTATGCTATTCTACTAGCTTTGTATGGTGACAGGTAGCTACATTTGTAGTGAGCATGGCATAACCCATAGACTTGTTGAAACACTATGTTGTACACCTGAAACTAATGTAACATTCTGTGTCAACTGTACTCCAATTAAAAAAAAAGAAAGAAAAGTCAGCCTTTCCCTTCCCTGCAAAAAGATGTAGCAATCCAATAGTCCTTTCTTTTCCTTTCCTAATAACTTCCTTTCTCCACCTTCTTTCCTATAAAAAACTCATTTTGTACAGTTCCTTGGAGCATCTCTCTACTTGCTGGATGGTGAGCTGCCTAATTCACGAATTGCTTAAGAAAGCCAATTAGATCTTCAAATTTACTACTTGAATTTTTTTTTAACACTTCCTAAGAGCCAAGCACTTTGTATGTGTTATATTATTTCGTCTACATAATAGCCCTCTGAAGGTAAGGGGTTTTTATTCCTTTTTCATAGATAAAGAAACCAAGGCACAAGGACAGTAATTTGCCCAAGGACACAGAACTAGTAAGTGAAGTTCAAGGATTCAAACCCGTTTTCTGACTCTAATCTACCCAACTGTTGATTGTTAAGCTCTGCGACTTCTAATCTTTTTAGGCTCATAACATGAGGGCATCACACTTTGGTTACAGGATCTTATGTTCATGCAAACATCCTGATTATTACAAACCTTTATACATATTTACCTTCCCAACAACTTTATTTGTTGTAGGAAGGATATATCCCTACTTAAAATTTTTAAAAATTAGGTTGAGTACCTTCCTTAATCAAGACCAAACAGACCGAGCTAGTTTCAGGTATATGGAGAAGTGTGAGCCTGGGGCATCAGAAGGACACCCAGATTCTTTTCCAAAACCAAGCCCAAATACAGTCCCTGCAATTCTTTCATTTGTCATTAAGTTAATGTTACAGGATTTTTTTTCCTTTAGTGCCCGTGGTTCTTGGTCACACCACTTCAAAGAATAGAGGTAGAACAGATGGAGAGTCGTGGGCAGCAAAGTTTATTGAGCGATAGTAAAGTTTATTGAGTGATAGTCCAAAGCTCCCGAAGAGGGAGGGAACCCAAGAGTGTTGCCCCCAGAGTTTCTAAGTCTAGGGGGTTCTGTGGGCTTGTTGGTGAGCTGTTTTAATCTGATTAACCCTCCATGAGCCTGTCATCTGATCAGGTTTTTGTCATCTATCTATCATGTGGGAAAGGGTGGAGGGCTCCTTCCAGGGTGGTATAAAATCATTTTAAGGGTGGTTTCCTCTTAGGGTGGGAGCCCCTTGTCCCTGCCTGCCTTTCTACCAACTATCCTTCATCATTAATACTTACCAAGTGCTGTCTGCCAAGCAGTGCTAGGGGTACAGTAGTAAGCTCATGGGGTTTACTATTTACTGGCAAGGCAATCTTAAACATATAAATGTACAAATTAGTGTCCAATTATAAATTGTTATGCACGCTATGAAAGGAAATATAATAGGCTCTGAGATCATGTCATAAAAAGACCTAATATAAAGTAGAGATTTGGGAGGCTTCTTTCTGCTGAGATGTGGGGTTATGTAGGAATGTAGCAGTGGAAGAGTTGGAGATCATTCAGGTAGAGGAGACACCATGTGTGAAGGCACAGAGGCAGTAAGGAGTCCTTAAAAACAGGTGGGATGGATGGAACATAGTGGGGGAGGGGATGGGGTCTGGGTGGGGTGTGTTGCTCAGGATGATACTGGAATGGTTGATAGGAGTGCAGGCTGTACCAAGAATTTTGGGTTTTATTTCAAGTCCCATGGGAAACCAATGAAGAGTTTGAGGCAGGAAAATGATGTCCAATTTGAAGTTTTAAAAAAGATCATTTGGGCTGCTTTGTTAAGAAAGAATTAGAGGTGGGAAAGTTTAGAAGCAGGGAGACCAGTTGGGTTGTTGCACAAGCCCAAGAAAGAAGTGGTAGTGAACTGTACCAAGATAGACTATACCACACCATGATGTGCAGCACAAACCATCCCTTCATCAGACCCAAGTGTTCCAAGATCACAGATTAACTGATATAACAGTAACTCTGAACAGACCCATGTGTTCTATTTAAAAAAAAAAAAACAGGCCCAAAATGGAGTCACTCATAGTAAGTGCCACCAAAATTTAATACCTATCCTAACTGCAATTTCAGCCTCTCCCAGGAGTGGAATTTTAAACCAATCAGTGGAATTTTTCTGACCAGCACTAGTTAGGTAATCTGCACGGTAAGACCCCCTGTCTTCCTGTAAGGGAAGGTAACCTTGCCTGAAACAATCCTTTCTTTTCATTTGGTAATAACCTCCGTGTCCCACCCCATTTCTGCCTACAAAATCCTTCCATTTTGTACAGATCCTCCCAGTGCCCCTCCATTTACTAGAAGCAATGATGTCCATGAACTGTTGAATAAAGCCAATTAGATCTTCAAATTTACTCAGTTGAATTTTGTTCTTTAACAGATTCCAAGACCAGCATCTCTTGCCAAGTTCACAAATTCTGACCAAGACCTTGCCTGCTTTCTTCTGCCTTAAAACCTCCCTTTGATAACCCCAGTCCCCAGAATGTGTAAGTACCTTTCCCAGTAACCCCTTTTAAGACACTATCAAAGTTTGCCAGGGCAGTTCTCTCTTAGCTTTCTATGTTCTGCCTGTTACCTTCTGGTCTCTGTACCTGGCAGCTTTGAGAGTCACTTAGACTATGGTGGTACCAGGCAAAAAAAAAAAAAAAAGTGGATGGAGTCAATGTATATTTTGGATATAGATGCCATAGGTCTTGAAAACTGGATATAAAGGATAAGAGGAACAAGATGATAAGGATTAGTCCCAAAGTTCTGTTTTTTATTTCAACTCCAAGGAGATAAAGCCTGAGGAACTGATGTGAAGTACTTGGCGTGGTTCTTGGCATATATTAAGCAATAAATGTTACCTACTGTACAGAAGATTATTCACAAGCACAAATTCTAATATGCAAGACATTTAGTTTTTCTATATTAACCGTATTTTTCCACAACAACTTAATTTTTGTTTAAACCCCCTTTCTGCCCAGTGACAGAAACCTTCTCAGTCAGTTCAGTTGTTGTCCCCCCGTCCATCCTGCAGACAGGATGTTAAAGGGCTCAGGTAGCTCCAAGCCAGCAGGTGCTCTGGTGACAAGAAAGTGGATGTAGCTGGTCCTTGCTCAGCATCCCCACACTGCTGACTCTACCTCATGTCTGTCAGGAATTCTGTCATTCAACATTAGTTCATCCCTGGGCCCTGTTCATTCTCACCTCAAGACCTCATGACGCTCAGCTGTCTCAGCCACTCAGGCCTCCCTGACACATGACAAAACCTGTTCCTTTTTCTAAACGCCAACTGTGGGACATTAGATGGGGCTGCCTAAGGCACTTTGCCTTTTATATTCACTTCATGCCGGACCTGGGAAGCTCTGGGGTCTTATCAGCTTCCCGGTGCTTCCCTGCATCTATAAGGATGGGCAGGAGGCTCAAGTCCTTTCTTCCCCAGATCTGTGGATCCCTGGAGTGCATTCATCCCTCTCTCCCATCAAGAGAATTTAAAGGAAGTGTGGCCAGAACCACACTTTCCAGTTCTGTCTCCCCAGTGAGGAGACAAGCCCACCTGGCGGGGCGGGTGAGATAAAATGGTATTCTTTCAAATCTTTTGTTTATGCCCAGAACTTACAATTTAATCATTATGGAGGCCAAGAAGCCCACTATTTGCTGTCTGCCAGCTGGAGAACCAGGACTGAGAGCCAGAAGCTCCAATGTTTGAGGATAGGACTTGGACGTCCCAGCTGAAAAAAAGAGAGAGCAGATTTACCCTTCCTCCATGTTTTTGTTCTATTCAGGCCCTCAATGGATTGGATGATGGCCAGCCTCTTTGGTGAGGGGGATCTTTTTTTTTTAATTATGTTATGTTAGTCACCATATAGTACTTCATTAGTTTTTGATGTAGTGTTCCATGATTCATTGTTTATGTATAACACCCTGTGCTCCTTGCAATACGTGCCCTCCTTGAGGGGGATCTTTACTCACTGGGATACAATTCATCCCAAAACCTTCATTCCTACCACACCAGGTCTCCACTTTATTGGGACATTCAGACTCTTGAGCCCATCCCCTCACATCTTCATTTCTTTCTTTGTATAGCCTAGGACTCTTGTCTTTCACTTCAGCAACCTTCCTAACAAAAGACACAATTCCACCACCCTTCTTCTGTTGGACCCATCTAAGAAAACACAAATCTTGGATCAATTCACCCATTATGTAACTGAATGAATGTGAATTCGCTCCTCGGTGAGACACAGATAGAAACTATACCAGGTGGAATTGTCAGCCAAAGCAAAATTGATTAGATGCAATGAGGAACCATGCGTAATAACTTCCAAAGCTGTGACTCCCTGAGTGCAGTTGAGTGGGCTTCTTTTATTTAGGGTTAGGATAAATACTCAGAAAGGGGAGTTTTGTCAACACATGTAAATGTGGGTATAAGGTCATACATGCATACTTAGGAAACATGCCTATACATGCATTGTATGTTATGTCATTAACAAGGAGGTTTGTGCTCCTCTTTAGGCAGAGATTTTAACATTATAATGGGGTAGATTTAACCTTCAGACACTCCATAATCCATCTGTGCAGGTGTGAGTCTGTGGTCGAGCTCAAACTGGTCTAGCCACTGGAGCTCTCCCTGTTGTTCGCCTCTAAAAGATAAGGTTAACATTCCTGTGAAGAAGAAGAGGGGGGTGGGGGTCAGTGGGGTTCTTCCTGGTGATAATTTTAACCTCATCAACCCTGTGGGGCACAGTTTCAGTTGTATCCCCTTTCTAGATCCTAGATCCTAGATTGACATTACTCCTGGAGGAAAATCA
Source organism: Leptonychotes weddellii (assembly GCF_054177405.1). Taxonomy (NCBI): domain Eukaryota; kingdom Metazoa; phylum Chordata; class Mammalia; order Carnivora; family Phocidae; genus Leptonychotes; species Leptonychotes weddellii. The sequence continues at coordinate 88,945,310 of NC_138374.1, forward strand.
CACAAGCACCCAGAAGGTGCTACTGCATGTGAACAAATTATGTTCTATTAGAAATTCATGCTCCTCAAACCCAACTAGTCCCTGGGGCCCCAGGGAAGCCATGTGGCTAGTTCCTACCTTTAACACTTTCCCAAAGTTTCTTCCTATACCACTTGCCCACTTGTTCTCAACAGATGACTTTGCTCCCTATATCATAGAAAAAATAGATGCCATCATCCAAGAAACTGCTCAACTCCATGCTCCAGACCCATAAACATTTGCTTCTATTCCCTTTCTTACCCCCAATCTATTTGGTTTGGAATCTATTTGATTCCAAAACTCCTGTGTTCTGTTTCTATCGGAGGGAGGGGGTAGCAGAGGTGGCAGAAGAGAAGAAAAAGGTGTTAGCAAGATGGTTATTTCTAATCTGTAGCCAAGCATAAATATAAAATAAAATTTGTGTTCATATTTAATGCAAAGTTTTGCATTTATTTATTTTGTTTTAGAAGCTTTAATATAAAATCATATCCTATCAAGCTCTATTAAAATATGTAGGTTTCTACACTATATTGTATACTTGAAACTAATATAGCACTGAATGTTAGCTACACCAGGATTAAAAAAAAAAACCTTAATAATAAAATTTTTTAAAAGATAAAATCATTTCTTCTTTCTTGAGAGGATATCATAAGATCTTAGGAAAGTTACAGGTCAAACTTGAAAACTAAAACTTACCCTAGGGAGTTGAGCAGTGGTTGTATGTGTGCACATGAAGCAGATGTCAGTTGGTCAACTGCCCTCAAGCTATTTTTAGTTCCAAGGTAGAAGCCTATTACACCAGGTATCAACTGTGTAGGATTTGGATGAGGATTTCAGGTGTCCCTGGCACATCCCGTCAGGCTTTGCCTTCCATTTCAGCTTTTTCCCAACTCTTTGCTTTCTCTTAAGCTCATAAAAAATCTTTCATGCTTATGTTTAATAGCTCCTTGTATGCAGTTTTCTGAGGTGATCACATATGAATCACTTTTTATCTCTTGTACCGCCATCAGCTTCAAGCTGTAGACATAAGATAATTTAACTCAATCACTATGTTCAAAGTAGGGGGGAAAAAATCAGAAAAGAAGCTTAGCTGCAAACTTGGAGGAGTTTTTAGATCACACGTGTGATATTTTATGACTCACTCATATTTTTTACAGTACAAAATTTATCTTCTCAACCAAGAAAAGGGATTCATTTCTAAACACTCACCATGGGTTATTGCAGATCTATGTATCGCTAACATGAAAAATCTGGCAGTGTTTTCTAAGGTCAGCTTCAGTATCTCTCACATGTTCACATTTTTACTGACTTTTTTTCATTCCCAAAGTTCTTTCCAACTATTCATTTCCCTTCAATATGTACACAATCTGTTTTATGTTCAAGGCCATGTTCAAGGCCACATTCTTATAAAAAGAGTGTTAAAAAAAAAAAACCCACAAGTAATGGCTCAGATGGTTCTTCCACACCTGGTCATGGAAAGATCCCAGCACTCCATGCACAGACTAGACTCCTCAGGTTAATACCACTGCACCATCCCTAGTGCCTCTCCATGTCCAGAAGCCTTATGTGCAATATTTCATTTTAGGACAACAGTGTGAGATACACTGAAATGAATGAGAACTCTGATGTCTAGAGAATCTAAATAACTTGTGCATGATCAAGTACATAGCCAGTGGAGAGAGTTAAGTCTATTAAAGGAATATGTCTCCAATTTGAACTTTATTGTATTTTTATTTTTCATTGTGCTAGTGTCTTGCTTATGAGGCTGTCAACTGATAAAGAGGCAATGTCCTAGACTCTGAACTCCCAATGGAATATCTAGAAAAGGTCTGTCATCTTTTTTTGTAATCTAGACAGTCATCAATTTTGAGTTAGAGAGAAGTTTTACTTTGATATCCTTAGCCTTCTAGTGCAACTCTAATGGGGAACAGAAGTATATTAAGTACCTGCAGCCACTCTGCCTTTAGTCTATGTAATACAGCCAGACATGCATTAGAACCAAAGATCTGAGGACCAAGGAAGGTCAGAAAGTAGAAATAGTACAAACCAAGATTTATTGTATACTTATCTGATGCTTTCACTGTCCCCAGCATTTGTTTCCCAGAAATCAACACAAACTATCTGATATTTTTTTACTTCCCACAGAAGAGTGATACCAAGGACAGAGTCAGAGGGCCACAGATTATAAATCGGTATTAAGGTCATCTAAGGAGATGATGACCTCTAGTAATTTCCCCATTACAAAAGATTATCCTAATTATATGCCTAATAGTCAAAGTCATGAGAGATTTCCCCACATATACCAAGCACTTTGGCCTACTAACATATATTCAATTTGAGGGAAGACAAAGAATTTATTAATAATAAGATAATAAATTATAATATACTTGACTAGGGACTCTTCTTTTTACAGTGAAATTATGTCCGTTTCATTTATAGCAATAGAAGTACCATAGATTTGGCATTTAGCTCATTCTTCTGCATGGAAGAGCAAAGAGGGTGACCTTCTTGCAGCCAAGCTGACTCTGAAAGGAGAGTTTAAGGAGCAGGTTCAGCTCCTTACCCCAAATGCTACTGGGACTTCATCTCTCACTCACTTTCTGGGCTTTGCTAAAGGTACAGACTCCCTGCCTCTTCATACTTTCATTCCTAGTGGCTGCCCCACCATCACCACAATGCCAACGACTACCACCAATGCCTGTAATCTGACACAAGAATACGGGCAGTTTTGTCTATAACTCACACATACTACTATCAAAAAAAATTACCTGCCCTTTTTTGGAGTCATGGCTTCATCTTTTCAGAAAGGAGAACACATTTTCTAAACAGTGTGGTGAAAGATTTGTACCTGTGGGCCAGATGAATAAGGCACAATTTAAACCTGAATGAAGAGCCAAGATATCCTAGAATCCTAGTCACCTCTTTAATTTCAAGTTTGCTCAGCAATTTCCCATAGTTGTAGTGATCTTCTTAAAGTCATTCTCTCAGGCCACGTTATTACAAGGTCAAATATGAAGGCATTTACAGAAACAGTAGTGTCCGTTGAAGATGGCACCAAGGAGGAAAACACTGATGCTGTCATCTTTGCCACTAGTTAGTCCTTCTGTTTACCCTTCCTTGAGGAAGCCATCCTCAAAATCCACAGCAACAGTCAGATCTCCCTCTACAAATATGTTGATCTCCCCTCCACAATTTAAAAGCCAACACTGTCATTATTGGCCTCCTTCAACTTCTGGGAGACATCATGCCAATTACAGAGTTGCAAGTACACAGGGCTACCAGGGTTTCCAAGGGTGAGGAGAAGGGTGATGGGTTGGAGAACTCGAGAGCACAGCCTCCTGGCCACAACTGTGCCTGGGTTTCTTTATCAGTGCTGCCTAATCTCTTGGTTTGAGCCTCCAAAATTCAGATGACCTCACTGCTTTGCTTCCTGGTGCCCCTTCTTCCAAAGTTAACCTAAACCATTTAAAACATAACTCAGGTGGATCCATAATGATCCTTTACTAAGCAAAGTACATTTAACATGTATAAGTTCAGTTGACTGAGGCTTCCAAACAGGCTTGAGCAATTTCTACAGTTCATCAAGTATCACTCAATTTTTAATTCATACTCTATACCTTAAGTGCCAGATCCAGCCAATATAGGTAAAACCTCATCTAGTCCGAAACGTCTCATATTCAGTTATACATTTGAGGCTATATACAGTTATTTTACAACTCATAAGCCCATTTCTACACCCTCATGCCCTCAGTTTGGGCTTCTCATTCTCACTAAGACATTCCAAATTTCATCCGTCTGAACTCTTCTATAGAACTAGAGGTCCAGTTCCTGTCTTTGACATCCAGCTGAAACAGAACAGAGACTGGATTCAGGTTCCCTTGACCTTAACCACCAAATCCAGCATTCCTTGATAGCTAAAACTCTATGCCCATTGAGTAGCATATCTTGCAGGAATGCAGAGGCAGAAATGTTTACCCAAAAAAGGACTTGACTACAAAGACTGGCAAAAATCAGACCAAACCAGTCTGTACCAACTTTCACCCCAGCACTGAACTTTCACCCTTTCTCCCTCATTATAATATTAAAAATCATGCCCAAGGATGGAGATTTAACATGCTAACTAGACATGCAACCCATGAGGAAGCATGACCTTTAAGTGCACAGGTGCCAATAAATCTCTACCTCTACATGCTTAACCCACCACCCTTTTCCTACCAAGTCCTCTTTAAAGCTCTCCCAACCTCTCCCTGGGGAGCCAGCCTGAAGAACTGTATCTTTTAAGATTATTTCCATTATTTAAATGTTTTTCAAATATGTATTCAAATTAAATGATTAGATAAATGAAGTTTGAAAGATGAAGATAGGACTTTGCAGAAGCCACAGCCCAACTGTTGGAAGAGATTAAACATCCATAACGTGAGCACTACTCTACATCTGACACACTTAACTCTGCTCACCACAAACTCCTGTCACTCCTATCACTCTTTTTGGTGTCCTATATCAAATGACACTTTTATTGACTACTTTTTGTTTCAAGGTCCTATGCTAGGCATGGGGATATCACCAAGAGTGTAACATGTATTCTCTTTCTTTGAAGAGTTTAAAGGGTAATTGGAAAGACAAGACAAACAGGAAATTAAATAATAATGCAAGAGATAATAATAACAGTGCAAAATAACAAGCAAGGCAGAACATGAAAAGTTGCCATGAGTTAAGGAAAGAGTTAGAGAGAGCCCTGGTACTTCTAAGAACCTGTTTTATGCCAGGCTCTGTACTGGGTAGTTTTATAGTTTAAGCTTTTTAGACGGCAACATCATAGAATTAATGCTGTTTCCCTGAGTTTTGTCTATTTGAGCCTTCAGAATCTTGATTAGAATAGAAAATAGTCATGTAATATAGGAATTTACTACTATAACATAATTCTATCAAGTTGCTAATGTTAATCTCCCCATTCTATGAAAGAAAAACTTACAACTCATAAACATTCAGTAATTTACCCAAGGTCAAATATCCAATAGATAGAAAAAGCAATTTTTTTATTCTAGACTTTATGCAAGTTACACAAGAATTTAAGAGTATCTCAAACCCACACTCTGCAATAAGAACCAGATGGCCTTCCCTGTAGCTAAGTTAAGCATAAATATAAGTAGCACTACCTTAAAAGACATGAAGCAGGGTGTTTATATGAATGTGCAGTTGCTCCCTACTAAGGACCTGGTCAAAGTAGCCAGGACCTGTAGCTTGTGTAACCAAGGGTACCAAATCTAGTGTGGTCTGGTCAAGTTTATATGCTGGACTTTTCTGATCCTTCAACTCAGCAGTTCTAATGCCTGGGGAAGGTTTTTGCTTTCTTCCTTTCAGAGCTAGTGAGTGAAGTGAGGTATTACAAGGGAAGTGATTAATTCTTGGACTCTGCCCTTCATTTCTGATCCAGTAGGCTTGGGATGAGCCTGGTCATGGTAATCTGTTTTATGTTGATTCATAATCCATTCAAGTTCATCTTGGTGTTCACTGATGTTTAAGAATCTTTAATCCTCAAATGCATGTGTCAGGGCAAAACAGATTAGGTTTGGCTTCGGTGTAAGTGATTAAATAAAGGCCACTTTCAGTGATTCACCACTTGATTTCTCAAGCTACTTGCTTACTTCTACTAAGAGCTACAACATGCACTGTCTTAACCTAAGAAAGCTTCTCTTAAACAGAATATATTTTTGTGCCTATATTTTCCTTACCAGCTGTGCTTTCTTCCAGAATGATCATGCTTTGCTGCTAAATGAGTATGTGTGCAAAAATACTCTCTGCCAAGTTTCATATACATCAGCTAATTTATTCCTGTGACCACCTTCTGCAGTAGTCTACATCCCTGTTCTACTGCTTTAAAAAAGATTTAGAAATGAAATAATTTTCTTAAGTTCATGCAGCTAATACACGTTGGAGCTGAGTTTCAAACCAGATCTGTCTGATTCTAAATCACTCTTCTTCGATTTTTTTCCTCTTTGTCTTTTCTTTTCTTCCCATGTCTTGAGTGCCATCATATTACCCACAGGCATCTCTTAGTCTTATTACTGGCTCTGAAGACTGAGGAAGTTGAAACTTGGTGCTAGGTAGATTTCTACCTAGACTTTCAGCTCATATATGAGTCTTTGGATAATTCGTTGGTTTGACACACCACTAAAAAGACTAACAAGTTTACTGTTTGGTAATTTTGACTTTCATTGGGAGACTATGCATAAATGTTGCCTAATGTTTATTCATTCATCTCATTCTTATTTAATATTATGGCACTGAGAGCAATTCTCACATTTGGCAGGGGGAGGAGGGAATCCCCCTACACCACCAAGCAATTCTCTGGACACCAGCTGGGTGTCCTACAATTCAACTCAATTCTGACACTATCTACCCATAGACTGCATCAGATTCCACAGGTTAAGAGTTCAGTCCCACAAGACTGCTGCCTCACCCACTTCAGATGCCAGTCACAAGTTTCTGTGACTGTCCGACTGACTCGCTACAGCTTGGAGGTTCCTATGACTTCCTCTTTGGGTTCAATTTATTTACTAGAGCAGCTCACAGAACCGAAAGAAACATTTTACATCCTAAATTGCCAGTTTATTATAAAAGGCTATAACTCAGGAACAGCCAGATGGAAGAGATGCATAGGGCAAGGTATGGGGATAGGGTGTGAAGCTTCCATGCCACTCTTCACAAATATCCATTTGTTCACCAACCCAGAAACTCCCCAACCCAGTCCTTTTGGGTTTTTATGGAGTAATGAATTCATTAAGTCATTGGCCTTTGATAGGGACCTCCAGCCCCTCTCCCCTCCCAAGAGGCAGGAGGATAAGACTGAAAGTTCCAACCCTCTTAAGCACCATGGTTGGCTCCTCTTGCATATCCCTGCCATTCTTAGGTGACCTGGGGGAACCAAAGTCACTTCCTAAATATGACAAAAGATTCCTTTACCACTCTCATCACTTAGCAATTCCATGGCTTTTAGGAACTCTGTGCCAAGAATGAGGATGAAGGCCAAATACATATTTCTTATTATAAATCAAAAATTATAAATGCTTGCTTTTTATTGTAAAGATTGATTTATTTCCCAGGAATGCAAGGTCTCCAATTGGAAAGAAAATATTTCTGTTACTGGACTTTTTTTTTTTTTCAGGTCTGATCAAAACCCTTAGCAACGATGTCACAATGGTTGATATTATCAAGGTGAAGGACAGTGAGAAGCAGTACAGCAATACTTGTCAGTTTCATAACTTTATATGGGCTTGACTGCAAGGAAGATAGCTAAAGATCATAGCCTCTTCTCCTGTACTAGGCTTCTGCTTCTAAAACTGGACCCTATTTCTAAAACTTCAGACCATTCAGTAAATAATCCAGTAAGAATATATGTGTGCATTGGGCATCATGCTAGGAATTGTGCCAAGAGAAATCCAAGGAAGAAAAAAAATACATGACTCCTACACTCTGAAAAATCTATCATCTATTTTTGGAAATGAAATATCATTGTGCAATTACAATGATAATGGTAGCTAAGGCATTATAGTGTCAAAATAAAATAAGATGGAGATCAGGCTTAAAGATCCCCTGAGCAGACAGAACCAGCTAAGCCACTTAAGCAAAACTTAGTCTAGCTTAGTTCATAAGTGTAAATGCAATTTAACTCTAAAAATCATAAATGAAATGTGTCATCTTCCTAAAATGGGATAAGATAATCACTTTTAAACAATCCCCTGCCATCTGGAAACTTATATTGTAATAATCTGACAGTGATTATCATCATCATCATTGTAAAGGTTGAACGACTTCCTCGTTTTCACTTTATAAGCCATCCTGTAACATAATGCCTCTGAGCTTCATACCACTTTTGGGTTTGAAGTCTCCCTGTTCAAGACTATTTTGTTTCTCACTCAATAAAATATTCATATCAGGTAAATCTCTCTGAATTTTCTTTTGACAGTAGATATTCAGTACCGTGAAAGTTGAGATGTCAAAATAAGTGGGTGCCTCTTTGAGCCTAAGGAAGTCCTTGGAATGAAAAGAAAAAAATCATTTTACTATAAAATAGCCATCATATGGTATTAAGGAGAGCACATGTTGTGATGAGCACAGGGTGTTTTATGCAACTAATGAATCATTGGAACACCACATCAAAAACTAATGATGTACTATATATTGGCTAACTGAACATAATGACAGTAATAATAATAAAATTAATTAATTAATTAATTAATTAAATAGCCATCACATAACAACTCTGACTTTTGTGGGCTCCGACCACTATCCTGTGGGCTTTGACCAGCAAAACCCATTGCGGCGGAAGTAATGACTTGAGACTATTGTTGAGTCAAGAGAGGTGAGAGGGAGCCTGAGGATAGACTCCCCAAGCCACTCTTAGACTCTCCTGTTTATTAATGCAAAGACTTTAGGTAATAAAGTGCAGAGCAGAGGCCTAAGTGCAGAGCAGGAGGTTACAAGATTCTTGAAGCAAACAAGGTAATTAATCTTAAGCAATTCAAAGGGTAGGCTTTACTATTTCTGGATATGAGTTTTCTATAGGTAAGGCAAAAGCAGGCAAGAATCCCACAAATTTGGTAGAGCCTGTACTAGATAAGTGAAGCATGTCCTGTTTTCCACAAGACAGAAAGCAGTTTTCTGCTATAACTTATTAACCCATGATTGTATGCCCACAGACTTTTATCCCATCAGAAAGTGTTAACGGGTGTGCTTAAACAGGGTACTTTTTGTTCTCTGATGAAAAGATCAAAGAACGTTTGAATCTCTTCTAACGCCTTCAGAAGTCAAGCCAGCAAAACTAGTTCACAAACATACTGGGTTTCATATAAATAAATGCATGCTAATCTTCAAACCCACTTGATTGATCTGCAGATAATCATCACTATAGATTGATCTGTACAGTAATCATCACTAAAACATTTTCATCATTACACGTAACATTTTCATAAACTTTAAGCCTTCTAAAGCAATTTCAAAGGTTTTATTTATTATTTTTTATTTTATTTATTTTATTTATTTCTTATTATGTTATGTTAATCACCATACATTACATCATTAGTTTTTGATGTCGTGTTCCATGATTCATTGTTTGCTTATAACACCCAGTGCTCCATGCAGTAAATGCCCTCCTTAATACCCATCACCAGGCTCACCCATTCCCCCACCCCCTCCCCTCTAGAACCCTCAGTTTGTTCTCCGAGTCCATAGTCTCCCATGGTTCATCTTCCCTTCCAATTTTTCCCTCTTCATTTTTCCCTTCCATCTCCTAACAAAGTTTTTTTGTTTTTAAATGATAACTTCTGTCTAAGTGGCTTCTGTGTTACTCCTGGGCCAGTAAGTGTTGGGTCTCCCCTTGATGGTATTCTGGGTTTGGGAGCAATAGTGAAATGGAAGAGTACTCATTTTAACACTTACCGATAGTATCCTAAATTTTAAAGATAGACCACTGTTGGCAGTCATTGAGGAGTACAACTGGGAAAGTAGCAACAAAGAAGGCCACTTGAATATAAATTGCATGAAGGAATGTATCCTTAATGCTCAGAACATTACCTGACACATAGTAAGCATTCATTTACCAGATTAATGACTGAAAAATACATATGAATGTAGTTGAAGATACAAATGAAAGGCATCACGTGCATTCTCCTTGATTATAAGTTCCCTCCAGCTCCATGAACCTTATGTATTTGCTATTTTACCTATTTAATGTCATACAACTCAGCACACTGGACAGTGTGTGAGTGAGTGTGTATGTGTGTGTGTGTGAGTGTGTGTGTGTGTGAAGGTAATAGTGAAATTACCTTCTTATGTGTCTGTCTCCTTTGCTAGACTCTGTACTCTGTGTCTCATAAATCTTTGTATCTTCAGCAATTAGCTCAGTGCCTGATACATCATAAGAATTATGAAATATTTTTGTTGAACTAGTCAACTACAATTTGAATAAATCTATTAATATCCTTCCCTTTTTTTTTTTGTCTAAAAATAAAATAAGTAAGTTGATCTGTAAGTGGTTCTCAGTGAATCACGATGTGGTACTTCCATATAGGAACATCTTGAGATGTACAGGGACAGTTTTCTGTTTTCCTAATGCCAGCGAGGTATCACTGGTTCTTATTGACTAAGTACCAGGCGAGCTAAATACATGGTAATCACTAAACTAGTCCCACACATTGAAGAATTGCCCTGCTCAAGCTGTCATAGTGAGACCATTCAGAATTTTATTCCCTAAAGTCCTTTCTAGTTCTAAAACTATGATTCTAAGTGGAAAATATATTTTAAAAATTATTGTTTCAATATGCAAACATGAATATCAAGCTAACATCACCTAGTAAGCTCTTGCTTTGCTTCCTATTTGCCTTTAGCTATGTTTCTGGCTGACATGTTGCTCTCAGGTACAGTATGTGGACTATATGAACGAAAAGGCCAATTTTTCTAGTGTGAACCCCAAACTACTATCCCTGTTCCTCATGGATCCCAAACTAGCCTGGGAAATCTTTCCTGACCCTTGTACACCAACGCAGTTCCAGCTGATAGGATCTGGGAAATTGAGGAGAGCCAAAAGACTCTTTAGCACCCCCACCCCCAAAAAATCTATCAAAGCCCTCGAGACAAGGAATCTCCCCTTATGAGCTAAAAAAGTGATCTTCCGGTGGGCGGAGCAAGATGGCGGGGGAGTAGGAGACCTGGATTTCGTCTCCTCTCAGGAATTCAGCTGGATAGGGATCAAACCATTCTGAACACCTACAAACTCAACAGGAGATCGAAGAAAAGAAGAGCAACAACTCTCTCATCAGAAAAGCGACCACATTCTGGAAGGTAGGACGTGCGGAGAAGTGAATCCGAGGTGATATTCGGGAGGATAGACGGCGGGGGGAGGGGCCTCCGTCGGCCGCTTCTGGCAAGTGATAGAGCCGCGGAGCACAAAATCGGAACTTTTAAAAGTCTGCTCCGCTGAGGGACGTCACTCTGGTGGCTAAGCGGGGGGTGGAACCCTCCGGGACAGTGTGGTCTCAGGACCCTCAGGGTCACAGAAAAACCGGGGGTGCCTGAGTGTGGCAGAGCTCCCAGGTAAAGGACC
>NC_138374.1:88956928-88993675 GCF_054177405.1 Leptonychotes weddellii
TGAGGAGGGCACGTTCTGCATGGAGCACTGGGTGTTGTGCACGAACAATGAATCATGGAACACTTCATCTAGAACTAATGATGTAATGTATGGGGATTAACATAAGAATAAAAAAAAAAAAAAAAAAAACAATAACTCTCCATTCCTCCTTCTTCCTAGCCCCAGGCAACCACCATTCTTTCTGTCTCTATGAATTTGATAATTCTGGGTATCTCATATAAGTGGAATCTTATAGTATTTATCCTTTTGTGACTGGCACGTTTCAGTTAGCATATTGTCCTCAAAGTTAATCCATATCATAACATATATCAGAATTTTCTTTCTTTAATTCTAGTTATATATTCTTAAAATGACATAATGAAATTCAAAATTTATTTCCCTTAGAAAGATGTTAAGAAAGATATATTCTTCCATATTCTAAGGTCCTTTGATTAGCATCAAATTGTTTAAGTAAAGTTAATTTATTCCTCATCTTACTGAATTTCATTATGGGTAAAGGTGAGTGATAATTATTTGGAACTGGCACTGACCATGGTAAGTGTACACATTTACAAACTCTCTTCCATTTCAAACTATATATTTACAGGACCATGCAGAGGAAGGCAGAGCTAGCATTTACCAGTCTGTCTTTACCAACTCTTCCAAAGAAATGATGTGTTTCCCAGACTTCCCATATCCTGATGACTTCCCCAACTTTATGCACAACAGCAAGGTCCAGGAATATATCACTGCATTTTGCAAAGAAAAGAACCTCCTGAAATACATACAATTTAAGGTAAGATGCTGTCAAAAGATTAGTTTGAGGCAACATTGTGAAGAATTCTATATTTATTAGAAGATTCTTATTTATTCCTTTCAGTATTTCTTCCTTATTTACCAACATTTTTAACAGTGTGGCCTCCTTGACCCTAGATTTAAAGAATACATTGGAAATTTACAAAATACCACATACAGTTCTTAGACCAAAATGCCATTAACTTAGAAATCAATAAAAAATAAATAAGTAAAATAGCCATGAATTTCAAAATTCAAAACTTTTTTTCTGAACAATTTATGGCTCAAAGAAGAAATTGCGATGGAAATTTTGATATTTAGATCTGAATGATAAATTCTACATATCAATATTTGTGGGAAGCATAAAGACCAAAACTTTCCTGAGAATTATAAACTTAAATACTTATTTAGAAAATAAGAAAGTTTCCAAAACTAACAAGATGAAGAAATTAAGAAAAGAAAAGCAGAATAAACCCAAAAGAACATAGAATGAACAAGATAATAAAAAGAAATTAATGAAATAAAAAAGCATATTAAGAAGATAGAAAGTTCATCCTTTGACAAACAAAACAAAAAAAAATAGATGAGTAGCTGACAGTTTGAGGAAAAGAAACAAAGATACAAATAAATAATACTAGGAATTAAAAAATGGGTAAAACTGATGTGGATGAAATAAAAAATGTAACAAGAATACTATAAAAGTGTTTGCCAAATAATGTTTAAATTGGTTAAATTTAAAATCTTTTTTTTGAACTTGCCAAGACGCACACAAAAAGAAGTAGAAAGCCTGAATAGTCCTTTGATAATTTAGCGTTCTTTTGACTCAGAAACTAAAATTTTTCCCATTAAGAAAAGATTCCATAGGTAATTCCAAATTTGCAACAAGAAAAATATTTCAATATTTTATAAACTCCAGAGACTAAAAAAATAAAGTATGACTTCCAAACTTATTCTATGACATTAGAACCTTGACATTAAAAGAAAATAAAAATAAGAAATAGGAAAATTACAGACATATTTCCCTCATAAAAACTAGTAGAAAAACTTCAAAACTGAATCTAATAAAATATTTTTTAAAAATTAACTGTCTTCATTGAGTTGAGTTTGAGCTAAGGATACAGAATATTTTAATGTCATGAAATATAAATATGTAATTCAGTACAAAATCCTGTCACAGGAAGAAAACAATGCATTTACCAAATCTGAAAAGGCATTAAATAAAATTTAACATCCATTTCTACCTGAAAGAAAGACAAAGAAAAGCAAAGAAAAAAAAAGAAAAGAAACTCACTAGACTAAAATTAGAAAGGAATTTTTTTGATCCATAGAAACATATAAATATTATCTTAAATCTGCATTGCTCAATATGATAGTCACTAGCCAAAAATTGAGATGTGCTATAAGCATAAAGTACACACTTTATCTCAAAGTCTTATTATGAAAAAGAATATACTATACCTATTAATGATGTTTATTTTCGTTACTTGTTAAAGCAATGATATATCAGACGGATTGGGTTAAATTATACATTTTTTCTATTTTTAATGTGACTACTAGAAAATTTTAAGTTACATATGTTGCTCATATTATATTGCTACTGGACAGTGCTGTTCTAAAGAGTGCAGAGTTAGAATCATTTCCTTAAAAATCCAGGACAATACAAGGATCCCTATTATTACTGCTTCTTTTCAATAGTCTCAAGAAATTTAAGGGACAGTTTAAGTAAAGAAAAATAAATAAAAAGGAATAAATAAATAAATAAATAAATAAATAAATAAATAAATAAATATAAAAGGAATGACAACTAGGAAAAAAGTAACGTCCATCACAGATGATGTGACTTTCTGCATGGAAAACCCAGAAGAATCTAGAGACAAATTACTAGATTTAATAACAATTAATATAAAAACGTTAGGCAAGATGGTAGTATATAAGATCAAGATATAAAAATCAATTGCATTCCTGTATGCCAGCAGCAAAAAAACAAACTATAATCCAAAAAGGAACCATTTACCATAGCATAAATAAATGCATAATCCCAGTTATTCTAAATAAATGATATGCAAGATTTTATGGATTCATAGTGCTTGTTTTATTATATTTCATAAGTAACAAGCATTATACAGATATGTGTACATGTATTGTTTAATATGTATGAAATACTATACATAATAAAGTTTATAAGAACAATTCATACCAAATAGAGGTTCTCTTCCAAATATAATCAGAAGAATTGAAAAAATATTTTTGACGAGGGAGCACACCAACCAACAGGCAGCTGTTCAGCTGTGAATAAATATTTATTGATAGTCTAATCCAGTGCTACTCAGTATATGGGCCAAATATCATCACATCTCCTGGGAGCTCATTAGAAATTCAAGTTTTCATGTCCTATGCCAGACCTACTGACTCAAAATATCTGGAACTGTGGCCTTGGAATCCATACTTTAACAAGCTTTCCAGGTAATCCTTATGCACACTAAATTTGAGAACTCATTCTCTGAGTATAGATAATATCTCTCATTTTAAGACAATAATATTGAAAAATAAAATAGCTAAAGAGGTATGTTAGGAAGTAGTTGTTACTACAAAAATGATTGGCCACCAGATTACTTGGTACCTGTGGTACATGCTATTTGTAAACTATGATTGAATTCACAGTCATAACTCCAAGAGGGGAGTCACTCAGTCCAGAACATACTGGCTATGCCCAAAAGCCATGTAAGGATAAAAATATATATTTACCTGGGCACCTGGGGGGCTCAGTCGGTTAAGCATATGCCTTCAGCTCAGGTCATGATCTCACAGTCCTGGGATTGAGCCCCACAGCCGGCTCATGCTCTCTCTCTCTCTAAAATTATAAAATAAAATCATAAAATATATATATTTACCATTTAATGTTTTGAGTTTTGAGTTTTGAATTCTAATATGTATCTTTTTTAAGTTTTTTTTTAAAGATTTTATCTATTATTTATTTGAGAGAGAGACAGCAAGAGAGAGAAAGAGAGCATGAGCCAGGTAAGGGGCAGAGGGAGAAGCAGACTCCCAGGGGAGCAGGGAGCCCAATCCCGGAATTCCAGGATCATGACCTGAGCCAAAGGCAGATGCTTAACTGACTGAGCCACCCAGGTGCATCCATAATATGTATCTTAATAATGGATTAAGTATTTTTTCTAAGCCACTGTTAAGGATTTTTTTCAATACTATTTGATCAAGTTGGTGCCAAATCTACCTGTTAGCATAGAGAAGGCTATCTTTCTGTATTTCTTTTAGACACTTGTATCTGGTATAAATAAACGTCCTGATTTCTCAATCACCGGCCAATGGGATGTTACCACTGAAAGGAATGGTAAAAAAGAATCAGCTATCTTTGATGCTGTATTGATTTGTTCTGGACACCATGTGTACCCCAACCTACC
This sequence comes from Leptonychotes weddellii, assembly GCF_054177405.1. NCBI lineage: Eukaryota > Metazoa > Chordata > Mammalia > Carnivora > Phocidae > Leptonychotes > Leptonychotes weddellii. The sequence goes on from NC_138374.1 coordinate 88,961,122, forward strand.
AAAAGAGTCCTTTCCAGGTAAGGCTGAAATTTCGTCTGCCAACTACATATCTGGCATGAATGAATATCTTGATAATGTCTTTTTTTATACATATAAAAGTACAGATTGAATTAAAACATGCTTCTATTATATGTAATATACCTGGAGTGTTAAAGTTCCATATTATTGTGACTACATTCACCCACAAGTCTTTTACAGCAGTTTTTTAAATGGAAACCAAATGATTCTTATGTTTCCTACTTTTCACTCAGGACTAAAACTTTTTAAAGGCAAATGCTTGCACAGCCAAGAATATAAGGAACCAGGAATATTCAAGGGGAAGCGAGTCCTGGTGTTGGGCCTGGGGAATTCAGGCTGTGATATTGCCACAGAACTCAGCCACACAGCTGAACAGGTACCGTTTCTCAGATACTCAGAAACTATCTTTAAAGGAACAGAGACAGTTACCATTTGAAAGGTATGATAAGAAACTAGGGAAGGGGTAGTAGTGTGCAGGGTTCTTGACAGGAAGACTAAGTAGTGTTTCATACATCTCAGCTTCCCTCCATAACAGGGGAGGGTTGTTTTGTTTTGTTTTGGTTTTAGATTTATTTATTTATTTGAGAGAGAGAGCATGTGCAAGCAGGGGGGTGGGGCAGAGGGAAAGGTAGAGAATCTCAAGCAGACTCCCTGCTGAGCAGGGAGCCGCATGCAGGGCTGGATCCCACCACCCTGAGATCATGGCCTGAACCAAAATCAAGAGTCCAACTGACTGAGCCACCCAGGCATCCCAATAGGTGAAGTTTTAAATAGTTTGGTATGACAAAAGCAGAATATCAGCAAGGAGTGATGTTATTCAACAATCTTCTTCGGGACATTTGGTGTCTAATGTGTCTGATCAATTCCTCCAAAACTAGTATGGATTTAGGGTTAAGATTATGACTCTGACACTCTTAAGTCCATCAATCCCTCTGAGTGTCAGTTTTCTCATAAAGATAAATAAAAGAGATAAAAATAGAACCTACTTGTTGAGCTTGGTAAGGAGTTAAACATTTAAATACAATTTCATCAACATAGAGTTCTATATTCATTCATTCATGCATATGGTCATCCCATAGTTATTTGTTGAGAGCCCACTATGTGCCAAGCACTGGCTTGGGTGCTGGAGAAAAAGTGGAGAGCAAAACAGACATGATGCTCACACCGAACTCAGAGTCTAGTGTAGCAAATGGGTATTAAACAAGTAAATGCACAAATAATGTGAAAATTGTGAAAAGTGCTAGTAAAAAAAAGAAAAAGCATGCTGTAAGAGTAGATAATAAGGGTAACCTGCCTTAGACAAAGAAGTGAGGAAGGTCCTTTCCAGCTGATGACATTTAAGCTGAGAGCCAAAAGTTGAGAAAAGGGTTCAGTGTCAGAAGAGGACTCCAGGAAGTAGGTCTTGAAGCAGGAAGAAGTTTAGAGTCTCAAGAAACTGAGAAAAGACCCCTTCACTGCTGTGCATTGGGTCTGGAAAAGAATGGTATGAGGAGAGGTTGGAGAGGAAACAGAGAAGAGATCAAATAGGGCCCATAAGGGGATGAGAAGGAGTTTGAACAAATGCCACCTACTAGCTTTGGAAGATTCTTTAGGGACTGACTGCCCAGAAGCCCACAGACAGGAATTTTATCTCTAGAGGCTATGCCTACTAATGTCACACTGGGTATCCCCAACATAGGTCCATTTTAAATGATGGTTTTACAACCAGTGAAGCAAGATCATGACAGGACAAATGGTATAAAAATATATTCCTGTTTACCTGTTCAAAGCACTATACTAAAAGTATAGAGACACAAAGAAGTCCAAGGAATGTAAAATCTACTTGGGAAAATAATACATTGATATAATATAAATTAAACATAACCTCAAGAATTAAGTAGAAACTCTTAACAGTACAAGAGCTGCCACTGGAAAAAAGGATGCACAGGTGATTCAAGAACTAAATGCTCTGATTATGGAACTGCAGGCCTCACAAAGAAGGTAGACCTGAACCAGTCCTTGAAGGATATTTATGAATCATATGGTTGAAGAGGTGTCAAAGGGTGTTTTGGAAGGGAGAATGGCATATGCGAAGGGATGGAGACAGGAGTGAGTACAGCATATTTCACTATTGTGGTTCTTCTTGTTGGAATGGAGATATATAACAATAAAAGTTTGTGTAATGCATTATGGTACTCCAGTGCCTGCATATAAATGTGCTCCTTTGATTGTGGAAAGAAAGCAGACCAGGTTTTATTATGCCCATTTTACAGAAAAGATAACTGAGGACTAGAAATGTCAATTGTCTTCTTGAAAGTCATAGAGGAAATTAATGAAGTGTTAGAGGACTGAACACCAGATCTGATTTCAAGGAACAGAGTAACTATAGGAATTGAGAGAGGAAAGAAAGATTGGAGTCAGGTTATGTCGTATTCTTTAAGGAATTGAATGACAGGCTAAAGAATTTAAATTTCTTTATAAATAATGGTAAATCACTTCAGCATCTTGAGCTAAGGAAAGATATGATAAAGACATAGTTTTAAGATAAGATTCATCCATTAGTTGTATATATGATAAATTAGAGGAAAGAAAGACCAATTTCAGAAGCTCTCAACAGATTGATCCTCTAGTCTCTCCTTCTTTGCTTGGCTTCCCTTATAAAAAATACTTTGAAATGGCATTATATATAAAAATTCTTTTAAAAAGTGCCTGAAAACCTACACAGTTATGGATTATCATGATAGAAGGGAAGTTAAGGAACACATTCTCCATGTCAGGCAATGGTGGTCCTATTTCATGGTAAGCACACTGCATGAACTCACACACAGATTTGATGTGGCAGATACTTATTATCTCCATTTTATGAATAAGGGAACTGAGTATTAGAGAAGTTAAAGGAATTTTCTCCAAATCACATAATCAGTAAGTAGCAGAGCCATGATTTGAGCCTATGGTTCTCTGATGCCAAATTTCTTGCCTTCTTTTGGGATGGGGAAAAGCAGTTAAGTCAAAATGCCTATTTTGGGGTCATAATTGCTTGATTGTAAACAATGATCATCAGATAAGTGCTAGAGAAGATGTGATGAGAATTCAGTTATTGGTCACCTCCCCCAGAGAAGATGGCAGGGTTGTTGGTCCTAAGATGTAGACTGGAGTGTAGGAAGTTTATTTGGGAGAGCTCTCTGGATGAATACCTCTGAGGAAAGGGAAGGAAGTTTCCCTCCACCCTACTCCAAAGCTATCCTTCTGTCCCAAGTTGGGGTGAGAGTTTGGACCTTTATATCCCTGCATCAAACAGACACTGAAGGCAGGGAATCCAGAAAGAGAATAAGACTTTGCGTAAAACCCCCTCCCCCCTTTTCAACCAAAGCAACTCTCAAAGAGGACTGACAGCTGAGGGCTGCCTCTGGTAACACCCCCAGTAGCTACTGTAATAACTCCATTCCAAAAGTCAGATCTGAGGGACATACCACAGTACCCACTACAAATAGTCACTAATGGTTAAATTGCTGTTTTTTTTAAGGTCATGATTAGTTCCAGAAGTGGCTCCTGGGTGATGAGCCGGGTCTGGGATGATGGCTATCCATGGGACATGGTGTTTATCACTCGATTTGAAACCTTCCTCAAGAACAACTTGCCGACAGCCATCTCTGACTGGTGGTACATAAAGCAAATGAATGCAAAATTCAAGCATGAGAACTATGGCTTGATGCCTTTAAACAGGTAATGCAGAGTTAAATATGATGTGCCTGTTAACTTTTATTTCAGTGTCAACAACTCACAGTGTGTGTTGTAACTCCCAAACCAATCAAAATAATATTAGTGAAATAACCACGTCTCACATTTCAGAGGATGAAGAACTGCAAACATTCAGAGTGATTTCCTGTTTCACAATCCTCCTTGCCAGATTTGTACACCTGGAAAGTTATATCATGAATCAGGAATTAGTCCCTCAAGCAAGGATAATAATAGTTAACATGTTTTAAGCACTTAATGTGACTCAGCAAGGCTCTGACATGCATCATCTCATTTTATACTCACAACAACTTTGAGGAGGTCTCTATTACAATCCCCATTTTAAAGATGAGAAAACTGGGGTTCAATGTAGTGAATAACTTTACCAAAGTCCCGTAGCCAGAGGGAGAGGCAATATTCAAAATGAGCCCAGATCTGCTGACTCCAGAGCCCCTCACTCTTAACCACCTTGCTCTACTGCCTCTCGCTTCATGGCAAAATTCAGTTAAGCAAAGCAGGACTTTCCCTGTGCTACGCTCTCATCACCTGCCCTTAACTGAAATGTGGCTGCTACACCTGCATCTTTAGCCTCTTCCTCACTCTCTCCTATAATATGCCCCTAGACATATCCCTCAGACACATAAGAAATTACTTTGATGTGTGGTGAATAATCCAAATTATAAACTGTTTACATCAAAGTTAACTTACTCAACAAATATTTATTAAGCATTTATTATGTGTTAGGTCTTATGTTAAGCCCTGTGAATACAGCTATGAACAAAACACACAAAATCCCTGTCCTCATGAGCTTACTTTCTAGTAGGGGGAAATAGACAGGAGACAAATGACAGAAGATCATATGCTGATGTGTACTATGGAGAAAAGAACAAAGCAGGCAGAGGTAATGGGGAGTGCTGCTAGCATCCCCAGAGGAGGCCTTACTGAGAAGGAGACTTTTAAGCAAATTCCTGAAGGAGCTGAGGAAATGAGCCAGGCAGATGTTTGGGGAAAATATCCCAGAGGAAATGGTTAAGACATTGCCTCTTCAGGGCCTCTTCAGGGCCATGACTGGAATGTTCAATGGCCTGCTCTCCCTGGGGAAAAAGGGATGGGGAGATGAAACAAAAAGACATCAAAATGGCCAGATGGCATTGGGCCTTGTAAGCCCTCATAAGGACTCTGGCTTCTACTTTGAACACAATAGGAAGCCAGAGCAGGCATCTGAGGAAGCCAGGGACCAGATCCAAGTTAATCTGAAGAAATCACTCTGACGCTGTGGTCATCATTCAGTGTATAAGGATAGGTCAAGGAAGGAAGTGAAAAGACTAGGTAAGAGGCTATTGTCAAAAACCCAGATGACAGAAGTTGGTGACTTGGACTATGATTGTTAGCAGCAAGTGCTCAGAAGTGGTCAGATTTGGGATATATTTTAAAGGTAAACCCAACTAGGATTTTCTGTTAGATTGGATAACAGATGTGAAAACAAGAAAGGAGTCAGGGATGCCTTCCAGACTTTTGATCTGAGCAAAGATGCAAGGATGGAGTTGACAGTTACTGGGATGTGGAAGACCACAGGAGGAGCGAAGTTTAGTTTTAAATATATCAAAGTTGAAATGCCAATTAGTCATCATTGTAGAAGAATGTTGAGCAGCTTAGGAATACACAAGACAGTAGGGAAATTGAAATCATAGGTTAAAAATGTGGATTCAACAGAATATAGATAGTACTTTAAGAAATGAAACCAGATGACATCCCTTAAAGAATGAATGTAGATGAAGAAGACAAAAGGTCTGAGGGCTGACATCCTGGGGCATGTCATTGTTCAGAGGTCAGGAAGAGGAGGAGAATTCAGCAGGAGACAAAGAAAGAATAGCAGGTGGGTAGGAAAGGAATAGAGAGAGAGAGAGAGGTGATGACCTGAAAGCAAAATGAAGACAGTGTTTCAAGAAGGAGGAAACCATCAACTGTGTTAAACACTGCTGAGAAGTGACAGTGGATCATTGGATCCGCAGTTTGAGGATCCTGGTGGCCTTAACAAGAGCAGTTTCAAGGTGGCAATAGGGTCATCAGCCTGATGGCAGTGGGTTTAAGATAAATGGCAGGTAATTCTCACAGTTGAATCCAGCCTTTTTCTAACCAGATTCCAACCCATCTCATTGTCTGACTCAGTTTCGTCCCCAGTAGACTCTCCCTGTGGCTTTCTCTCACCGCTCCCATAGTAATATAAGAGCAAAGCCTTTTCCCTCAGTGTTATTCACATTCACCCCAAAGTTCAGATTTATCTGCACTCACTAAAGATAGTGCTGAACAAAAAATAATCAAAAGCTCTCCTTTTCAGACTTCCACTGACCAAAGATTCAAACTAGCTCCCTCCTTCTTCTGGCCTGTATAAATTCCTGGAACTCCCTCCCTCACCTGACTTGTGCCTTTGTCTGCAAGGGGCTCATACCCCACCCCTATCAGAGAGCTCAGCCTAGATCTTTGTATTATTTTGGTCTCCCAATGACCCGAGATGGGCATAACAGTTATTGTCACTCCAGATGAGAAAGATGAAGCAAGAGAAATTAAGAAGCTTTAATTTGATCAAGGTTCACAGTTAATAAGAACTGAAGAAAAAAAATCCAAATACCCAGGTACTCTGATTTAAGATCTTTCCTGATACAGCTTTAACAGGGGATAGGGCCTGGGTGCTGATTCTGGAATTTGGAGCTCTGTGGAAGAGAAGAGAAAGATCACAGGAAATAGAGAAAGGATCAGCAAAGGGCAACTTGTCTTATTTCACAATATTGCCTTACTTCGGTTTTGTTCTTCAACCATATTGGTGATACTCCATGGCACAAGGAAAAAAGCTTGGGTAGTTTTCTCCTTCCTTATGAATTTATTATTAATTAATTATTATGGAGCAATAAAACAAAGAGAATATATTACTGTTCTATTGGTTGTCTTTATTTTCCGTACAGAGCCCTGAGGAAAGAACCTGTGTTTAATGATGAGCTCCCAGCTTGCATTCTGTGCGGCACGGTGTCCATTAAGCCTAATGTGAGAGAATTCACTGAGACTTCAGCCATTTTTGAGGATGGGACGGTGTTTGAGGCCATCGATTGTGTCATTTTTGCAACAGGCTATAGTTATGACTACCCCTTCCTTGATGAGTCCATCATTAAGAGCAAAAACAATGAAGTCATCTTGTTTAAAGGCATTTTCCCTCCTAAACTGGAGAAGCCAACCATGGCAGTGATTGGTTTTGTCCAGTCCCTTGGGGCTACCATTCCCACAGTTGACTTGCAAGCCCGCTGGGCAGTACGGGTAATAAAAGGTGAGTAGACTAAGAAGGTCATTGATGGGGAAGAGGGATGCCAATAAGAATGCCTTTGAGTCTTTGTGAAAACAATAATCTTAATAACCAGGGGAAAATCCTAGGTCCCATCCAGTTTGGAATCTATAATTCTGTATTTTTGGTACTATCTTTTATAAGCATTTAAAAATATATCACATTGGATTATCATATGCAATAGTATAAGATATTATTCAAGAAATATTTTGTGATTTATAACTCCTTAGAGCTGTTAACTTTTATTAAACTTGAGAACACTGGAGCTTCTGGTCTTAAATGCATTACAATTTTATAAAATTGTGATTTCAAAACTCAATAGAATGACCTTGTTTGAAAGGTTAATAAGAGAAGGTGTTTCCAAGCCAATATCCAGCCAACTTCAAATATTCACAGTCATGGAAAAAATTATGATTGCTGGAAAGGCAGTGTCTTTTCTGCTCTATCTTCTTCCCTGTCATGTGTCAGATAAGAACAAGTAGTGGATCATTAGAAGCAGAAAGTACTAGGTGTAGTAGATGATCAGTCTCTAAGGTAGAGGAATACTAAGTTCCTGTATTAAAAAAAAATAATAACAACAACAACAAATTCGATTGGAGTCAGGCAAGGAAAACGGGCAGCATCCTCCAACAGAAGTTACGAGGCTCAGATTCATATTGATTCGAATGCAGTTGTGTAAAGATTCAGATCATAAGACCAAAAGTCCATGGTTATAGAACAAAAAAGATGTCAAAGTTTAATGTACAAAGTTTGTTTAGTCCTAGAGGTATAAAACTTCTGGAAAAGGTTGCTTAACAGGTCTACTTCCTTTGAAGCCATATGTAACTAGTCCTACCTGATTTGCTGGGATTTAAATATTCTTTTATACAGGAGGTTGGAAACTGCCACTATGTATACCGAGACACCTTTCACCACCAGGCTGTCATCAACATGATAACAGTCGCATATATCAGTGATCCCTTTAAATCTCCTTCACTCTTTCCTCCAAGGCAGAGTTGTGTTGCACCATGGAGAAACAGCCAGGAAGGTGGTGGCATGAAACCCCACTCAGAAAGAAGTGAATTTAGGGTTCAGGCTCAGGGAGACTGGCATTAGAGGGTCGGACACCTACTCTGTTAGGATAAGTTGTAACCTGGGCTCTGAAGAAAGGAGACAGTGCAGAGACCCAATCAATAGAGAATTGATATACAAGGCAAAGACTCAGCCTTAGGGGAAATGAGTGATAAGGCAAATAATCCAATTTGGGGAATCCAAATACCAGGCCAGAGGGGCCAGCTACAGGCAACCCAATGGTAGTAGCTGGTGGGCTAGTGAGCATAATCACTTCCTTCTTGATCTCTTTCTGCCCAGGGACAGGACAAGTTCCAAGGTTTGGAAAAAGGCCATGCCAACAAAGGCTGTTCAGGTGACCCTGCCTGCAAGAATTGCAGGAACAGGGAGTTAGACAATCATTGTATGTCTTGAGCAATCAGATCTGGGATTTCTAGTCTTGTTCTAGGTGGTCCCAAATTTGCCAAAGAAACCACCCTAAATTTCAAGTATCTCTGGGCACAAAAGCATGTTTTGGCATGGGTTTCAGAGAAGTCTGTATACCTATTCCAGAATGAGCCTGCAATCCTGAACAGTCCCAACCTGGATCTGGTCTCTTGAGGCTCCCCCAAATCTTCAGTGACCTGTGCACAGTTCATATCTTCAGTCTCATCCAGAATGTGTTGGCTCTTCAGAGGAACAGTTGGGACTTGACTAGATTCTGCATCTTATGTGTTGGAAATTCCTTTTTCTGACAAAGCAGGATAATTTCCTATGAAGTTTTTTTCCTTAAATCTAGAAAAGAAATGCTGATATACCTTTGGCTATAAACTATTAGATAACATTTTAAAAATACAGCTGAGGGACTAGAATATAATCCTTAAAACTAATTTTAAACATCTGCTAACTGGTTTAAGAACAAACATACAAAGATAAAGAGCTATTTGGTTCCTGGTTTTTAATTATGTCGCATTTCAATTCTGAGAAAACTGGAAATGACTTGTATGTTTGTCTCAAAATGACCACCTGTTGATTTGCTCAAGATTTTATTTTGCTAGGCAATGACCCCCCAAAAATGGAAATACTAATGTGATACATAAATCATTATTAAGAAGGAAAAATTGCAGGCTGATCTTATGCCAGACTTATTTAACTATTATCATGTCTTTCCCATTTTTTTTTAGGAACTTGCACTTTGCCTTCTGTAACAGACATGATGGATGATATTGATAAAAAAAGGGGGAAAAAACTCAAATGGTAAGAGCACCTATTGTAAAGAGGGTCTAGGGTTTCCATAGAAAAATCAGAATCCATGAATACTTCTAACTATTTTAGTCTTAAATGGTCCAGAGTGAAGTCATTAGGGTGACAGCTATGAGCTAAGTTCATCCATTCAACAAGTATTTATGGAGGATTTACTTTGCATCTGACACAGGACTCAGTCCTGTTTCATCCCTCCATGACTCTTGCAATGTATGACAGAAAGAAGACCCAGAAAGGATTGGAAATCAGAGGAGTTTGGGAGTGCATGAATGTGGACTTCTATTTTCCAGCCTATGAATCCTCTAAGGTACAAATGATGCCTCAAAACAGATGGCTCTAAGAAACATGACTCAGCAGATGAGAATAGTCAGGAGAACAGAGCTCTAGTCCTACATCTGTCACTAATTAGCTCAGTGGCCATGAACGAACTTCATGAGTAAGAGACAATTTCCACATGTGAATGGGGATGGAAACGCCTTTCTCAGCTGCTGAGCAGTACTGGGGAATGTCCAGATGAGATCAGTATTCAGGTCTCTTGGAAAAAGCTACAAAGTGCAGAATAAATAAGCAAGGTCCCCTTACCAACACAAAGGATTGACGTTGATTCCCTCTGATAAAAAGCTGTGAGGAATTTTCCCTGTTCTTGTTCCTATAAGACATGTACACAGAGCTTCGGTATCCACAGTGCTGTTTCCTCTTCCCACCTCTAGGTTTGGCACCAGCAAGACCGTACAGACGGATTATATTACTTATATGGATGAACTTGCCTCCTTCATTGGGGCAAAGCCCAACATCCCATGGCTGTTTCTCACAGATCCCAAATTGGCCATGGAGGTTTTTTTTGGCCCTTGTAGTCCATACCAGTTTAGGCTGGTAGGCCCAGGGAAGTGGCCAGGAGCCAGAAATGCCATCCTGACCCAGTGGGACCGGACCCTGAAACCCACGAAGACAAGAGCTGTCGGGAACCCTCAGAAGCCTTGCTTGCTTTGCCGTTGGGTCAGGCTCTTCGTTCTCCCTGTTCTGTTCATTGCTGTTTTCTTTGCATTGATCTAATTATCATTCCCTCCAGGCTTCTGAAAGTTACTGACAATACCCAGGAAGGAACTTTTCTAGTTAAAAATTAAGAATTTCACACCTCCTACTTTCTTATTCAGCAGGCATTAGTCAATAAAACTGTACTATTTCCAGGCTTTTAAATAAGCCTCTTTAAGAGTCATGTGATAATCTAAAGGGAGCACTAATCATTTCTCTTTAGGTTTCCACTAACATTTCATCATCAGAATTATGCTCTTCAACTCTAACCTCAACCGTCTCCTAAAACATTTTGATGTGATTCCTTTTCTCCTTCAATCAAGGTTTGAATTACATACTTCAATCTAAACAGAGAGCAAATTCAGCAGAATAGTTATGATATTCTCCAGCCACCCCTGCAAACCATTTGCAGGAGGATTAGTAGAGAATTTGGCTATTAATTCTATTTTTGTTTATACCAAATTCCCCAGGCAATGCATCCTGATCCCTGGCCAAAAAGACCTGGAGCCATGGAGACCTGGTCTATAATGAATGCTAACAAGAAGTAAATTAGCATATCTATATTCTTAATAAGGACACAAACTTTCCAACATGTAGCAGCAAAATAATATCAACAACAATGAGTAGAACACTAAATATACCTTTTAGCTGAATGAAATGTCTTAAAAAAAATAAACATTTAACCAAAGCCATGACCACAATCGAATGCTACCTTTATTACATGAACTTTTGGGGTAACAGCATAAATCTAAAGTTCTATTTTTTAAAAGTATTATCACATTGTATAGTTAAAATTTTGATAGTTAACATTTTTAAAGTTTGACATCATAGAGCAGATCTGTCCATGTCATCAGTCACCAGAGTGCTCTGGTTACGTCACCTATTTCTTATTACACTTTCACTTCTGAAACAACAAGATACATATATGGGAAAGGGACAGAAGACCACATTTTTCTGTAATACTTTCTTCTTTTTTTTAATTCTCTTTATATTTTTGTCTTTGGAGCCAAGATCTATCAAGGATGTTGTTGTACACAATTTTAAATATTTCCCTTTCCCTAACTGTTTAAGGTAGCAAAATAACATTCTGCTTTTTAGGTCTTCTCACAAGATGTGAAATATTCCCAAATGTTCCCAAGTGAAACAGAACTTTTCTTGAAACTCCATATCCTCGATGGAATCAAATAATGAAAAATTAATGACAGCCCATAGAGTTTATTTTGTTTGATGTTATCAATGCTAGTACATAAAATAAATTCCATATAAAATTGATGCAATCCAGGGGCGTCTGGGTGGCTCAGTCGTTAAGCGTCTGCCTTCGGCTCAGGTCATGATCCCAGGGTCCTGGGATCGAGCCCCACATCGGGCTCCCTGCTCAGCGGAAAGCCTGCTTCTCCCTCTCCCACTCCCCCTGCTTGTATTCCCTCTCTCGCTGTCTCTCTCTCTGTCAAATAAATAAATAAAATCTTTAAAAAAAATTGATATAATCCAAATTCTGTTATTTTTCCTCATATGATTATTTAAGTTTTTGTAAACATTAATTGAATCATAAAGGACATAATATTCTTCCTAAACTAATGTAGCAAACACATTCTCTTAATGGTCCTATTAACATCAATCTATTTCCATGCTAAATTGAACTATTGCCAATGTTTTAATTACTTCTACACATAACAGTAATGATTTTCAATCATTCATTTTTGCATATTTTACTGATAAAATTAAATATATACTTATACCTTAATGGACATACAATTTGAATATATGAAGCACAAAAGATCTTTTCACTCCCAATTTCATCTCAAAATTCTTACCAGGACTTAAAAGTACATGGGTCAGATATTACGAATACAATGGAATAAAAATTGTCTTTGTAGCAGACACAGCTATGCTGATTAGATCCAAAGCTGAACTGCATGATCACAGGGTTGTTGACTGCACCCAGTTTCCAGGATGGGAAGCAGGAATTTGAAGCAGGCTTTTGGCTATTCAGCCCTTCTAGAGGTTTCAAGCTTCTGACACCAAGCAGTTGTTAGCCAAATACTAAGCCAAACTTCAATGTATGTATCTACCTATCTTCTTCTCATTCCTCTGTTCCTTTCTCCTTCCACTTTATCTTCCTCTTCTTTCTTATTATTATTCTTACTTCTTTCTCCCTTTTTCCTTCTCTAACTTCTTTGTCTTCCTTCTTTCCCTTTGTTCTTTCTTTTACCTTCTCCTTCAGTAGGAATGATCGGAGGTAGGAATATTCACTTTGAAGGACTCTTGGATCTTCTGGGATAGTGTCCCAGATGCTACCCCAAATGGGCTTTCAAGGAGTGAGTATATTGGGATGCCTGGGTGGCTCAGTCGGTTAAATGTATGCCTTTGGCTCAGGTCATGATCCCAGGGTCCTAGGATCAAGTCCCACATGGGGCTCCTTGCTCAGCGGGGAGCCTGCTTCTCCTGCCTGCCACTCCCCCCACTTGTGCACTCTCTCTCTCTGACAAATAAATAAATAAAATCTTAAAAAAAAAAAAGTGAGCATATTCCCCTACATGCAATTACCCAGGCAAACTCAATGTTACATGATCCAACCTCACTGTTCATTCCAGTCACCGCTCAAATGTTAATTCTATATAAAAATACAATCCTTTGTCACTCTCTACCTCCTGTCCTGCGTTTTTCCCATGGCATCTGACAGAGTCGCCATGTGTTTGTGAGTGATCTCTCCCCTCACTAGAAGTAAGCTCTGTGAGAGCAGAAACATTTTGTCCACAGCTGTTCCCGCAGTGCTTGGAACGGCACCTGGCACCTCGTATGCAGCCAATAAATATTAGCTATTCTTGTTGAAAACAGGCATTATTCAGCCTCAGTCAAATGTTCCAGACACAAAGCATTAAGTGTAAGGTGATAAGAAACTGTTTTGCTATGGGTGGGTCCTTTAAAGTGTAGGTTTTATTATTATTTGGGTATGGTGAGGCCAACAGACCAGATGACTGCCGTTGGAAAGATGGGTTGTTAATACTCACAGATCCCAAGAGCAGGAGGCATGCCCACACCACAGTCACCAGGGTCAGACAGGAGGCAGAGGGAAGAGAAAACCTGGGCAAGAGCCTTTATTGGTTTTTGGGGGGAATCTGGTTTTTTTTCTATGAGAAGGAACAGGGGAGGCTGCGTAAGCAGGTTTAGGACTGGCTGGTTTGAATAATTTCAGCAGGCTCTGGGGTGTAGGGGTGGTCCTTATTTGTCTGATACCTGGAGTGTGAAAGCCAGCAGAGAAGGCACTGGGGGTGTGAGCTCTGGATGGGTTGCTGTGCTTATGAAAGCCTCACTCTTTGGGCTAGGTGAGTTTTTTGCTATCTGTACGGATTAGCTAGCCCTGGAAAGGGCAGTCCTGCCACATCCAGCAAGGCTCCAAGATGTCAAAGCATCAAAAATACTGACTAAAAAGACATGACTAATACAAGGTCAAATCTGCCCTGGGTTGGTGCTGGAGGGGAAAGCAGGAGTCAGACCCTAGAGAAGGGAGGGATTCCTAAAGCCAAATGACAGGGATTGAAGTGAGGTAGCAAAGCCAACTGACTAGAGCCTACGTTGGTGGCAGAGGCCACCAGAGGCTTGGAGCAGTTATATGACATGAGTTTGGGAACCTCCTGCTGTCTTAAGGCCAGGAGATTTAGTAGAAAACAATCTGCTCTCAAGACAATTAGTTAAAAGGTGAATATCTAACACTGGCCTTTCACACATGGGTTATTTTGTTACTCCAAGTCAAAGTCTTGCAAAACTATGTGTATATAAGCATTTTTATCTATAGAATTAATCTTTGTTTATTTGAATAAAAAATACATAAAGTCCTTTTGTCATGATCTTTTCCCTGAGTATTTTTAAATACATAATTCATTTTCAATTAATTTTTCCTATTCTATTGTGCTTAATAACACAATATTGGAAATATCTCAGGTGTCTATAATAAGGAATTAAGTGTCCCGTGAGTCCCCCACACCTCTAAGATATTGCATTCTGCCCTCCAAGTGACCATTTTATTACTATTGTTGTCTGCCAAGGTCAGAAAGAAGCCTCTGGTGACCAACAAAGGTTTGTACTTCAAAAAATATGATAGTAACTTTTTCTAAGTCATGTATGCAACATATATTTATGAAGTTTTTCATGGGCTGGGCCTTGTATAAGGTGATAAACACTTTCCCTGTCTTCACAGAATTTACAGCTTAGGAGGTAAGAACAGATATTAACAAGTTTATATTCAAATATATTTTCAGGAGGCTTACACTTTTGAGCGATAAACAGTTGTTATTTATTTTTAGCTATTCTTTTATTTGTCTTCAAAAAAATCTGAGTCTGCAGGCCTCTGCATTACTATGTGGTAATCTAAAGATAGTCTTAATCAGATGTGACACTTTATTAAAATAAAGAAAAGTCAGGTAGCAGGTAGCTGTTATTCTCAGCAACAATTGCAGCAACAAGATTGACAGTGTTTCATTAATATTAAATACTAATATTAAATAATAAATTCTATGAAGACAGGGAAAGTGTTTATCACCTAATACAGGGCCAGCCCTCAAAAATATTAATAATATTAAATATTAAGTCTCTTTGCCAGCATTTTAGATCAGTTCCCCAATTATTAATTGATAGCCTATTATGGCCAAGTCACCATTCTAGACAGTAGGATGAAAAAGCTGAGTTAGAAATGGTCCCTGTCGGGGTGCCTGGGTGGCTCAGTCGTTAAGCATCTGCCATGATCCCAGGGTCCTGGGATCGAGCCCCGCATCGGGCTCCCTGCTCCGCGGGAAGCCTGCTTCTCCCTCCTCCACTCCCCCTTCTTGTGTTCCCTCTCTCGCTGTCTCTCTCTCTGTCAAAAAATAAATTTAAAAATCTTTAAAAAAAAAAAAAAGCGGGGCGCCTGGGTGGCTCAGTTGGTTAAGCAACTGCCTTCGGCTCAGGTCATGATCCTGGAGTCCCAGGATGGAGTCCCGCATTGGGCTCCCTGCTCAGCAGGGAGTCTGCTTCTCCCTCTCCCGCTCCCCTCTCTTGTGCTCTGTCTCTAAAATAAATAAATAAAATCTTTAAAAAAAGAAAAGAAAAAGAAATGGTCCCTGTCTTCAGGCAGTTGCAGTTTGGAATGTAACAGAGAACTAAAAAATATCTAACTTTGCTTTGAGTAAGCAGCAACACTTAATACAAATCCAAATTTTAGAAATTGATAGTACCTGCTATCATTTTAGAGTTTAATTAAAGTATTAAAGCTTAATCAATCCCAATATAATCCTTTGACATGGGTCTGTCAAAAGATAATTACTATAAGCTATATTACAAAAAATAGGAATTTATAATACCTTTATCTTTAAAGATACAGCTGCAAGTTCAAGGCTTTAGGATAGATAACTTCTTTCGGTTCCATTATTGTGAATCTGGGACTGCATGTGCCATCTTGTTTGGAGACGATATCCAAAGTATAAATGCAAGGCCCTTTAGGAATATGAGTCTGGGCCAAGTGGCCTCCCTGTTCAAGATGCTAGTGGTCAGTGGCCCTCAACACAATTCAGTGCAATGCTCTCGTTTGATAACAAGTGTCTTGTAAAGGTTTTTCTTGTGTGTATACAAAATAATAGAAAGTCCAACTTACTGGCATTGATAAATAATACTAGCCCCATAAAGCCAGCCCTTTGCATTGGCATCCAGAAGTGACTGGGAATGGATGAAAGATGCTGAGTTCCTTCTTTGAACTTCTGTTCATCCTGGTAATGAGACATCTAAATATACAGCTTCTCAAGCCGGACACCCAGGCATAATCCTTGATTTCTTTCTTTGCCTCACATAGTGGTTTGCCAGCATTGCCCTAACAATACCACAACCTGAGCGGCTTAACAGAAATGTACTTTCTCACGATTCTGGAGGCCACAGGCCCAATATATAGGTGTCAGCAGGGTCGTGTTCTTGTCGATGATGACTTTTCCTCCCTGTGTCTTCACATGCTCCTTCCTCTCCGTGTGGCTGTGTTCAAATTCCCTCTCCTTAGAAGGACACCAGTCTTAATTAGGCCCACCCTAAGACCTCATTTTAACTTAATCACCTCTTTAAAGACCCAATTTCCAAATACAGTCACATTCTGAGGTACTAGGGGTTAAAACTTGAACATAGGAATTTGGGGAGGACACAGTTCAGCCCCTGACACCTCACCATCTGCCTATCCACAGCGTCAGTGAATGTTTTCACCTCTCTCTGCCTCAGCCTCTACCCTGGTCCAGGCACCTAAGGTCTCCCCTGTGGTTCTAAGAGCTTCCTACGTTGTATCTCTGCTTCCGTTCCTGCACCTTCCACTTCCTGTGCAGCAGCAGGAGTGATCTTTCTCAAGCATGAATGGGATCTTGTCACTGCCATGCTTCAACTCTTACGATGGCTAACCATTGCAATAAGTATGAAACCCAAGTCCCATCATGACCTACAAGATCCCACTCTACCTTCCACCCCATTTAATACCTTTCTCCTCCTTTTGTATATTCCCAGGAGACTGGCCTTCCTTCCCACTACATTCATTCCCAATTGAGAGCATTTGTTCTCTCTCTCTGCCTGAAATGCTTTATCCCAAGATCTCTGCATAGCTAGCACTTTCCTGTATTCAGATTTCAATTCACATAGGACAATCCCAAAAATGAGATGCCTTCCCTGGCCACCCAGTTTACATCAGCACAACCCTCTTTCAAATCATCCTATTTTGCGTCCTTCTTGGTACTTTCATTTCTGAAATCATCTTACTCATTTTTTTTTACTTGTTTATTTTTCTCTATTTTTTTAGATTTATATTCAATTAATTAACATATAGTGTATTCTTAGTTTCAGAGATAGAGTTCAGTAATTCATCAGTTGTATATAACACCCAGTGCTCATTACATCCCATGCCCTCCTCAAGGCCCATCACCCAGTTACCCCATTCCCCCACCCCCCACCCCTCCAGCAACCCTCAGTGTGTTTCCTATAGTTAAGACTCTCTTATGGTTTGTCTCCCTCTCTGATTTCATCTTGTTTTATTTTCCCTCCCTTCCCCTATGATCCTCTGTTTTGTTTCTTAAATTCTACATATGAGTGAGATCATACAATAACTGTCTTTCTCTGATTGACTTATTTAGCTTAGCGTAATTATCTATCATCCCCTTTCTCACCTGCAATTAGAATCTAAACATAAATATTGCTTGTTTTATTCTTCACAATATCCTCAGTGCTTTCAAAGTGCCTTGCACGTAGTAGACACTTAGTGAATATTTATTAAAATAATCAATAAGTCTACATGTATATTGACTACACACATTTAATATACATTCTTAATACACATTAATTTAAATAAAACTATTTAATATGTTCCTTCTAAAGTCATTTTTATTCAGTAAAATAAATAATATTGTTCATTACTGACCCTCCAAATGTCATATATTCATTATATAAAATGACACATTCATTGGCATTTGGGTAATACAATATAAATTTACTTTTACTGCTCCTAAGTATTATGGTTGCCTTTCATCAAGGAGACTAATATCAAAATCAACCTATCATAACAAATTATGTCAATAATATTAAATCAATAAATCCTATGTGTTTTCTTAAGCACCTTCTTCTAATATCCAATCTACTATTCTTGAAAAGAGGTTTAAAATATGTAAAGTGGTAGACCAGGTTAAAGTCAAATTTGCACTCTATTTGATATATTCATATTTATAAAAGTAATTGGGAATACTTAAAAAACACAAGTTATATTCTTAAAAACAATCCCTTTTTATCAGAGAAAGACATGTATCATATGATCTCACTGATATGAGGAGTTCTTAATCTCAGGAAATAAACTGAGGGTTGCTGGAGTGGTGGGGGGTGGGAGAGATGGGGTGGCTGGGTGATAGACACTGGGGAAGGTATGTGCTATGGTGAGCGCTGTGAATTGTGTAAGACTGTTGAATCACAGACCTCTACCTCTGAAACAAATAATACATTATATGTTAAAAAAAAAAAAAAAGGAGGGGAAGAATGAAGGGGGGGAATCGGATGGGGAGATGAACCATGAGAGATGATGGACTCTGAGAAACAAACAGGGTTCTAGAGGAGAGGGATTGGGGGATGGGTTAGCCTGGTGATGGGTATTAAAGAGGGCACGTACTGAATGAAACACTGGGTGTTATACGCAAACAATGAATCATGGAACACTACATCAAAAACTAATGATGTAATGTATGGTGATTAACATAACATAATAAAAATATCCCTTTTTTTTACAATTATTCCAACTGAAGACTTTACTCATTTTGAAACTATTTGAGAGTTAAAAGTCAACTAATGAAAAGAAACCCATGTTACTATGTCATGTGGCAAATCAGCTTACTGCATGAAGTCCAGAACTACATGGTTAACCTGGTTCACTATTCTCACCATCTCTAGCAGATAACATTACCGTTCTCCAAGTTACTTCATATTGACCTTGTCCTTTTTTCAAAAAGAGCATGTAACCTGGCCAGGACATGCTCCCTGCCCATATCACTTATGAGGAAATACATACACAAAGAAGTAGTGATATATCCAGAGAACTTCCTTCCCTGGCAGGGTGCAAGCTAATCCTTATGAAAAAGCATAGGAGGGAAGCACCTATAATCTAGAAAACCATCTATCTGTTGACAGTTTCTTCAGGTTAAGATAACACTATCTAAGGGTCCCTAGGTGGCTTAGTTGGTTAAGCGTCTGCCTTCAGATCAGGTCATGATCTCAGGGTCCTGGGATCTAGCTCTGCATCAGGCTCCCTGCTCAGCAGGGAGTCTGCTTCTTCCTCTCCCTCTGTCCCTCCCCCACTTGTGCTCTCTCTCTCTCTCTCAAATAAATTTTAAAAATCTTTAAAAAAAAAAAGAAGTAACACTCTTTGATAAGGGAAATTCTGACTACGATTTCTAATCCTTAGATGGTGCCTACACTGCTCAAACCTTTTCCTAGAGACTTTTGTTTCTACTGTATTCACAACTTCTCACAGACTCAGTTATCAGTTTAAATATGGTTGAAGCCCTGAAGATAAAGAGCTTGCTAAGTTGGAAACATAAGCTGTCAGGAAAATTGCCCATTTCTGATTGCCAAAAGGCCTAAGCTGTAATGTTATAACCTATGTGGAAACCTATAGCATCCTGCATGTTGTGTAACTGGGTGGGTGTCTGACAAATAGAGATTTCAATTCCGGTTGAGTCCACGACACAGGTATGTAGAAAGCCCACAACACTCCCTGACACTGGAACAAACTATGGTGGTAACGAAGTTTTACTTTGAAGTTACTGGCTTACCCTTTGGCTTTTGTGCTGCTTAGAATATTTTCTGTGTCGCTCAAATATCTACTGCTTTCATGTATCTTCTGCTTTCACATTAATCCCAAAAAATATCTGTAATTCACTCTTAATAAGGATTGCTGAAAATGTAACCTCTCCTAAAGAGAGTATATTTCAATTTCTCGTTTAGGTTATTGGTACTCTACCTCTTGATACACAGGAAGGTAGGACATCAGCTCCAGGCTGGTGTGAAGGGAACAAGGCCCCAAATCATGCAGGCTACAGGCTTATGTAACTAACCTGCGCATTCCAGGATTAACACCACAGAAAAGTGGCCAGTGGTAAAAATTCCAGTTTCCAACTTAGATCAACTCATAGTTGATATCCAAGAGGAGGACAAGTTGATTTTTTGGTCTTAGCAATAATGATGACAAGATAATGAGCTTCTAGGTGATAGCAATAGTCAAATTCTTGCAGATAGTTCTGGAAGAACACTGTAATTCTAGATGGCCCACCCATTTAAATAAGAGTCCCACCAGAAGCAAATGGCATGTAGGAAAGATTCAGCATCTAATTAAAGAGGAGAGAATATTGCTAAGAACCAGAAAATATCAGAGTCCTGATCAAGTGACCTAGGGATCAGAATAGAAGTTCAGTTCTGATTTAAAAGACAAAGAGGGTAAAAGCCCAGTCATAGAGAATGAGTGTGTTAGTCCAGGGTTCTTCGAGAAGGATATGCCAAGACAGGACTAACCGAGCCAGGATTTTGTTAGGAGAAAGCCGTAAGAGGTAACAGGGAGGGAGCAGGGAGACAGGAACAGCTGAGAGATAGGGAGGTAGGTCTGAACAAAGCAAAGAGGGCAGGAGGGCTGGGTGAAGAGTCCTAGATGCTGAGCAGTCTAAGAAAGGTGTGTCAGGCCTTAGGAGAATTGCAGATCTAAAGTTGGGCATCAGATGAGTCCTGTGTCTATAAGGAATAGAACTGCTTAGTGTCCCTGCCACTCTCAATCATCCTGGGAGCAGCTCAAAGAATATAATAATTAAAATATTTTATCTTATTTCATGTTATCATACTTCTAGTAGTTATCATTATATATTATATTTAATATTCTTTTAAAGAACAAAAGAAAGACTGGAAAGAAAGAATAAAGAGCCAAAAAGTGATCTGGTCCAGTCCTCTAGCTTTGGACCAAAGTGACCCAGGAAAAATGCAATGTTGTTGGTAACCAACCCCAACAACCCCGCGAGAGTAATGCGTGTACTTGTCTCAATCTCTCCCCTCCACTGCCATTCTCCTCTGCACAGACATGTCCATGAAAGATGACCTATGAATGCTGGAACAGTAGTGCCTCCTTTGTCCCCACATCTCCTGTGACTCCTCAATAGCTCATTATCAATTTATTCACACTGAATCCCCAGTGCCCACAACTGGACCTGGCACATAGTAGGCATATATATTTTAATGAATGACTAAATGATTTAGTGAATGAATTTAACTGAATTGAATAGCAGTCTGGGGAAACCAGGCTTGGCTGACACCAGGGGTTTTCAAATAAGGGAATGCCTTGGTTAAGCAGTAAGTCATCTTTGTGGAGTGACTGACCTAATCTCAAATTCAGGAAACTTCTCAGGATCTAACTCACTGCCTTCCCCACTGCTCCCTCAACCATGTCAGAAGGAATACGTATGCCAAAATTCCGTGGATTTAAGTGGATCCATAAGCCGAAACTAGTTTCACATAACACAATAAATGTAGAGAATGTGTTTTGCAACCAATTCTAATGACAAAAAAAAATTTATTTGGCATGGGCTTGCCTGAAAAGATAAACATAGCGTATTATATTCAAAACAAAGGAAGAATGGCCCCAAGCATTCCTGTGGAAAGACATGAAGTCTGTTCCAAATCCTGTGGTACAGATAGTACCCTGGCAGATAAAGTTAATCACTATTCTGTGTCACTAATAAGGAAACACTTAGAAAGGGATCATCAGGTTAAATCCACATTTACTTATGGAGCTCCTGTTGAATACCCAGCTCTCCACTAGGTACTGAGGAAGATCAAATTAAAAGTATACATGATAGGAAATATGAAATCTCTTTACAGAGGTCATTAACATTCATGAGACAATTAGCAAACAATCCCTAGAAGTCTGCAATGTTGAGTAGTGTGGGACACAGTGTTTGTTCTCTGGGAGCTCAGCAGCAACAAGTGCAGGTGCTAAGAAACCTTCTTGGGGACATTGAACTTTGTTCACAATCTTGACCCATGGATAAGACTTGTATGGACAAAATGAAAGTGGAAGGACCCCCACCCCCAGCTTCAGAAAGACAAGAAGGAATGTGGTATGTGTGATGGGCATTCAGGTGTTAGACATTCTGATAGGCAGGGTATGTGCAGAGAAATGATGAGAGCAGTGTGAATGCCAGTGGGGCGAGGCTGTCAACCCCTAAAGAGGGGCTTGACATAATGGGGGGATTAGGAAGATTAACTTCCCCAATACTAGTTGAAGTCCCAACTTTAGAAGAACTTAGAATGATCCCTGAGAAAGAGAAAGAAACTTACTGCTACAAGTGAAAGATCTCCACTACAAGAACTGAGTTGAGCTTACGTTCACTGGATGAGCAGGGTGGTGTCAAGAAGAGGAAGTATTCACTGGAAAAGTGATCCTGCCCTTCTGGCCCTTTAGGCTTCCTCCCTTGGCCCAGGGCATCCTCCTGGCCAACATGAGGGGTCACTGCAAGGTGATGTACCAACATATCTGGTTATGGAAGGAAATTTCAGGAAAGGGAAGGCTAAATCTTTTCCCCTGTGTCCCTCCTTCTATCCCTGGGATAAGACAGAACCAGTGAGGCATGGGTCCAGACAAGCAGGTGCAGGAGTATGTCTGTGGTAAGAACTGGCCTGGAGATGTGATAGAATGAAACCAGGGATCCAGAAATCATAAGAAATCAAGATCTCTGCATACAGTTGTAGATCCTCAAAAACTCCCTTAAATCTAGCAAAATGCAATAATGAGAATTACAAGATATAACATGATCTGGAAAATCTCCCCAGATCCTCACGCATTCTGCAATAATCAGCTTGTCTGGTGAGCACCAGGCTTCCCACACTTTACCACGAAGCCCAGAGTAAATTCTCTTATCCCCTCCAAAATCTTAGTTGTTGCCCAGGGAAGCCAAATAACAGGCACCCTGTGTAAACCACTCCTGCTCAGTTTGGTATTCAAACTACAAACGACTCATGGAATTTGAAAACTGGAAAGTCTATAAAAAATCCAAGAGCTTGACCAGGTAGTTGCTGCTGTCCCATCATCTTGTAATGTACTTTGTCACTTTGAAAGGAGAGAGAGATTTTACAACCCTCTTAAATTCCTTGCAGCCCCTTCAAGGGATGGAACTCTGTATTTCCAAAACACACTATAATCCCCAAGTAGCTAATGAGTCATTTAATAAAAACATACTTATTGAACACCTGCTACATGCTTAGCAGTGCCCTAGGTAGAGAGATAGGAAGATGTGTAAGGCGTGGTTTTTGAGGTAAAGATGCTCACTACTTAATGGTTGAAACAGTGCACAGTTAAAGAATAGCTTAGAAAAAAAACATACAAATAACCAACAGTTACTGGAAAGATGCTCAACATCACCAATCATCAAGGAAATGCAAATCAAAACCACAGTAAGGCTTACCTCACACCTGTCAGAATGGTTTATGAAAAAGACAAATAATAAGAATTGGCAAGGAGGTAGAGAAAAGGGAGCCCCTGGGCATTGTTGGTGGGCATTTAAGTTGGTGTGGCCACTCTGGAAAACACTATGGAGATTCTTCAAAAAATTAAAAATAGAACTACCATATGATCTAGCAATTGCACTTCTGGGTATTTACCCAAGGAAAATAAAAACAGTAATTCGAAAAGATATGCACCCCCATGTTCACTGCAACATTATTTATAATAGCCAAGATATGGAAACAACCTAAGGCCCACTGATGAATGAATGGATAAAGAAAATGTGGTATAGATATACAATGGAATATTATTCAGCCATAAAAAAAGAATGAAATGTTGCCTTTTGTGACAACATGAATCAAACATGAGGGCATTATGCTGAGTGAAATAAGTCATATAGAGAAAGACCAATACCATGATCTCATTTATATGTGGAACCTTAAAACACAAAAACAAAAACACCAAGCTCATAGACACAGAGAATAGATTGGCGGTTGCCGGAGGTGAGGAATAAGGAGCAGGGAAAATGGGTGAAGGGGTCAAAAGGTACAAATTTCCAGTTATAAAATAAATAAGCTATAAGTATGTAATACACAGCATGGTGACTTTGGCTAATAATACTGTATCATAAAAGTTCTCATTATTAGAAAAAAATTTGAAACTATGTGTGGTGACAAATGTTAACTAGACTTACTGTGGTGATCATTTTGCAATATATAAAAATATTAAATAATATCATATACCTGAAACCAATATAATATTATATTTCAATTATGCATCAATTTAAAAAAAACAATAAAGTATACTTCTTATAGTAAAAATAACAACAACAATAGTTTAGAATACTGTGAAACTGACTAGAAAAGGATTAGGAGGTCAGAAAAGAGAGAGTCTGGTGGAACCTAGAATTTTGGGAAAAGCTACCCACAATGCATCACCACCCACATGAGTGCAAAACCCTAAACATGCTGGGCAACAAGCCCAGTTGGAAACATTTGCTCTGAGTCAGAGCCTTGGGGAAACAAGGTGTTAGCATCATTTAAGAAAATGGTTCTCCCTTCTGAAAAACAAACTGAGGGTTCTAGAGGGGAGGGGGGTGGGAGGATGGGTTGGCCTAGTGGTGGGTATTGAGGAGGGCACGTTCTGCATGGAGCACTGGGTGTTATGCACGAACAATGAATCATGGAACACTTCATCTAGAACTAATGATGTAATGTATGGGGATTAACATAAGAATAAAAAAAAAAAAAAAGAAAATGGTTCTCCTTGGTGGACTTGTCTTCTTATAAAGTAGAACCATTCAATAAGTAAAATTAAGTCTTACAGAAGACTATTTTGCACTTGTACTGTAAGAAGTTTCCAGGAAACAGACTCTAATCTAAGACAGTAGCTACCAGAAAGAGAGCCAGCTGTGTTTGTAGAGGCTGAATGGGCCTCTGGAATGACATCTGGACTAGGGTAAGAACATCTCTTATAATAAGTAAGGTGACCATATCATTTTTCAATTAAACCAGACTACTTTTGTGAGTGAGAGAGGGCACTATTAATAAAGATGCCAACACAGCAGTTCCAAGACTGTGTGGAGTAAACCAAGATGCATGGCCACCCTGCTTATGAAAAACTACCCTCTCTACCAACCTGACCTTTCTCTAATGGTCAAAGTTCCACTGTTAGAAATACATTCCTTTGGTTTAAGACATTGCTGTCTCTTAAAAGCCAAATTCCCCTTTCATGAGTTGCCATATCAACCCTTTCTTAGTCATTCACCACTTAGTGTGACTGTTATTCAGATCCCTTGCAGAGACATCATTACCTGGAGAGAAGGCTTTGAAAGGTTCAGGTGGGAGATACACCTCCCTCTGACTCACACATTCCTGTGCACTCTCCCAGGTGCATGCCCACCCTCCCTGTGCACTCTGACAGGTGTGTGCATTGCTCTTGTGGTCCCCAGGGCTGACAGGCTTTTCCTCTCTCTCTCACTACATTTTTTGTCCTCATGCTTCAAGACCTAACTCAAACACTGATGCCACTGCAAATCTTTCTCCAGTCCCTTCCCGTAGGGTAAACTCCTTACCCTTCTGAGTTTGAAAGACCCTTTTATAAGCCTCTGTTACTGTGCTGATCATCATCAAAAATGTATCATCAGCAGCAGTGTGTGTGGCATACTCCCATCTTTATGTTCTACCACAGTGCCTGGCACCTAATAAATACTCCATGCACATTCATTCCCTTCCCCCTACCTTTGTTCCCCTCAAGAGGAGCCGGCAAAGGGTCACAGCCCCATCGCTTGTTAGCTGTGTGACCCTGTGCAGCTTAACCTCTGTAAGTCTCAATTTTTTCTCTGTAAAATGGAGACAGTAATACACCTGACTCCCCAGGTCATTACAAAAATAAATGAAATAATGTGTAATAGCATGGAGGACATTAGGAGAAGGAAGGGAAAAATGAAGGGGGGGTCAATCAGAGGGGGAGATGAACCATGAGAGACTATGGACTCTCAGAAACAAACTGAGGGTTCTGAGGGGAGGAAAGTGCGGGGATGGGTTAGCCTGGTGATGGGTATTAAAGAGGGCACGTTCTGCATGGAGCACTGGGTGTTATACGCAAACAATGAATCATGGAACACTACATCAAAACTAATGATGTAATGTATGGTGACTAACATAACATAATAAAATTAAATTAAATTTAAAAAATAAAATAAAATGCTTAGCTCACTGCCTGGTACACAGTGAATGACCAGTCAACACAAACAATAGTGGTTATTATTAGTGGTAAATCCCAATACCACCCAGTCATTTCCTGAGCATCAGGCACGGTGTAAAGCATTTTACGTACTGTATCCTAGAGTCTGCACTAGAACAATGCATTCTTAGGGGCTGGTACTCTGTCCTCTTTTTGTTGTTGTTGCATCCCAATGCCTCAAACAGTGCCTGGCACATCATAAGTGCTCCATTAATATTTGTTGGACAACCCTCTGAAGTATTATCTTCTCCATGCTTTCTAAAGTAGATATTCTCATTACACTCATTTTATAAGATATTGGAAAAGACACACCCTAAAGTCATAAACTTTTGTTGGTTTAATTAATTTGAACAGCTCAATTTCTTCATTAGTAAATTGAGAATCATGGTAATAATTATCTGACAAGGGTGTTAGAAGATAACAAATGGAAAGGAAACACTTTCTAAATAGTTGTTAGTATTCTACAAATGTTCCTTAATCTCAATCTGATCATCATCCAGTTCTTAGAAAGTCTAGTGTGAACTTCAGGGTGCTGTCAGCCTCAGTGGTTTAAGCTATGAAAAAACAGCATGGTATTTTGAGGACATGGAGAGCTGGGGCCAACCAGGAGATCGACTCCCCACTCATGGGGAGGTGAAGGAGCCCTGGTAATGCCTTCCTGGTCGTAACACATTTCTGCCTCCTGGTCCTCCATCATGCTCAGGGTCCGAGCTGAAGAGGCAACTCCAGGGCACTTTGAAAAATGTTTTCTCATTGTTTCTCAGTCGTGCTCACTTTAATCTATCACATAACTCTGAGGACATTTTCATTCATCTGTTTAAGTACCTGGAATACCACCACTTATGTCCCTAAAGATGCTGTCAAGCTGCGGGAACTTAGAGGAAAAGACCCCCAAGCTCATGACTTTACTGATTACTTTTGGGTAATAGACATTTCCGCAGTCTTGTTAAGTCACAACCACACTCTTAATTCAGAAAATGGAAGATCTGGTCTCTCAGCAATAATCAAAAACTTGGACTTCATTTAAAGTTCTAATCTTTTCTCTAGTGCCTCCACGTGGGCCTGCTGCTGGGGGAACCTAAGGTCCTGGAAGGGGGCATAAAGCTTTTCTTTACCACTTAATGCTTCCACTCTTCTTCCCCATGATGCCAATGGGGAGGTTTCTGAAGCTTCCAGAAAGGCCAGGAAGGGAGTAGAAAGAGGGAAGGGAAAGAGAGGTTTAAAAAAGGCCGAGTAAGGGACAGGGTGGAGGGCTGGTGGAGATCTAGTTTCATTGGTATTATCATATTGCAGCTTCCAGGTCTCTGGGCAGGTAGATGTTTAAAACTAGTTCTTACTTGTATGGATGTCTTGGCTTATACTTCAGGCACCCCAAACAATGGTGATCTCTCCCCAATAATTCTCTTGACCCGGAAGAATGAACCCTATCCTGGCAAACACTTCTGTAGCCCTATTAGACGGGACCTAATATGGCCCCATATTTGCTCTCTCTTGGTGAATCACATCTGGCCCTCAGAAAACCCTTACACATGCTTTGTCTCAATAAACTCTGGGAATGCTGGCCAAACACAATATAAACACAACTCCCTGTCACAGTTAGCCAGCCCAAATCCCATCCTCTAGATTTCCCAGGCAAGATCAGGTAGACAAAAATTCCATGGAGCTCCCAAACTGCTCTTTAGGTGGTAGGATTGAGCCCCTTGCCTCATGTTTGCCTCAAGAAGCAGGTCTTTTGATTCCATTTCTTTGATGGGAAAACAACACACAGCACACCAACAGCTCTTTCCAAAGAGATCTACTCCAAAGATTCTCATGCTCCACGTTCTTGACTCTCTTATATTCTCAGTTCTAGTAGCTGAAACTTCCTTTTTAACAAGAGGCTCTCAGGAACAAATTAAATCAACTTTTTGACAGTTGGATATGTCCAACAAGAAAGATCCTCTTAAGCAAATGAAATGCATTTGTGTCATCTTTGGCTTATATTTTCTATTTTTAAGAAGGTTTACTGAGGCTTAGTCAATAAAGTAAGAGATTTGTGGAATGTTGAAAGGACTTTAGTAAATATCTAGTTCAACTTGTTCATTTTACAGAGGAGTGATCTGAAGACCAATAAGAATTATCACAAAATATACAACCAAGGGGCACCTGGGTGGCTCAGTCGGTTAAGCGTCTGCCTTTAGTCCTGAGATCAAGCCCCATGTAGGGCTCTCTGCTCAGCGGGGAGCCTGCTTCTCCCTCTCCCTCTACCTGCTGCTCCCTGTTTGTGCTCTCTCTCTCTCTCTGTGTCAAATAAATAAATAAATATTAAAAAAAAAAAGTAACAAAAAGTTAAAAACTTGTTTAAAAACAAAAACAAAATATACAACCAAAAGAATAAATCACTGAGGATTTACTGTATTACTATTAGAGAAGAATAGAGTTTGTTTGGGTATTCTAAGAATACGGGAATGGCTCCCATTTAATACCACACATAACCCACTGTGCTAGATGGTGCCTAGTGACACTTGGCACATCATCCCCACTCCCCCCCCTTGGGTTCCCCCCTCCATCACAAGGAGTGGAAGGCTAAAAACTATATTTCTAAGACTTCCTTGCAGTTAGGGCTTGGATGCAATTTAGGTTTTTCCAGTGAGATAGATATCTGGGCTTGGAAGGCAAAGGGAAGCAGAGGCTGAATTTCTGTGACTGTGTTGATCTGTAATCATTTTCCAACAGGTGTGTTTACATCAGCCAAACTCCACATCCCACCCTCTGGAGGTGTCTGTGGTGACAGCAGCAATTCCTGTCCTTTGGATGGTAGCTCTAGAGGTGTGATTTACAAGGCCTGTGGCAGGCAGACTCCTGGTTTTTGCTCCTCAACAGTCCTTCCATCTGTTGCACGCACCTAATTCCTGTACTAAGTCCCTTTCTTTGTGAACTAGAATGGTTACTGCTTTCTGCACTAAATCAAGAGTGATATGCATATAAATCACAACATAAAACCTCAAAGATGGAACTACCTTATTTGAGGCATCAATCAGTCAACAGATTCCCAAACAACTACCTCCTAAATATCTCTTATGTCTCTCTATTCTCCATTCCCCTGACACTGCTCTACTTCAGGCCCTCAGCATCTCCATTCTAGACTATCGAAATTACCTCCTGGTACCCCTGATTCTAGCCACTATCCATATGAATCTAGCTGTCTAGCTAGATGTCTATTCTGTCTAGCTTCCACATGAATCTGATCTTTTCTGATCTTGTCACTACCCTGCTCAGAATTCTTGAATGGATCACGATAACCTAGAAGATGGTATCCAACCTGTTGAGTGTAGCACTTCAATATCCTTCAGAATCTGGGCCCTGCATGTTCAATTTACCTTCTGCTATCCCCATTACCTATGGCTTCAGCAACACAGAACTAATTGTAGCTCGCTCTATCGAGTTCTTGTACTTCTCTGTGCATTTGCACATATTTTTCTATCTGTCATGTGTTCCTTGCTCCTTGACTGCCTGGCAGGCATCTCTTCTTCCTTCAAGACTCAGTTCTCTTCTCACTTCCTCTTGAAGTCTCTCTTATTCTTCTCTTAGGTGGACTCATGTTCCTGCCTGAGTGCTGGCACTCACTGAATCAAACTTCCATTGCAACATCAATCATCTCTCTCCATTAGACTGTCTGCTTCTGTGTGGAAAGCACTGAGTCTTTTCATCTTTGAATCCCCAAGAGACTACTATAACACATGACATATGGTAGGTACTCAGAAAAATGAAAGGAAGGGTGGGAGGGAGGAAGGGGGAGAAGGAGACTATAGAAGCAGGAAAGGTGGGAAGAAGTGGGAAGGAGCCGGAGACAAGATTCAGGGACTTCACCATTCTGTCCTTTGAGTTCACTAGTTTTACAAACTCAACATCTCCAATAACTAGCTCAGCTCCTCACATCATGCCTTCCTAAGCTTTCAGAAAATTGAGGGTTCTTTTCTAGAACCTAACAGTCCAGGTGCACAGCCTTTGTTTATATATTCTATAGTTCCAAAGCAACAATAAATAAAAGAACCATTGTTCCTTTAATCTCCCAGAGGTTTCATCTTACAGCTTCAGTGAACTATATCAGTTATTTTTATTTTTTGGAGCCAGGACCAGGGACCTCATTCTTGCCCTTTCCCTCTCCCTTTCTTCCTCTGCTTCCCCATCCCCTCCCATGTTCTGCTATCCCTACCACACTCAGTGCTTCTCTTCCAGGTTTTAAGGGGCACTACACCATGAAATATACAAGGAAAAAGGTATTTTTACTTTAAGACTAATAACTCCTCCCCCTTCCTCAGTTTTTACATCAAAAGACATTGTTAAATACCATCTTCTTCTACATTTAAAGAACTGCTGGTTCTCTGGGGAAAGGAAGGCAGTTCATTAAGACTAAGACCCCTTAGAACCAAGCATTCAAAGTGAGTAGGGATGATTTGGAACAGTGGATTTCATGCAGAAGGCTTGAGTTCTGGTTCCAACTTCTTTACTTAGCTGTGAGATGTCGAAGAAGTAATTTCTAATCTTCTTGGAGTGATTATTGCTACATTTGTAATTGATAGCATTAGACTAATGAACTTCAAGGTCCTTCCTGCTCCAAAATTCACTGACTCTGCTATGTTGAGCATCTTGAATAATCAGGAGAAGAAGCCAGATTTATTATCTTACTATAGCAAAAGTGGTAAAAATAATAAGCATAACTTGTTAATGTGCATCTATGTCTTCTTGTGTTAAGGTGAGGATCCTGACGCACAAACCTTGGCTGGTTCTTCCTACTGAAAAATCCCAAATATTCAGGGACACTCTTCTGAAGAAACTCTCTCCAGACCCTCCTTCCTGGCAACCGTGGAGAAGAGAGTGGCCATTGTCGGAGCTGGTGTCAGTGGCCTGGCCTCCATCTGGTGCTGCCTGGAAGAGGGGTTGGAGCCCACCTGCTTTGAGAGGAGCAGTGATGTTGGAGGCCTGTGGAAATTCTCAGTTAGTGGGACATCACTGTGATACCAATAGAAGGGAGATGGGTTCCTCTGTAAATCAAATCTGATCAGTTCTATTCAGACTTGGGAGGTAGGTCACAAAAGCTCCAGATCTGGAAAGTAAAATTTTCTCTCTCCCATCATGTTATTATTGTCCAATAACTCAAAACTACTAGCTCATAAAACATTGTTACCTTCGTAACAGAGCCCAGATCTTGAGGCTGTAAAGGGTGCTAATGTCAGTAATTTATAACAAAAACAAAAACAAAAAACATATCACTGCCTTCCCTGTGTAACTGAAAGGATTCTATCCCTGTTCACTGTTGCTCAGAAAACCTAGGAATGTGGGGGTGGGGGAGAAAGAAAGAAAGAAAGAGAAAAAATTAGAGTCAGAAGTTCTGAGCTATAGTCTCAACCTTAGGTTTTCTGGGAAGATTAATTTTTTCTTTCTTTTTTTTTTCTGGACCTCAAATGCTCATTTGTCAAATGTTGAGGTTGGAGATTAGGTTTCCTCTAATATGCCTTCCAATTGTAATGGGATGTGATTCTATAATTAACTCATGTCTATTGCAAAGACATTGTAAGTTATGATAAATAATGATTGCGTGTGTTATGTGTGTGGTTATTGAATACTCTGCAAACCCCAAAACCAGAGAGAAGAATGATTGTCTTTGCCATTCAGTCTCATTGTTGGACAAATGATATAATCAGAAAATATTCATTATAAAAACAATTTTTAAATTTTGAAAGCCAGGTTGGGGAAACTTCTATCCTTTCTGTCCTGAATTTCCCAGCCATTGTGATTGAATGTAGATGATACATATTTGACATGAAGACATTATATCCACACCATTCGCCTTGTAACCAAATTCTGTCTTGGTCTCAGTACTTGCCCAAACCACAACAACACGTTGCTCTACTAGAACATATCAGTGCTAACTTAGGACATATTTATATTCATCTCAAGAGGTTTTTTTTTTTTTTTTTAGTGAGAGGTCTTATAATCCTGAATGTATCATATGAGATATAAGATCATTTCCATTAGGAAATAACCAATAGTTATTTTTTTTAAGGATGCGATTTTCTTTACTTATATTTGTTCAGGGAGATGTGGCCAGATTAGCCTAAATCATGAAATGGTTCTCTATGATCTCATCAGCAACAATTAAATGCTGCTTGAACACCTATTTTGGCAGAGTTTTGTGCCAGGTACTGAGATGAAAAATATGTGACATAATTATTCTACATAAACAGTTTCCAATCCTTTCGGTGAAGGATCCATGATCCTTTGATAGAAAATGCACAAAAATTCCTTTGATGGCAAAATCTTTCCTGAAGTCATATGGTCAGAAAACATGAGTTGAATTTGACATTAGGCTAGTTATAATCTTTATTTGTCCCACTTTGTGTTTCACTGCAGAAATGTTCTTGCGTTTG
>NC_138374.1:88994175-89015427 GCF_054177405.1 Leptonychotes weddellii
GAGTCACTTAATTTCTTTGTCTTGATTTCCTTGTCTTTTAAAATAGGGATACTAGTATCTGCCATTCAGAGATGTTATCAAGATTAAATGTCAAACTGTAAATCCTTTAGCAGAGGGCCTAGCCCACAGTAAGTACTCAATAAATATTAGCTATGATTACTATCAAAATATGAGTTCCCATACTGCAGGTTTTTTAAGGCACTGTAAGTACTTAGTTGGGGGTTTATTGTCGAAAACCACTAAAAGGATAAATGCACTTCAACTAGGAAGCTTTGTTTTAAAAATTAAGACTGATAATAGGAATTTTTTAAAAAATGAAAACAGCGAGTCTTCATCATTTCTCCTGAAAATCAACTCAAACCACTCCTCATGTTCCACTTAGGCCTACATCAGTTTCAAGGCCACTACCTCCACAGCAGGGACTTTAAGAACCCAGAAGCCTTCAAGGGGAAGAGGGTCCTTGTGATCGGCCTGGGGAACTCAGGATCTGACATTGCTGTGGAGCTTAGTCCTCTGGCTGCACAGGTATACTGTGAGAAACAAAGCTGGGGTATAGCTATGCTCTAAAATCAAAGCTTAGGCTCTGCGGCTCGTGTTTGCCATGTCATAAGACAAGGGATCCACCTATTGCATAGGCCCATTGAATCAAGGAGGACTTCAGACATTCTCCCTGTGAATCAAGGTAATGTGGCCCAGGCTGGCAAGGAAGTACATTCTGCCGGATCCAGAAGTAAGTGTACGTGTGTATATATGTATATATAAGAGTGCATTTTTTTGTTTTAATTTTGTGTTCTGATCACTTCTAAGCAAACTGTTGCTAGTTGGGATCCACCTTTATTTATATAACAGTATTTCTTATCATCTACCATACAAAAGGCATTGTGCTTATCATTCCGAAAGTCTGGAAGACATGTACGATTTGGTTCTTACTGTCATTTATCCACTCAAAAGCCAGTGCTCAACAAACACTGGGCACATGTTATATGCCAGAACTATGTCCGACTAGAAATAAACACAGAAATAAGTCAGAATACTTCTTGACTTCCAGGAGCAGTCAGTGGGTGGAGGTGAGATGACAGGCACGAAGGAGGTAATAAAAATGCCACACATTAGGTGTGGAGATGGCAGCACCATAAAAAGAGAACCTAGCTTAGCCTGGATGAAGTCAAAGAAGGCTTCCCAAAGGACTCTAAGCTAAATCACCCATGACCAATAGACCCTGAAGAACTTATTTTTAAGGAAATACATGCTCAATAAACAAATTCTTAAGTGGATGTAAATAAAACTTAAGGAATTTTTTGGAGTTCAATTCCCTTGGGTTGTCACAAAAGTGGCATAATAGACAAGCAGCTGGGCTTGTCTCAGAGCTGAGACAGCTGCCATGGTTTAGGTGCCTAGCAGAGGTCATGGAGTGGGTGTGTAAGAAGGACTGGAAGAGACTTCAGACAGAGAACTGAATTAACTCTTTGGCATCTCTTCAGCCTAATTTCAGGTAGAGATTTAGCTACATTTCTTCCACCCAATCCAGCAACTACCACCATCCACTACCACTGAGGCTCTGGACTGGCTGGTACCCACCAGTCCTACCATCGATGTCTCTGACTCTGTGAAGATTAGGCCCATCACAACTGAATACACAGCCCTCTTGTTCCAAGATGACAGGTTCTCATTATTTCAACAACTGTTCACTACCCCCTTGGGGTGTAGAGGCAGAGTAGTTCTGTCTCTACCTAGTTTCAGTCATGGTCTATTCATCTTGACCCAACTCTTTAAAAATGCTTCTGCCTGGATATTGAGGGAAATGTATGGAGATGTTCACAGAATATGTCCATTGTGTACATATCTGCTT
The DNA here is from genome assembly GCF_054177405.1 of Leptonychotes weddellii. Classification (NCBI taxonomy): domain Eukaryota; kingdom Metazoa; phylum Chordata; class Mammalia; order Carnivora; family Phocidae; genus Leptonychotes; species Leptonychotes weddellii. The sequence continues at coordinate 88,996,025 of NC_138374.1, forward strand.
CTTTCTTACAGAGTGATATTGAAATCCATGTTGCCTTCCCCACCAGGTCATCAGCAGCAGCAGAAGGGGTTCCTGGGTCATGAGCAGGGTTTGGGATGATGGCTATCCTTGGGACATGGTGTATGTGACCCGTTTTGCAACCTCCCTCCGGAATGCCCTTCCTTCATTTGTCTCTGACTGGTTATATGTCAGGAAGATGAACACATGGTTTAAGCATGAGAACTATGGCCTGATGCCTTTAAATGGGTACTACAAGTAACTCCTATTTTATCATCCAAAAAAGTGGGGCACTAGTTTCAGTGGAAATTTTTCTCTCTAGGTCTAACTTTAATCAGCTCACTGAGGTTATTGGGATTAAACTGAGGACTGCATAACTGACACAGTATACTCGGAGATCATGCATGCGGTGAAAATCTTACTGAAATGACTCTAGTGGGGAAAGGTATATGGGAAAATACAAAATGGCAAAGGAGCAGACAGCTAGATACCCCTGACATGCAAGATTCATCTACGGTAGCTACGAGCTATAGCATAGAATTTTGAAGGCTGAGCCAATTCATGAATTGTCCTTTTGCGGAACATCTTATCCATGTTTTGGGTGAATGGGGATAGCAATAATAATAGCTACTCCCCAAGACTATCATGGTATGCAGTAAGATAAAAAAATTAAGGCATTTTGTAAACTATAAAGCTTTACAAATATTGGTTCTTATTAATCTTAAATTTTCCAATATGCTTCTAAAGAGCAATGAACAAAGTAGTATTAATCAACATGTCTCAGAAAGCAGAAAATCTCGAAATGAAAGTGCACACTTCCTTAACCACAGAGTCTGGGATTTTAGCAGGACAGTCAGGATGCATGGAACATGTAAAACAATGAAGATTCACAAAACTGATGTAGCCTTTAAAATTAATATTTGTTTATATACTTCTGTATAGAGACAAAGCCCAACACCTACTAACTAGAAAGGCATTCTAGGGGCACCTGGGTGGCTCAGTCAGTGAAGCATCTGACTCTTGATTTCAACTCAGGTCATGGTCTCGGGGTCGTGAGGTCAAGCCCCGTGTCCGGCTCCATGTGGGCATGGAGCATGCTTAAGATTCTCTCTCTTTCTCTCTCTCCTTCTGCCCCTCTGCCCCTCCCACCCCACTCACATGCTCCCTCTCTAAAAAAAAAAAAAAAAAAAGGAAAGAAAGGAAGAAAGAGAGAAAAAAAGAAAAGCATTCTTGGCAGAAGAATCAGTATATCAATAAAAAAACTATTAAAGTGGGTAAGACAAGAAAGGACTCACTAAGAAATTTCATCTTGGCCCATGCTAACAAAAATGTTTCATTCTGGGGGCACCTGGCTGTCTCAGTCAATAGAGCATGCAATCTCAGGATTGTGAGTTCAAGCCCCATGTTGAGTGTAGAAGTTACTTAAAAATAAAATCTTTAAAAAAATGCTTCATTGTGTTTAGAGAATCAGATAAGGAAAAACAAGAGGAAACTGTAAATTGGAATAGCAAATGCCAGGTTTAGGAGCCAGACCCTCACTCCACAGCATTTATCCTACCTAGTCTGGCAGACTGCTACATCCTTAAAGAAAAAAAAATGTTGATTTCATGCATTGAAAATTATGTTTAATGTAACAAAAGCTCCAAAACCTGAGCTGATTAAGACTTTTTGTCTTGTAAGAGCAACTGCAAATCATATTCTGGCTTTGCCCTTTAGACAATTGAAACATAGATTTGGAAATCCATTCATTCCAAGAATGAAGCTCCCTCTTAGAAAAGCTTCCAATTACTCTAAGGTATTGATGACACCTTCTCAATCATCCCTTGGGTAGGGGGCAGGGGGAGAAAAACAGGTTTTATTGTGTCCTACTTTTTGTCACCTTATAAAGCAAAAGAAGAGGTAGCAGAATTATAGACATAGAGAATGGTGTGGAAGTATATAGACAGATTCTAAGATTTATAAACTTTCTGAGTGCTTCAGATACTTGGAGTAAATTCCAAAATCCCTGAATCCTGGAATTTTGGCAATCAAAGTAAAGGAAACCAAACATGGCAATAAAGCAGCTCACCAAGCAAATTTGATTTTCTCATAGAAGACCTCATTTATAATAATAGTTCACTTATAACAATGATGCTTGCAAGTGGCAGACACTGTTTTAAGTGCTTTACAGGTAATGTTCATTTAATCCTCACAACAACAGTATGAGGTAGATTCTATCACTATCCCCATTTTATACATAAGGAAACAAATACAGAGAAGTAGCCACTCATGAGAGACGGGGGTAGATTATAAATTTGGGCCATCTGGTTCCAGATTCTGCACTCTGAACCACTGATTATGTCTAGGAATTAGTCTTATTCTCATCTATTTGGTGAATCACCAAATCGTATAAGTACTCATAGGGAAATCTTCAAGCTTCAAAAGGCCAAAAGAGGCAGCTCAGACAGAAATTCTTTTTTTTAAAGATTTTATTTATTTATTTGAGAGAGAGAGAGAGCATGAGCAGGGGATAAGGCAGAGGGAGAAGCAGACTTCCCACTGAGCAGAGAGCCTGATGTGGGGTTCTATCCCAGGACCCTGGGATCATGACCTAAGCTGAAGGCAGACGCTTAATTGACTGAGCCACCCAGAATTTCTTAAGGATTGTTGCAGACAATAGGAAAAAAAAACTGCCACAAAATGAGAGCTCAGTAGTCCTCATGTTAATGTTTAACTCCTCAAATTTGGTTCCAGTGCTATGAACTATTGCAGATATTTCTTGGAATTGAGGTATGTTACAGCAAGAGCCTTTGTATCTTGTCTCTGAACAGTCCCCTGAGGAAAGAGCCTGTGTTCAATGACGAGCTCCCATCCCGCATCCTATGTGGCACTGTGTCCATCAAGCCCAGTGTGAAGGAGTTTACAGAGACCTCAGCTGTGTTTGAGGATGGGACCATGTTTGAGGCCATCGACTCCATCATCTTTGCAACAGGCTATAGTTACGCCTACCCCTTCCTTGATGACTCCGTCATCAAAAGCAGAAACAGTGAGGTCACCTTGTTTAAAGGTATCTTCCCCCAAAAATGGAGAAGCCAAACTTGGCTGTGATTGGCCTTGTCCAGTCCCTTGGGGCTGCCATCCCCACAGCTGACTTGCAGGCTCGCTGGGCTGCTAAAGTGTTTGCAAGTAGGTGGACCATTCTGTCTTTTATCCATTTAGTCAATGAGCATTTATTGAGCACCTACTATATGCCAAGTACTGTGCTAGGTGCTAGGAATATAAAGGGAACAAGACATACTCTTTGACCTTACACAGTCTAAAGCAGAGCCAGGGGAATGTTACAATAGGGGAAGTCTTAGGGTGTTCTGTAAGGGAATATAAAACAGAGGCAGGGAGTGGTAAGAAATAGAGAAAGGGACTAGAGCACAGAGGGCCTTAAGAGCTGTGACTTCTCATACGGAAATTGGAGGGATTTTGCAAGGTTTTAAGCAAGAGAAAAACAGCAATAGGTAGAGGCAATGTCAAGATACACTGTGAAGGTTAGAAGGGCCCTGGAGGATGTTGCAGGCAATGCTAGAGAACTTACTGGTATCAAACTGTCAGAACAGCAATGTCAGGCCACACCCACTCTATCGGCAATCTTCTCCTCCTCCCTCCACTCTAGACCCCATGGTCTCCAGTGGCTACAAGTGTGCTTTTGTGAGGAAATCAAGAATATGAGGATTACATGAAGAAAGGCAATGTCTCAAATATATTGATTTAATTTACATCAATCATACCGATCATCCTTATTACTTAAAGTGTCTTTTTATTCAAGGGTTCAAAAACCTTGGCCAATATAGGTATACTTCACCTAACATATTGTCCATAAAAACTTAGACTATAAGTAATGAAGAAAATGTTACAATCATAGACTGTATGTTTTCTAAAAATGTCGTGGATAAATAAGCTATTTCAAGTGTACCACAAAGGACCATTATTTAAATAAACCCTGTCATGCAATCTTTTATAAGGGTGTTTTCTGTAAAATACTTCTATCATGTTTTTCTCTTAAAGGCACAACAGTGCCAAACACCTGGGGTTTTAGAAAAAAATTGGCTACAGTTCATAAACCCAAGAAATTTACATGAAACAAAAGGTATCATTTATTCATCCATCAAATACTTATTGAGCACTACTATGTGCCACACTCTGTCTTGGCACTTCAGACACAACATCAAACAAAGCAGACAAAAATTTTAGCAAACATCTGACCACAAGGTACTTCCAGGCTAGGTAAGACGCTACCAATGACTAGGAAGTGTTCTGCATCGTGAATGTCATAATAGCTTTCTACCACTGTTACAAAGGCAAAAGAGCTACACTCAGTAATCAGATGACCCCTCCACTGCAAAACACTAACAATTTTCTGATGCCCCTTAAGATCCCCTCTGGCTGCAGGCTGATGCTGGAAAACTCATGCTTCTTTCCATTGTTCCATTTTAATTGCCATGTCCCTCAGAGTGAACTATTTTACCAGATTATTTCTTGAAAGAATTATTAATAAGAGGATGCAAATCAGAAATACAAAGAAGCTGTTAAGCTATTATGTGCATGAGGTGCATCTCAGGCATGTTGAGGATTAGGCCTTGCATGACATCACAGAAATATGAGGTTGGGTGATTTGAAGTCACAAACTTCTCTGCGGTCACTATCTCACTGCAGGCCAGCTTTGCCATTCACAGAGGGGGTTCATTGCCTTCTCAAGTCTTTATTTCTGTAAATTGTTATTCTACTAAAGATACCAAAGGCAGCTTCTCTTGATACAAAATCTTTTAGGGACATAGTTCATAAATACTAAGAAAAATTCATCATGTGTCATTATGTATTTCTGATTTTTTCATCTTTTTCAATATTTCTTTCTTCATTTCTTGTCTAGAATCATGTACTTTGCCAACTACAAGTGAAATGATGGATGATATTGATGAGAAAATGGGAAAGAAACTCAAGTGGTAAGAGATTGTACTTGCTAATGAAGCAAATCCTGTTTTTCCTTTACATGTAGGAAAACATTTATATATTTTATAATATTTTTGCTAGTCAAAGTTCACATTTTTGGAACACTTGCTATGATCAAGCAGTATTCTATAGAAAATAATAGTCATTACACGTCACCTGTAGTGTAGACCAAACTACACTCTAGAGTACAGTTTCTCAGATGGAGGTGATTTTGATCCCCAGGGGACATTTTGCAAAGTTCAGAGATATTTTTGATTGTTGCAAGTATAGAGGGCATACTATTGGCATCTAATGTGTAGAAATTAGGATACTGCTAAACATCCTACATTGCAGAGGACAGGCCTCCTAAACAAAGAATTATCCAGCTCAAATGTCTCCAAGAAGTCCTTTCCATCAGCCACATGTCCACCAGCAAGTTAACTAGCTGGGAACCGAGCACTGTAATAAGAAAAACAAATGAAGAACTAAACTGAGTTCCCCTGCCCTGGTATTTTCTTCTAAAAGAATATTCACTTCTGATTCATCCAAACACGGGTTCTCAAGTACACCATAAATGGGATCGGAAGAAAATCATTTAAGTGGCTAGACATCAGATATTTAAATGTAATTTTTATGTTAATTACTTCTATATAAGTAAATCTTTTTCAAATTATATATTAAAATCTGTTGAAAGAATAATTAGATAATGAATCCCATTCAGATGAATAGGCGACTGTATAAGAAGTTTCTTTCCTCTTTCAAGCTCTAACACATCATTCACTGAGTGCTGCCAGGTAGTTGCTGGTGAAGGATCTAGAGAAGAGAAGACTTGGAACTTTCAGACTCAACAAAACCTCCCCTGCACCTCATCCAGTTCACAGGACAGCTCTGTGAAGTGGGCACCCTTGTGTGCTAGCAATTCACACAGCTCACTCACCATCCTTTATATTACAGGCCAGTAGGAATAAGGAGGAGGAAGAAGAGAAGCCCCAAAGTCAACCTCATTTCTTAAATGGTAGACTGTTCTTCAGGGCTCATAAAAGTAAATGAGGCCATGCCCCAAAATCTAACCCTGGAGCAGATCCTAAGCAATGTTATGTAAAGAATAACCATGTGTTAAAGAGTAAACTAAGTTAATCAGTCATCTGGACACATGAAGGTCAGTTCTCTCCAGGCCAGAAGCAGAAGACCAAAATAACATCAAACTTAGATAGAGATTAGGAAGTAGAAAAAAAATCAACTCATTAATAGCCAAAGAACAAATGATAAATTCATTGCTGTGAAGAAAGAAGAGTGGGATAGTTTTGGAGGTGCTGACCAAAATGCTACTTTTCTGAGGTAGAAAGTAAGAAATCAGTTCTTGGTTTACAACTGTGACACTCATTCCAATATGTTCTTTTCTTTCCTCAGGTTTGGCCAGAGCCAGACTTTGCAGACAGATTACATCATGTACAGGGACGAGCTGGGCTCCTTCATAGGGACCAGGCCTAACATACCATGGCTTTTCCTGACTGATCCCCAGCTGGCCCTGGAGGTGTTCTTTGGTCCTTGCAGCCCATACCAGTTTCGACTGATGGGACCAGGGAAGTGGGATGGGGCCAGAAATGCCATCCTGACCCAGTGGGATAGGACAGTAAAGCCAACCAGGACAAGAGCTGTCAGTGAAGCTCAGAGACCCCAACACTTTCACAATTTGCTCAAAATGCTTTCATTCCCAGTGCTTTTGCTGGCTGTTTGGCTTACATTTTATTAATGAGAAAGTCCTTTACATCTCAGAGTTTAGCCTAGAAGTTTAATCACAGATATGTATGTAGTTTAACACTAGATATATACACATATGCATACATAAAATCTCAGAGCTACTCTTTCCCTTCCTGCAACTGTAAAAATGAATTCTGGCCCATTTAACTCAAAGTCTAAATAAAATGGAAAATACTCAGCCTCTCCCTTTCTGATGAAAATCTATACTCTAAAAAGGCTTTTTGCATGCTGAATTGGCAAGTTTGGAGGTGCTTGAGATAAGGAAGAAGTAGGGTGAAGGGCAGTGAGCACAGATTTGCAGGATGAACAAAGTTTAGTAAATTTCTTAAGGGTGTTTTGTCATGGGGAGAAATGACAACACAACAATGTTGAATCTTCTAACCCATGACACAGTATATCTCTTCATTTACTTAGATCTTCTTTAATTGCTCTCAGCAGTGTTTTGTAGTTTTTCGTGTATAGTTCTTACCCATCTTCTGTCAGATTTATCCTATGTCATATTTTTGGATGTTATTACAAATGGTAGTTAAACATTTTTTAATTTCCTATTGTCTACTGTTAATATATAAAAATTCAATCATTTGTTCTAGTAACTTTTTTGTAGGTTTCATAATACTTTCTACATAAATAATCATGTTGTCTAAAAATAAAGATAGCTTTACTTCTCCAATTTCTATTTGGATGTCTTTTATCTCTTTTTTCTTGCCTTACTGCATTGAAACTCTAGTATAAATATGTTGAATAGAAGTGGTGAGATCAGACATCCTTGCCTTGTTCCTAATCTTAGGAATAAAGCATTGAGTCTTTTACCAGTAAGAATGATGTTATCTATAGATACTTCATAAATACCCTTTGTTAAGTTGAGGAAGTTTTCTTCTATTCCTAGTTAGCGGACAGTTTTGGTCAGGAATGGAAGTTGGTTTTTGTCAGACGCTTTTTTTTTTTGCATCTATTGAGGTGATCCTATGGTTTTGGTTAAAATATGGTGAATTACATTGACTATTAACCCAATCTTGCATTGCTGAAATAAACCCCACCTGGTCATGATATATTATCCATTTTATATGTTGTAGGGTTATATTTGTTAACATTTGTTGAAGATTTTTGCATGTATGTTTATGATGGATATTGATCCGTATTTTATTTTTTGTAATATTTTGGCTTGGTTTTGGTATCAATGTAACAGTGGTCCCATGGAATGAGTTAGAGAGTATTCTGTCCTCTTAAATTTTCCAGAAGAGTTTGTTTATAATTGGCATTATTGTTTCCTTAGAATTCACCAGTGAAACCATTTTGGTCTCTAGTTCTTTGTGGAAAAGTTTTTAAACTACAAATTCAAGTTCTTTAATAATATAGGACTACTCAGGTTATATGTTTCTTCTTGAGAGAGTTTTGGCAGTATGTGTTTTTTAAGCATTCATTCACTTTATCAAAGGGAATTCAGTGGAGATATGAGAGTCTTATCAACAAATGATACTAGAGCTACTGGATATTTATATGACATGAAGAAAATTCAATTAATACTTTGCACCATATACAAAAATTAACTCAAAATGGATCATAGAACTAAATGTAAAACCTAAAAGTATAGCATGGAGCACTGGGTGTTATACACAAACAATGAATCATGGAACACTACATCAAAAACTAATGATATACTGTATGTTGACTAACATAACACAATTTTAAAAAACTAACGTATAAAACTTCCAGAAGAAAACATAAAAGAAAGTCTTTCAATTAGGCAAAGATGTCTTAGATATAATGTCAAATGTGCAATCCACGAAAAAGAAATTTTATAAATTAGGCTTTATCAAAATTAAGAACTTCCACTCTTGAAAAGACAATGTTAAGAGAATGAAAAGACAGACTACAGATGGGGAGAAAACATTTGCAAATACTATATCTCATAGAAGATGTGTATTCAGAATATATAAAGAAAGCTCAAAATTCAATAATAAGACACAACCCAATTTAAAAATGGGTAGGATTTAAACAGATGCTTAACCAAGGAAGACATACAGATGGCAAATAATCATATGAAAAGATATTAAACATCAAGTCATTAAGAAAATGCAAAATAAAATGTTAATACATAGCTGCCCTGACCATAACAAGCATTACCAAAGAAGTAAAGTAACTAGAGCTCATATGCTGCTGATAGAAATGTGAAATGGTATAACCACTTTAGAAAACAGTGTACCAGTCTCTTAAAAGTTAAACATATATCTGCCATATGATTTAATAATTCAACTCAGATATTTATTAACCTAGAAAAAATAAAAATATATGTCTATACAAAAACTGATATATAAATATTCATAGCAGGTTTATTTGTAATATCCAAAATCTATGCACAAGCTAATGTAATCAAAATGTTAATGGATGGGGCATCTAGGTGGCTCAATCGGTTGAGCAAATGACTCGATTGTGGCTCAGGTCATGATCTCAGGGTCCTGGGATCGAGTCCCTGCATTGGGCTTCCCACTCAGTGGGGAGTCTGCTTGTCTCCCTCTTTCTCTGCCCCTCCCCCTGCTTGCACGTGCACATGCACTCTCTCTCTCTCTAGAATAAATAAATCTTTAAAAAATGTTAATAGATAAAGTGTGGAACATTCACACAATGTAATACTACTCAGCAATAAAAATGAATGAACTATTATTACCCACAGCAATGTAAATGAATCTCAAAATCATCATACTGAGTGAAAAAAGCCAGACAAAAATAAATACATACTGTATTCCAATTATATAAGATGCTAGAAGGTTCAAATCCATCTAGAGTGAAAGAAGTCAAATCAATGCTTTCCTAGGGATGGTGGGAAGCTGGGAGCTAGGGAAAGGTAGGCAGGAGGGATTACCAAGGGGTAGAGGAAATTCTGAAGGGTGATGGAATTTGTATGTTGTAATGTAATTTGTTATGTTGATTGTGGTGATGGTTTCACAGATGTATGCATATGCCAAAACTTGTCTAATTGTACATTTAAATTTATGTAGCTTACTACATGTCAACTGTACCTCAATAAAACTATTTTAAAAATATAATGGATACTTGCTTTGGGAGACATAAACACAGAGGATTATACAATACTGCTTATACCTCTTGGCTGCCCTTTCATTGTGTACAGCTCTTCAGAGCTCTTTTCGATTTGCTAGATGGGATGCTGCCCAATTCATGAATCATTAAATAAAACCAATTAGATCTTTAGCAAATTAAATGGACAACCACATTACTTTTCACTAACTAAATTTGATGGAATGTTACTTACAACCTCTGTGTACTTGGTCCTAGGTAATAAATAGACATACATTTGTCCCTTCCCATCATCTTTACTAATTACACAAAATAAAATGGGCAGCCCACCTGGTTGGCTGAGTCCATTAAGTATCCACCTCTTGATTTTGACTCAGGTCATGATCTCCAGGTTTTGGGATTGAGCCCCACATCGGACTCCATGCTGAGTGGGGAGTCTGCTTGAAGATTCTCTCTCTCCCTTTGCCCCTCCCTCTCCAATCCAGAGTTCTCTCCAAGAGCTATTTGACCAGTTCCTACCATCTCTTCTAAAGAGCACATGAGGGGTGCCTGGGTGGCTCAGTCGTTAAGAGTCTGCCTTTGGCTCAGGTCATGATCCCAGGCTCCTGGGACGGAGCCCCCTATTGGTCTGCCTGCATGGAGGGAAGCCTGCTTCTCCCTCTCCTGCTTTCTCTTTCTTTAAAGAGATAAGACCACAACCTCTCCTGCTCCCCCTGCTTGTGTGTTCCTGCTCTCGCTATCTCTCTCTGTGTGTCAAATAAATAAATAAAATCTTAAAAAAAATAATAAAAATAAACAACAGCACATGAGGGCATCAAGAACAAAAAGGACATATTTACATCACCACCCATGAAATAGTGTTCGTATATGGGAATACTCCTCAGAAATATGATTACATGCATTGTTCACTTTATATGTGTGTAATTCATGTAAGTGTACATAAATACATACGTATACATGCATATATACAATATGCATATGCATACATATGTGTATATGGTAGGCACAGTGCATTTAGTCAAATTTCCAAAGAGTACTACCTACTTTATATGTGACGTGTGTATATAGAGAGAGGGGTGTGCATATATGTGTACATATATAATACACAGCAAGATATGATCAAGATTATAAAGGAAAGAGATGTGAAGGGAGTAGTGTATAGGGAAGAAAGATTTTTCCAGGGAATTTTTAGAAAGGTTTCTCTGAGGAAGTGTCATTTGATGCGGACTATATTCTTCATGTCATGGGAGGGAACAAAAGGAACCATCCCTACTGAGAGACCATCTGCAAAGTTCAGGAGATACAAAGAAGCAGGGCAGATTTGAAGAAATGGTGGAAATTCTTCATGATTTCAGGGAGAGTTGGAGGGGGAAAGACAAGGGATGAATCTGGGGAAGAAAGCAGGACCCGGCAGTGAAAGGGAGATTCTCTTTCTGAAGACTTAGCAAGTATCTGGGCTTTGAGTAGAAGATCTGGAACGAAGAGACCAAGTTACCAGGCTGCTACTGGGACCAATGGCAGCCCCTTGGACATAACACCCTGGGCTGTGTCTACTGATTTCTTTAAAGAGATAAGACCACAACCTGGTAATATAATACTTCTATAATCAACAAAGATGTATCTGGATGCAGTATTCTAATATGGCTTTTAGTAAAAAAAAAAAAAATAGCTGGAGGCAAAATGAATACTAGGGGAAAGTTTTTTAAAGCCACAAGGAAGTGATAACTGAAATTCCTGTGCAATTTAAAGTTTACATCTTACATTACGAGCTCATTCAATGGTCCTCTGCTTAGATTTAATAAGGTTTAGCTTCACTGATTACCTTTTCTTACCTTACATAAAAGAAGTATAACTAGAGCCTTAATGTCTATGTTTGTTAGGTACTCCTCCCTGCAGGGGAAAAAAAAAAAGTCATCTTCAGGCATTTGAAGAATTACTTCATCACAGGGCCTTCACTAACCCACACTGCTAAGCATTTGATGAGTTTTGCACCTATTAAGGGACTGACTCATATGACAAACCTGCCTTAATGCATTACAGAAATCCTTAAACATCCCAACCTGGATGCCTTCAGGGACTAGACTCATAAATACATGAGTGAAGCAGGCAGATTGCATATCAATCATTCTACTGGCAAAGTAAACATAAGGAAGTTAATACCCTGTCACCCCCATCTACCGTCCACACTGCTGCAAGTGTGGCTTAGCGAGTCCATCCTCAAAACCCTTCAAAAGCTTCCCATCACCCTTTGGACAATGCCCAAGCTCGAGGGCATACAAGGGCCTCCATGAACTGGCCTTCATCTCTCTCATTCTTATTTCTCCCTGCTTCCCTCTTTATACTCACGATATCGGGTCCTAGTTCCTAAACTCATACCATTATGATTCTCACTTCTCTGCTTTGGCCCATGCTACTCCCTTTGTCACAGATACCCTTCACCCCACACACATCTCCACTACCACCCCCTTGGATAACTCCTGCTTTTTGGTTAATTCTTTCTCTATAATGACTTTCTCTGAAGGCCATCATCCTGACTCCTTTTTCCATAGAAAACAAATCTGACAAATTAATTTACACTCAGTTTTTTAAGATATTTATTTATTTATTTATTTATTTGAGTGAGAGAGAGAGAGACGAGAGGTAGGGATGGGTAGAGGGAGAAGGAGAAGCAGGCTCCCTGCTGAGCTGGAAGCCTGATGTGGGGCTCCATCCCAGGACTCTGGGATCATGACCTGAGCCAAAGGCAGATGCTTAACCAACTGAGCCACCCAGGCGCCCCCACACTCAGTTTTAAATGATTAATAACCCTTTCCAGACAAAGTTGCCAGACTTAGCAAATATAAATACAGGACAACCAGTTAATTTTAAAATTCAGATGAACAATAAATAATGTTTTAGAGTAAGTGCAACTGTGCAGAATTTGTATTTTATCTGGCATCCTTATCCCCTGGTCATCTAGATTTTATCAGGATTTAGCAACCAGCATGTGAGGCCCTGTGCTTACACAACAGGAGGGACAGAAGTATCAAAGCATCACCTAAATGAAATGGATAAAGACCCAAAAGTGGGATTTCATGTACCAGCCAACAGATGGAGAAGCATTTGTCTGGCCAGAGCCTCCCACCACTCCTGAATCATATCCTTCAAGAAGGGTCTTCTTCTACATCTGACCTCCATCTGTTCAAACGTTCATTCTGCTGTAAGCCATCTTCTCTCTGCCATAAATCTCAGCTCTGTTCTTATGGCCCCACATCTAGTTTTTGGTTCTCACTCTTGCTATTGTTTAGATCCAACCTTCATATTCTGCTGCCTCAGGTATCCTAGCACCACTTCTAAGACTGGATTTCAAATAGGCTACCCCAAGAAGGCTCTTGTTCCTAGTATAGGTTGGTGCATAAGGCTTAAAATCTTACAAATAATCTGTATTATCTCTGTCTCCTTAGCTATTTGCAGCTATTAAGTCACCAAGTTCTGAAAACAGAGACATCCAGAGGAATAGGAGAAAGAAGATCAAGCCACAAGATACACATATTCATCCTGCACTCCTCCCTCCATGCACATATGCAAATCTGAGCATGGAGTACATTGTACTGCCTTAAAGTAAATAAATTAATTCTTTTTTTTAAGATTCATTTTACTTTATTTGTTTGTCAGAAAGAGAGAGAGCACAAGCAGGGGGAGTGGCAGGCAGAGGGAGAAGCAGGCTTGCTGCTGAGCAAGGAGCCTGATGTGGGACTCGATCCCAGGACCCTGAGACCATGATCCCAGCCAAAGGCAGACACTTAACCAACTGAGCCACCCAGGCATTCCTAAATAAATTAATTCTGTTGGCAACCTCTGTTCTTGTTCCTACTATTCCTTAAAAATACATCTAATTCTCTGAAGTGTTAGCAAATAATTCAGATGTTTCTGTGGGAAAACAAAGAAATATACCTGACCCTATAAGGCAAAACTTAATTAAAAATCTTCATTAGACATCTCTTTTTTCTCTCAAAGTTCCTCTTTGATGACATGTCACCCCCACCCTCTTCTCAGCTCTTCCCACAGCTGCTCCATCCCCTGGTTCCAAACCAACTGCCTCCCCTGTCTTCTCCCCACCAACTTTCCACTCTTTGATTATTGAAACAATTCTGTTTTCTCTGGCTTCTCCAACCAGCATCCTCACACCTATCATCTCAGTCAACAAATAAAGGATCCTCTACTGAAAACATTTGACAATTATCCATAACAACTACCTTTGCACATTTTCCATGTGTCATAACTGTGCCCTGTCAGGGGAAATCAAAGGCAGCCTCGAAAGTTTAAAGGAGACCCAAAGAAGCATTTTGCAACTAAGAGAAATAGCACAGCAAAGAGCAAAAGCGTAGTCACTTTGCTTTCTCTAGAACTTAACTGCCAAGAAGGCTGTGGTTAAAAGCTTGAATTTTGTTCTGAAATTTAGGGATTTTCTCCACATTTCTTTTCTGGATGTGTTATAATTCTGGGCCTCTATTTATCTTAAAACTCTTAACTTATGCAGGTGTTCACATTCCTTTAAATATCTGGTTGTGACAGAGCTTATTGTTGATTAGATTTCACTGTTTCATTTACATATATTGTAACATTCTTTTGTTCTGTAAATATGTTACACCTGACAAAATGCAACTGGTCTAAAAAAATTTTTAACAAATATTAAAAGACAAAAAATCTTTTTTTTTTTTTTTTGGTGAAAAGATTTATATTTAGATTTAGCCAGCTGGACTCAGTTTAGATGATTCCAATTTTGTTGACAACATCCAAAGCATCATAGTCAGGATCCAGTCGAACATATGCCTTCTTCTCTCCATCAGGTCTGATCAAGGTGTTGACCTTGGCCACGTCAATGTCATAGAGCTTCTTCACAGCCTGTTTGATCTGGTGCTTATTGGCCTTGACATCCACAATGAACACAGGCCTGTTGTTGAAAAGACAAAAAATCTTAATGGGAAACCAATGGGAGCTTTTAAGCAGGGAAGTGGTATCAATTAAATTAAACTAACAATATAAGAAAAAAATCTGGCTTCAGGGTGGGGAATTTATTCTAAGTGGGCAAGAGTAGAAACAAGATCAGTCAGAAGGCCACTGCAATAATCTAGGCCTTATTTTCAACAGTTCTGAAGTTGTGATAATTTCAAGAAAGTTTTGGCTGAAGTGTCCCTTTATTTTATCTATAGAAGTGGAGTTCCATGAAATTTGATACCATCAACAAAATTGTAAGAGATAGTTTTAACTATTATAAAATACAAAATAGTTTAAATACTTTGGAAGCAGTCATGTTCCCATGACAATATGCTAGTTAAAATTACTTATTTTTTAAAGAACATTCTTGAAAGACTTTGCGCAACAATTTGTCCGGGAGTACAAGTATGTGCAATACCTGGCACATGCTATATACTCAATAAATATTTACTAAGTAAACAGACATATTCATCAATTTTTTTTAAAATAACGTCATTCAGGGGTGCCTGGGTAGCTTAGTTGGTTAAGCAACCAACTTGATTTTGGCTCAGGTCATGACCTCAGGGTCATGAGATGGAGCCCTGCATTGGGCTCCACACTTGAGGAGGAGTCGTCTGAGATGCTCTCTCCCTCTCCCTCCCCCTCCCCTCTCCCTCAAATAAATAAATAAATCTTTTTAAAAAATAAAAATTAAATTAAAATCAAATTAAAATAACTCTTCATTCAGATGTTATACCAGTTAACTGACTTTATCCCCCCACCTTAATTTCTACGAATTAAGTCTTCTACCCATGAAATATTCTCATAGAATAAAGCATGATCTATAATCCCAGCATGTATTTTAGAATATTTAAGAATAGACCAAAAATTATCTTGACTTACAAACTATATAATTTTAAATTACACAAAATATAGTAGGATTAGAAGTTATGGATATGTCTGCAGAGAAGATAACCATCAAAAATTCAAGTTATTTTCTCTGTCTTTTATACATGACTTGTATCTCTTTTTCTGGAAGGTCATGGGACTTTATTTTTATCCCTGCAGTAAATTCCATGGGAAAGTGCCCTGGTTTGGAGGCTTTTCAAATCTCTAGATCTGGAACTTCATCAGTTCAATTTCTACAAAGATCAAACCTCCAGTATCCATCCAGGATGGAGGAATGTCCCTCCCGCAGTTGTACAGGATGGAGGTGAGAAATATCTGTTCTGTAAACAAACTTTCAACCACTCATATTGTGTCTTTTTACTAACACCTTTGCAGCTCCTGATGCCTCCAACCCCTAAGCCTCCAGACTTCATGTGGTTTAAATTCACCTTTAGGTGTTAGCATCCCCCTTGCAGGCACTCAGAGTTAACTCTCTCATTTCTGATGACTCATCAACTCACTTCCCATCTTCAGAAAATGTGCTGACATTTCTTCTCAACTATAATCTCTCTTGTTTTGGGTATCCTTTAGGCTTTTTTTTTTTTTAATTCTCGTTTTTGTGGGAATTCAAAAGGAAGCAGAGAGAAATATATGTTCAGTCCACTATATCTAACCTAGAGTCTTCTCAATTACACCTGTAGTGTGAAGAATGAATGGGGGGAAGTGATAAGGTGGTTGGCAGTGATGGGCTAACACAGAGAGTAGGGAGACGAGAGAGACTTCCGGTTCAAAGTGATGACGATCTAACCTCCGATGGTAGCAGAAATAAGGAAGAGGACAAGTTTGAGAGAAACCAAATTGATAGAAAGAGCTGGAGTTAGTGATTAGTTGTAAAGGAGCAATCTAATAGGTACTGTAATCAGGTTGTGCAGGTTCAATTCAACAGTAGCAACCGTAAATTCTAATTTCTGGCTGGGGTGATCAGCAAGACCCTCAAAGACGGGTAGGAGTTTGATAGGTGGAAGTGGAGGCAGGACATTCTAAAAAAGGTGATCATTACCATTTACTTTTAACAAGTGTTCTGCAAAGACTAGACCTTAGAACAGTTTGAAACTGAGAAAACTGCTATTTTGACAGATACAGTCATTTTCTATCTTGCTAAATTGAGACTATATCATTTGCCTCTTTTTTTTTAAGATTTTATTTATTTATTTGAGAGAGAGAATGAGACAGAGAGAGAGAGCATGAGATGGGGGAGGATCAGAGGGAGAAGCAGACTCCCCGCTGAGCAGGGAGCCTGATGCGGGACTCGATCCAGGGACTCCAGGATCATGACCTGAGCCAAAGGCAGTCGCTCAACCAACTGAGCCACCCAGGCGCCCATCATTTGGCTCTTAAAGCAGACCTTTCCACTGTTCCCTTTGTCCTTATTTCATTGCCTATCCTTTCATTTATTTATTTCTTGAGAGAGAGAGAGAGAACATGTGGGGGAGCGCACAAGTGGGGAGAGGAGCAGGGGGAGAGAGAGAATCTTAAGCAGGCTCCATGCTCAGCGCAGAGCCCCACACCAACTCTATCTCACAACCCTGAGATCATGACCTAAGTGAAATCAAGAGTTGCTTGCTAAACCAACTGAGCCACCAAGGCACCCCTATTGTCCCATGTTTCAGCAATGATAATGCAGGACAAGTGTTCACACCTTACTTAGGCAAGCCTGGTGGAAGTAACCTAAATGAAGATGTTGTTTTGATCATGGACTAATAATAAGCATTGAGCTTATGTGTGTGTTTGTTTTGTTATAATAATTATATATTTTCATGATTCAAAAACTTTAAAATAAAGGTGAAAAATCCTGCTTTCACTCCTGACCTCTATCTGCCTAGGTCCTGATCTCCTTTTTAGTCCCCATCTTCTCTCTGGTCCCCTCAGGTAGTCACTTTTATTAATGTCCTAAATAATTTTTCAGAGTTTATTTATGCAAATATGAGAAAATTAAAATGTACTTTCTTATTTCCCCTTGTCTTACACAAAGTGCAGCAAAATATATACACTGTTCTATACCTTGCTTTTTTATTTAATAATCAGTGGCAATAAGTGTACAGAGAACTTTCTCATTCTTTTAAAAGCTGCATATTATCCAACTGCATGCAGGCACTGTAATTTATTGAACTAGTCTCCTAATGGACATTTTGTTTGTTTCCAATGTTCTGACACTTTTCTTCAATGAATAATCTTGTACACAGATCATTTCTCATAGTATTCAACTCTATTTGTAGGATTAAATGTTTTGTTTAGAAATATAAATTGAGTGTTTTAGCAAAGCTATGATCCCTCAGAACTAGCGAAATGTTTGGCATTGGTTTTTTGTTTTGTTTTGATTTTTCATAAATCTGGAGCTAGACCAACTTAGGCTTAAAACCAGTTGTTGCATGATATGTGAGCTTCTTTTTATTTATGATTTAGCTTCCAGCATACAAAAGTAGAAATGAGAATATAGCAAAAAGAAACATTTAGTCCTTCCCTGAGAGGAAAAAGTAAAATAGAAAAATATCCAACTGTTGGGGTTGCCCACATGATGTTGAAGCTCCATAACTCCAACTTTGGGATAGCCCTACTGTCATTCTAACAGTATACCATTATTCTATTATATTCTCATTCTAGTACTCTGGTCCAGAGATAGGCAAAGTCTTGCACATGAATACATATAGCAGCATTATTCATGATAGCCAAAGGGTAAAAACAACCTGAATGTCCATCAACTGGTGAATGGATAAATAAGCTGCAGTATCTATACAATGAAATATTGTTCATCAATAAAAGGAAATACTGACACATGTTATAAATGGATAAGCCTTGAAAACGTTATGCTAAGCAAAAGAAGAGCCAGTCACACACAAAAAAACATATATGATTCCATTTTTATGGAATGTTCAGAGTTGGAAAATCTATAGCAACAGAAAGTGAAAACAGAAATTGGTGGATGTCTATGACCAAGGGTGTTTGGGTAATTGCTAATGGGTACAAGAGTTCTTTTGGGGGTGATAAAAATGTTCTAAAATTGGTTGTGGTAATGGTTACACAACTCTGTGAATACACTAAAAACCACCAAATTTCATATTTTAAATGGGTGAATCATATAGTATATGAATTATATCTCAATAAAGCTATTTTTAAAAAATCTGGTCCAAAGAACATTTCCTTATCTGAACTGCCCCAGGAAATATAGAGCATATAGAAGTGATAGGACTGTATACATCACACAGGAGATACAGATGAATTCATTCAAACAGAAGAAACTGAGTCATGGTGAAGGGACAATAAAACTTGTTCAGTTTGTCATTTGCCTAAGGTCCAAAGCAACTTAATGACAGAACTTGTCCTCCCAGCTCAGTAATTCCTGTCCTCAGGGAGTGAGACATGGTTTAGTTTTTGTTTTGTTTTAGTTTTAGTTTTTGTTTTGTTTTAGTTTTAGTTTTTGTTTTGTTTTGCTTAATGAGTTAAAATAAAATAAAATAAAACTTACCATCTTAGCCATTTTTAAGTGCAGGGTTCAGTGGTATTAAATACATTCACATTGTTGTGCAGCCATCACTACTGTCCATCCCCATAATGCTTTTCACTTGGTAAATCTGAAATTCTCTATTAGACAATAACTCCCCATTCTCCCGTCCTTCAAGCCCTTAGCATCCACCATTTAATTTCTGTCTTTATGATTTGACTACTCTAAGTACCTCATGTAAGTGGAGTCATTTAATACATGTCTATTTCACTTAGTATAACATCCTCAAGGTTCATCCATATTGTAGCATGCT
>NC_138374.1:89015927-89036275 GCF_054177405.1 Leptonychotes weddellii
GGGTTAGCCTGATGATGGGTATTAAAGAGGGCACGTATTGAATGGAGCACTGGGTGTTATACACAAAGAATGAATCATGGAACACTACATCAAAAACTAATGTAATGTATGGCAATTAACATAACATAATAAAACAAAAATAAAAAGAAAAATAAAAAAATCTCAGAGTCCTTAGATCCACTGGTCTTGTTGAACAACAGAGTCCTTCATCTTCATCATTTAGACAATATCCAAGATACACAAAGATTTCTAGCCCCTTGATTTAGACTTCTTAATTGTTAGTGCCAATAACTGAGATTGTAAACAAAAGGAAGTTATCCAAAATAAAAAGAAGTTTTATTTATGAAAAATAAGTTAGTCATTTCTATATCAAGCCAAAAAGAGGTCAATGGACAGGAAGATCTTGGCCGTCCCAGTAGGTTTGTCTAAACCAGCACACACACAAGCAGAAACATGAAGATCAGATATAGTTCTGGGCAGGGTAAGCAATCTAGGAACATGTGAGCGTAGTATGCAAGGATCTGGATGTTGTCAAGTCTAAGAAAGCCAGGCCAGAGCAGGAATGTAAATTCCAGGAGACCAGGGACATAATCTGTTTCGTTCATCTGCGTACAGTCATATGCCAAAAATAGTGCCTAACTCGTAGAAATGAAGATTTGTTAGATAGATAACTAATCCATCAACTAAATAGAATTCATGCAGCCATTAAAGTGTTGCTATAGATATAAAGGTATTGATATACCAGAAAGTGAAAAGTCAAATTGGGAATGACACTTGGAGTGTCATTCCATTTTTGTTCAGGTGTGTATATGTGTAGATATACAAATATCTGGAAAGATATACTAAAATGTCCATGTTGGTTATAATTATCTCTGTACAGTGGGGTTAGGGATAATTTTAACTTCTTTCTTTATTTATTCATATTTACAGCTTTGTTGATGAACATTGGTCACATCCATTATAAAAAGGTTTTTTTTATACTATGTGTATGATATGTGTAAGTGTATAATGGTGTTACTGTAAAGATCATTATCCTGGACCTCAGAATATAAGCCTCTTGCTTAATTTC
The DNA here is from genome assembly GCF_054177405.1 of Leptonychotes weddellii. Taxonomy (NCBI): domain Eukaryota; kingdom Metazoa; phylum Chordata; class Mammalia; order Carnivora; family Phocidae; genus Leptonychotes; species Leptonychotes weddellii. The sequence goes on from NC_138374.1 coordinate 89,016,997, forward strand.
AGAGCTCCTAAGGAAGGCCCAGGAGTTTCAGGCTGCAAAATGCTGAAGGAGTGAGAAGCTCCTCCTATTTCTCACGGCCTCTTCCAATATTTAAAGCACTTCTGACTGCTTCCCAGCCCACACCCAACAGAGAAAACCATTGTGTCAAAGGGACAGCACCAAAAGGCAAAAGGAAGGTGAGGATAATAGCTGGGGGTAGTAGCTGAAAAGGAAATGCTCAGCACGCCAAAGAATGTAGAGAGATTTGGCTCATATGGCACTACGTTATTAAATGGTTTGGCATTGTTAAATGAGTTGGTTTTAAATGCTAAACCAAGACATCATAAACAAAGTCTGCAGCCAAGTCCGTGAAACAATTTGGCCTCTTCCAAGGAAAGTCTGTGACTTGACTAGTGAAGTGTTTTATTAAGTTCCTGCTTATTATTATATTGCCACTGCTACAGTGTTTCCAGCTGATTACTGACCACACTGTGAGAGCTTTCTTACCTCTTGTCCCAGTGAAGCAGTATTGATTGATCAACTTCTTGACAGAAGACCATGGCAAAGAAGGTGGCAGTGATTGGAGCCGGGGTCAGTGGCCTGGTCTCTCTGAAGTGCTGTGTGGATGAGGGACTGGAGCCCACTTGCTTTGAGCGAACTGAAGATATTGGAGGGCTGTGGAGGTTCAAAGTAAGTAAGATCTTCATGTTTCTTGAGCAGATTGTGCCTACAGATGGGCCTTATTGGGGGATTTTCTAAGCAAATTTGATCAGACTTATCTCATGCAGCTACACAGGAACTAAAGAAATAGGCTGTCATCTCTCCCAGATCATTACTATCCTACCCCAGGTGGCCAACCCAGGCATGCAAAGGACCTTTCCTTATGGATCCTGCAATTTCCAGCCCACATTCTTGTGATTCTCAAAGCCACATACTAATATTGGAGAGCATATTACAAAACAGAAGTGACAGAAATTCTTTTCAAGATGTCACTTCCATTCCAATCACTGAGCAGCTGCTTTTTCAGAGAGTGTGCTCTTACTACTACTGACTATTTTTCTCTAACAAATAAACCATGTTTGTTTGCTTAGCTTTACTGATGACACTCTAGGGTAACTGCTGGGAAACTCTTTAAAGATATTATTGGGGTGCCAGGGTGGTGCAGTAGGTTAAGCGTCCAACTCTGTTTCAGCTCAGGTTGTGATCTCAGGGTCCTAAGATCGAGCCCGTATCTGGCTCCATGCTCAGCGTGGGGTCTGTTTGAGATTCTCTCTCCCTTTGCCCCTCCTGCTTATGCTCTCTCTCTTTCTCTCAGATAAATAAATAAATCATTAAGAAAAATAAAATAAAAAGATATTATTAAATATATTCATTCAATTCATTCTATTAGCCAAATCTAAATATTGATAATGCTATCCATTCAACAGTTTTTACATAAAAATTAGAAAGATATATAGATAGACAGCTGTATGGATTCATAATTATTCTTTCCCACAGTCTTTTGAGTTTAAGTACTAGCTTGCCACCTCCTCAGTGCAAGATCTTGGGCAAACTTATTTACATCCCTATGTCTTAGTTTTCTAAGTGTAACCGGGATAATAATAGAATAGTGTAATTATTTCACAGTGCTGTTTTGAAGATTAAGGGAGATAATTCATGTAGAAAACTTAGAGCGCAATAAATGTTAGCTACAATAATTATATTTATATTTTATAGATAAGCAAACAGAAACTGAGGGAAGTTAAATAACTTGATCATGGTCACACAGCTAGAGGAATTGGCATTCAAATCCAGGTCTCTATGACTTCTAAACAGCTAACCCCCTACTTATAACCATGCCCAACTTGCATTTTTGCTCAGAAAGTTTACACAGAAGTTCCAGCTCAGAACTCCAGAGCAATAACTTTAGGATTGTGTATCAGGTACATCTAAGTGAGGGATAGAACAGGTGAGAACACTCTAGACAAAAGCAAAAGGTTTGAATATGCTAAAAGCAGATTCTGACATCAGCAGAGACCATCCAAAGAGCTCTGCCTATAAGCCAAATAAAAATCTATTCATTCAACTATACAAACACAATCAGAGCTAATGATGGAGATGTTGATCCTTATATAGGACAGGTAACTTGCAGAGAGGAAACTGGAAAAACAGCTTGAATTACATTCATTGCTTACTAACAGCTGATCATTAGAAACATTATAGCTTTTCCTGAGAGGGTGATATAAAAAGGTGGTCATTCCTGTCTTAACCAAAGATGTATTTTTTGTTGTTGTTCACTCGAGGTTCACAAACAGACTCCACTGAGGTTTTTTTCCCCGCAGGTAGATTTTTTAACCTAAGGAAGAAATGTGAAGTTATAACAAATTAATATTTAATAATAAATTTTCACTCTTTTATTACCTGATCTGGGACTTAATATCAAAAAGGCTAATGTCCCTTACTTGATTATCATCAATTTGGCAACAGAAGAGGTGAGAGTTATTTTGAATGATCTGGCAAAATATGATTTGATGAATTCCAGGAGGATTTCTTTCTGCCCCAAAATATTTTTCCTACACAGTTCCCAGTGTCTAATATTTCAGAATTAGAGATATCTTCCTATGGGTTAGAAAAGTTAGATTACAATTTGAATTAATTAAATCTTATTAGATATAAAATGCTTAAGTATATAATTTCCTGAAACCTGTAACAATATCACATTTCAAACCTCTCAAAACTATGTCCAATAAAGAAACATAAACAATTTTCTCAACTCAAACAAGACAAATAATCTCCCGCAATGTGAAACATACAGAATGCAAAATTTCACAGGTGGCCACTGGAGCCATGTGAAAGTCTTGATTACCAACAGACTGGGCTGCCCAAGGGAAGAGGTACTGAAAAGGATGCTGGAGCCACCATGCCCACTCCCCCAGGAAGCTTTGCCTCTTCAGTACTATACCATCCAGAATCAATTTTGGAAATAGGTTATTCTTTAATTTCTATATTTACACACAATCCTTCTAAGGTCACTTAATATATTTAATGCTGACAAGTTAAAACAAAATTTAAGAATCCTTGCCCCATGCCCAGCTCAGAGTGCTGAATTCTTCCAAAAGGTTCTCCAGCAGCCCCTAGTGGCAGCTTTGGAACATGGGCAGGGTGGGTAATTAACATATTTTTAGCATTTTTCCAGCGATGGAAAAGTACTTGCCTTGCATCCTCTTATTTTTTCTTCACAATACTCCTAAAAAGTAGTGTTGGGGAAGCAAGAACTCCTGCCCCCTCAAAAGTCCTTCCAGCTGGACTGAGTCAGATTGACGTAAGACAGATTAACAGCAGAAAATCAAATTTAACAGGTGTAGCACAGGGAATCCACATAGACGTGAATTCCAAAGACAGGCAAAATGAGGTGTGTATGTCATTCCGAACTAAGGAGAAGGGGGTGTGGTTCTGGGACTTCAGAGGAAAGGAATACATTTCACAGGGCCATAAGAAGAATAGATGCTTGGTAATTAGATACTTGCCCTACCATTCAGATGGGTCACTCAGATAAAATTTATCTCTGTTAATAACCCTTACTCTGGGAAATACCCACAATTTAGATTCTTCTGTGTGGTTAAGGGAGTACAAAAGTTTCTCTTGAGCCCATCAAATCTCAAGTGCTTCCAGCTCAAAATAATCCTCATGCCAAAGTGGCATGTTTGGGGCGGGGGGCTGTCCTAAACCCCTTCAGTAGGTATTATGATTATCCTCAAGGACATGTGAAAAGGAAGTTGAGATTTGGAATGAACAACTTGTCCAGGGGAACATAGGTGGTGGAAAAAGCACAAAAATGAAGGTCTGTAAGATACCTGAACCCGCGTAGTTGATCATCTTACTGAGGTGTTAAGAGAGGAAAGCACGATCTTCCTTTAGCCACTAATCTTCTCTGCCTCTTTCATTGTTCCTGATACCTGCGTTCACAGCAAAGTTACCAATATACATTGGTTTTTTGCTTGTTTGTTTTTTACATTTGGATATAAATATATCTTTTCCTAGCTATGTATACTCAATTATTTTAATTAATCTTCATATAATAGTCTCTAAATATCTCTCCATCTTGGTTTCCTTCCTCTAGATTCAATCTGAAATTTTACTTTCTCTCTTAAAATGTGACTCCCACAAGATCCAATATTCCAAACCAATTTATTTTTATAAAATATATATTTTTCAGAACTAAAGAGGTGCTTGGCATTGCTTTAGACAATGGAGAATGAATTGGACACAATCACGGCCCTCAAAGAATTTATAATCAACTGCTCTAACAATTGCCCTCTATGACTGACGCTTCACTTGGCCTGGATGGTCTGGCTCCTACTAAAACAAATTTAATGTTGCATTAGCTTTTTCTGCATTTGCAAAATTAAAGCTATCATTCATATTATTTTCACATGAATTATATCATTTTATACTCACAATACTCTTTTACATTATTTATTATTAATTTCAACTTAAATATAAGAAAACCAAGGGTAAATGGCTTACCCATAGTGACTAATAAATGGTTGATAGGTCTTAGAAGTAGCCACAATAGTGAGATTAAATATACATAAGTTCTCCATCATGCTTTGTCTCACATAACTCTAATCATTTATATTGAGTTTGAGATCAATTAAAAGTTCTAGATCTTGGGATGCCTGGGTGGTTCAGTTGGTTAAGTATCTGCTTTCGGCTTGGGTCATGATCCCATGGTCCTGGGATTGAGTCCCACATCGGGTTCCTTGCTCAAAAAAAAGCCTCCTGCTGCTTCCCCTGCTTGTGCTTTCTCTCTCGCTCTCTCTCTCTCTGACAAATAAATAAAATCTTTTTTTAAAAAAAGTTCTGGGTCTTTTTTATTTGAACCATTGATGACCCGGGTCACTATTATTCTATCCTTATGAAACTGAATTTTTAATCCAGTTTATAGGAAATCACATTTGTGAATGTTAAACAGTATTTTGTTGGTTTTATCCTTGGTCAAGAAATGTTTATTTGAAATTTCAATTCTGTCTATTCTATTTCAATTCTTTCAGTTCTATGCTTTGGGTACACACAAATTTGATCATCTGTACTTGTGTCCATCAAAACTATTGACTTAAATGTTGAAAATAGGAAGATAAAAATGTGAAACAGACACCTGGGGTAGCACCAAATGGAACTTCCCACACGATACCATCTCTGCACTGACCTGAACATGCACTCCTGTTTATCTTTCCTATGGCTCACAGTCTCTCTTTTGTTTCAAACAGCTTGTTCTTTTTTCTTTTTTTAAGATTTTATTTATTTGTCCAATAGAGAGAGAGAGCGTGCACACAAGAAGAAGGAGTGGCAGGCAGAGAGAAAAGCAGGCTCCCCGCTGAGCAGGAAGCCTGATGTGGGGCCCATCCCAGGACCTGGGATCATGACCTGAGCTGAAGGCAGATGCTTAACTGACTGAGAACACCCACAAACAGCTTGCTCTTTTTAACAGCACATTCTGTTCACTTGAAGTTTAGCATTATACAGGACCAGTGTAGGCACAGAAAAGTTTCCCCTTCTTCCCTTCTAGGTTCTTTGTCTGGTCTAGTAATCAAACTGATATAAGAAAGAGTAACAGGAGGAAAAGGAACAAACATTTAATAACATGTCTATCTCCTCTGTACATGGGAGAGACCCAGGAAAACTGAGCAACTCCCTGAAGTGGCCATCACTTTAAATACCATCTTCAGCTAAAGACAAAAGAAGATGTTGAGGGTGGGGAGTCAGTTACAGAAGGTGACCAGGAAAAGCAGTAAGTAAGGGTAAGGTTGTTGTGCAGATTTAAGTCATTGCCTTCTCCTTTGATAAGAGTTTCTAGAGACTGACTCACCCCCTTCATCCTGGTACTTTGAGGGGACACCCTTACAAGTGGAGATTTCCCTTCTACATGTAAGTATCTCTTACAGAAGGGTAACTTCTACTCAGTCTTCAGAGCTTCCCCTGTGTCTGCTGTTTCTTAAAAATAACAGACACATGAAAAAATGCTCCACATCATTTGCCATCAGGGAAATACAAATCAAAACCACAATGAGATACCACCTTACACCAATTAGAATGGCTAAAATTTACAAAACAGGAAACGACAAATGCTGGCGAGGATGCAGAGAAAGGGGAACCCTCTTACACTGTTGGTGGGAATGCAAGCTGGTGCAGCCACTTTGGAAAACAGTATGAAGGTTCCTCAAAAAGTTGAAAATGGAGCTACCCTATGACCCAGCAAATGCACTACTGGGTATTTACCCCAAAGATACAGATGTAGTGAAAGAAGGGGCACATGCACCCCAATGTTCATAGCGGCAATGTCTGCAATAGCTAAAATGTGGAAGGAGCTGAAATGTCCTTCAACAGATGAATGGATAAAGATGCTGTGGTTCATATATACAATGGAATATTACTCAGCCATCAGAAAGGATGAATACCTACCATTTACATCAATGTGGATGGAACTGGAGGGTATTATGCTGAGTGAAATAAGCCAGTCAGAGAAAGATAATTATTGTATGGTTTCACTCATATGTGGAACATAAGGAATAGTGCAAGCGACAATATGGGATGGGAGGGAAAACTGAATGTGAAGAAATCAGAGAGGGAGACAAACCATGAGAGACTCTTCACTCCGGGAAACAAACTGAGGGTTGCGGAAAGGGAGGTGGGTGGGGGGATGGGGTTAACTGGGTGATGGGCATGAAAGAGGGCATGTGATGTGATGAGCACTGGGTGTTATACACAACTAATGAATCATTGAACATTATATCAAAAACTAATGATGCACTATATGCTGGCTAATTGAATTTAAATAAAAATAAATAAACCAGTTTAAAATAATCCCCATGCTAAATGGACATATTCTAGGGTGGTAAACTCTGCTCCTCTTCATTGGTTTAGAACAGCCATTTGCTCTCCAGAAGAGATAACCTCCTTTCCCTTGTTTTACTTTTGGGCATTCCCTTAGGTAAATTTAACCCAAGAATCTATCACAGCATAATTCAATATAATTTAGACATTTGTACCTTGCTGCCCATTTAATGGAAGCAAGTTTAACATATTAGATATTTGTAACTTTCCAGGCAATGAAATATAAAATACTATGCATGGTCCTTAATTAAGCCTATTCACCAGTAGTTTAAGATATACATTAGTTAACTTGCCATAATACTTTTAAAGAAGTAATGTTTGCATGTAATAGAACAGAAAAAAGTTTATAGCATACTACTAGCAAAACATTTACTTATTCCCACTATGCTACTGAATGTCCATTTAGGTATCATTAAGCCCTATTTGCAGTGATGAAAAATGCTTCTGGTTAACATTACATATTCTTTCATTCTTTCAACATATTAAATGATTTTGTACAATATCCCAGGTATATGCTTGGTACTGTTGACCTTAAAAATAAAATAAGATTTTACCAGCAAACGATGGGTTTGCTCAGGAATAAAAGAGAATTGCAATCTGGGACAAACAAGCTGTGGCAAAACCATAGGCAAGTCAGGGAAAAAAGTAAAGGGATTTTTTTTTTTTTAAGGAGAAAAGGGGTAAGTTGGGAGACTGTTATAAACTAAAAGTCAATTGGAGTAAACTGGGAATTTGGGGTATGGTAGCTTTTCATTAGCTGAACTGTTTCCCAGGAGGATGAGGAAAGCATCTCTTCCTCCAGATGGAAGAGTAGAGTAGTAACCATGTGCAAGGTCAAGCCCATCTCTTCCTGCTGGGTCTGCAACTGACAAGAAGTGTTGGGGCCAAAACCTCCCAACTCCATTTTAGTGAGGTTTTCTGTTGCTAATTTTCACAGTACTAAAAATGCGCAACACTCCCACAGTCTCAGGGCTTATAGTTCATGAGAGGAAATACTAAAGAAAATCCATATCAGAGTCAATTTTGTAAGGGTTCTTACACTAAGTGTTATGGAAAGCACAGAATCTCATGCAGTACAAAATAGGGCAAGCTTCCTAGAGGGTATAATGCTTTCATTTGTCTTGACAATAAGCAGAGATCAGGCATGTGAATATGGAGAAAGAGTGTTCTAGGCAGAGCAAGTGGCATGTGCAAAAATACAGAAGCTCGAGAAGCCTGACACACTTAGAGAAGATAAAGTCATGTGATACAGATAGAATGAAGAATGCAGACTGGTGGGTGGTAACTGATGAGGCTAGAGAAGATAGCCAGGGTCTCATCATGAGAAATGTGTGTCCCATGCCAAGGAGTATACTCTTTACCCTGAAGGCAGTAAAGAAAGTGGGCAATATTGGGGTCAGGGAGTTTAACTGGGGGTCACTATTGATGATCAAAGCCAGAGATCTAGAGATACCAGCCTAATGGAGAGAGAGCAGAATGCAGTGATGGTCTAATAAATGTGGTGGTTCCCCATGTTTATATGCATAAGAATCAGCAGGGGAGCACTTCTAAAATACAGATGTCTGGACCCAAACCAGACCTACTTGGACTTTATATTTTTTTTTCAAAGCTCCCCTGAGTTCTTATAATGCAACCGGTCCCCTGAATGGTATTTGGGAACCACAATTTTATCCCAAACTGTAGGACAAGAACATAAAAATAGTTTGTCTTACTCATTTCAAGCAATGGAGCAGATAGATATAAGGTCCACCTGAAAGAGTAAAAATTTGGAATGATAGAATATTTTTAAAGAAATACAATTTTATTATTTCCAACTGCTTAGAGTAACTAGCCATGTGAACAAAATATTGATTGGTAGAGGTCAATATAATAATGCTTCACAATGAAAATGACTAATTAGTAAGTTTTTGTAATTCACATTTGTAATAAGGTAATCTACTTTTGCTCTATAAGCTTGCTCCCTCTAGTAGATTAAATATTACCCTTATAATCTTTCTCTTTTTTTTAAGATTTTATTCACTTATTTGACAGAGAGAGACACAGCGAGAGAGAGAACACAAGCGGGGGAGTGGGAGATGGAGAAGCAGGCTTCCCGCCAAGCAGGGAGCCCGATGCAGGGCTCGATCCCATGACCCTGGGATCATGACCTGAGCAGAAGGCAGACGCCTAACAACTGAGCCACTCAGGTGCCTCACCCTTATAATCTTTCTTAAACTTAGATTAGTCTTCACAATGTTTTTATTTTTATAGAGTCAAAGATAAACTTCAGTCCAACCTTTGATCAAAAGATCGTAAATTCTAAATCAGTGCTGTCTGAACTAACTTGATTTTGCTATATAGTCCTCTGATATTCAGAAAATTCCATATTAGGAAAATACTTCATCATATGATCATTTATTTTAAACAGATAAATTGTAGCATATTCTATCTGCTAGGAAATTCAGACTATCAGTATTTGTGCTTAAATGTATATTTTTAAAGTTGGCTCCACGCTGGGTGTGGAGCCCAATGTGGGGCTTGAACTCAAGACCCTGAGATCAAGACCTGAGCTGAAACCAAGAGTCAGACACTTAAAAAAAAAAAAAAAAGAGCCAGGCACTGAGCCACCCAGACACCCCTGGCACTGCTTATATTTTAAATTATGTATGTGAGTTACATTTATCTATTTTGAAAGCTGTGTCTTCCTCTTTTTGGCTTGTCATCTTATTCTGTCTCCACCTTTCCATCCTAAAAGTCCAAATGCATTTTTATTCAATGTACTGTGAAACACCCAAGCTCCCTAGAGATAGAAACTGTGTGTCCTATTTTTGTCCCTAACTCCAAGCTCAGGGCCTGGACAAGAGAGATGATTGATATGTATTTGTTTATTAATAAGAATCATTCTCCCTTTCTATCAATCTGTCAGTCTGTCATCACCAACACCAGCAAAGATTATTACATGATCTTCAGAAAAGAAATTTGTGATGTCACCATCAATTATTGACAAATTACACCAGTACCCTCAGCAAACCCCAGTTTTACCCAGATTTATCTAAACACATAGACATCTGCTTCAGCCAACATAGGAAGAAGTACATATAGAAATAAAGCTTTTTTTTAACAGCTGTATACCAATCAACCATAATTAAGATTATCACATGATCTTCAGGAAAGAAATTTGTGATGTCACCATCAATTATTGACAAATTACACCAGTACAACTCTCAGAGGAGAGTCTTGCCTGGACTCTGAAATTACTATAGGAGCTCAGACATCAGAACCAGTTCTCATCACTCCAAGTGCCCTTAAAAGTGACCTGACAGAGGAGCCAACCACATTTCAAAGCCACTTTATTGGTGCTCGAAAAAACTAACATGTTGGTTATAGTACAACAATCTTAGTTTAGCTATTCCAAATCTATGACTGGTTTAGTAAGATTAACCCTCATGACCTATAATCCTAGCAACAGAGGCAAACATGTGTTGAGCACTTATTTGAAGTCAGGCTTTGTGCTAAGCACTTTGTCTAATCTCAGCCTGATAACAATTGTTCAATGTTGTGATTATTAATGAACCCCATTTTACAGGAGAAACTGAGGAAATTGACTTAAGTGACTTGCCCATGGCTATAAAGTCATTAAGGGTGGTAGAATCAGGATATAAACCCCATCTGACACCAGGGCTCTCATGTTTAACTCTACTCTGTACTAATAAAATTACCTGGTCTTGAGAAAAACAATTGGTATTTCTTTGCCTCATGAAATACAGTTGACCCTTGAACATCACAAGGGTTGGGGCGCTGAACCCCACACAGGTGAAAATCTATGTATAACTTTTGGCTCCCCCAGAACATAACTACTAATAGCCTAATGTTGACGAGAAGCCCTACCGATAACATAAACAGTCGATTAACACAAACCTTGTATGTTATGTGTATTATATACTGTATTCTTACACTAAAGCAAGCTAGAGAAAAGAAATGTTATTAGAAAATCCTAAGTACTGTGAAACACCCAAGTATAAGTGGACCCACGCAGTTCAAACCCATGTTGTTTGAGGGTCAACTGTATTTCCAAGTTTGAGAATTTGGTTGGGTAGGGAAGTCAGGCACTTAGTCTTACCAAGGACATTGTATTTGACCATGTTGAAACATCCAGAAATAGTTTACATATCAGTATGACTCTAGTATTATGCAATTTGAAGCCCCTGCCTTCCGCATTCCTTCTATCTCTCTTTCTCATTCATTCACTCATCCATTCATTCATCCATGCCTACCACAGGCCAAGATGAGGCCTTTTGAACATGAACAGGAGCAATGCCTTTAACTTTCCTAGTCCAGAATCAAGGCTCCGATGATACTGCTGTTGCAGTTTCAGGAGAATCCTTATAAACAAAGACTTATTTAGCAAGTATTCTACATACCGCTCTTAAATGACATAATCTGAGTACAAACATTGTTTTAGCTTTGGTACCTCATATTGGTACTAATAATCTTGAACTTAGCACATAGTGAGGCCCAATGCATATAAAAAACTTTGCTGATAAAAGAGGTGAGATCCCATGGTTTACTCTTTTTTAAGGCTTTGAGATCAGGGTCAGCCAGCTTTCTAGGTGATTAGAGTTCAGTGTGGTGTTAACTGTGTGTAAGTGTTTGAATGCTAAGGGAGTTTGCATTAAAATATGAAGGGGTTTCCCTCTCATACACAAGGATACAATGACCCTGAACTCTGGATGAATAAATCATGGTATTTTAATTTTCAACCACTAGCCTCAAATTGCTCAGAAGCATTTACTGAGGATTTCTTGGGTGACATTATTTAAATTTTCTTATGCAAGCCTCTTTGATAACCTGCTGATTTCAGTGTGCTTAGAGGAAATTATAAACTCAACCATATTATGAGCTACTTCCAGTTTTAACAAAGAATACTCACCAACATTTATATTCAAGTTTAAGATCTGATTGGTACTAATGCTTTCACTTTTATCACTTGAGGAAGGTTGATTTGCATAAAGCATAAAATGAAGGTAGGGCATTCAAATTAAGATGTGAAAACTACCTGCCCCCAGAAGTATTCATTTTTTTTAAAGATTTTATTTATTTATTAGAGAGAGAGAGAAAGAGACAGAGCATGAGCATGAGCAGGGGGGGAGGAGACAGAAGGAGAAGCAGACTCCCCGCTGAGCAGGGAACCCAACAGGGCTCAATCCCAGGATCCTGAGATCATGACCTGAGCCAAATGCAGAGGCTAAACTGACTGAGCCACAGAGGTGCCCCAGAAGTATTCATTTTAATTGAAATTCTCCATTATGTTTTCTGACCAGTGCCCCAGAATTTATTGGTTCCTAAAGGAAGGTGGGTATAGTCTCCCAGGGCGATTTTTGGAATGGGTCTAATTGTCACAATGGCTGGCATTAAATAGGTAGAGACCTAGGATGCTAAATATCCTGCAATGTGCCAAAAGGAGGATTGTCCCCACTCCCATTCCCACCAATGGTAATAGCCCCTCCAGGGAGCAACACTGGAGGGCCCTAACTGGGCCCTATCTCATGGGATGATGATGTTATACCCCATTACCCAGACACTGCCATCACGCTACAACAATGAAAGAGAATCACATCTCCCAAGGGTTAGATTTGGAAAAAGTGTAAAACACTAAGGGATTGTTATAAATGCAACATGACTATCATTCTTTTTTATTTGATTCTTCAGGAAAATGTTGAAGATGGTCGAGCAAGTATCTATCAATCTGTCATCACCAACACCAGCAAAGAAATGTCTTGTTTCAGTGATTTTCCAATGCCTGAAGACTTTCCAAACTTCCTGCACAATTCTAAGCTCCTGGAATATTTCAGAATTTTTGCCAGAAAGTTTGATCTTCTAAAATATATTCAGTTCCAGGTATTGTATTTTGGGGAGAATGGTTTTCTCTACATGGGTTCAGCTCACATTTAAATAGAGAAGTTACTCTGGTAATGAAAGAAATTGTGAATAAAACCAAGTGTTCCAATCCAATTCTTTCCTGGAAGATAAGAGCATGATAGAAGACCTAAAAGGCAGTGATATTAAAGATTATGTACACATTAGCGAAGAGGAAAATCACCTGTTAAAACTAAGGGTTTGAATAATGATGATATTGATGAAACTGCAATTAAGCTAATACCTATAACCACTGCAGACTCCTAGCCTCATTTCCCTTGAAAGGACAGAAGAAAAAAATCAAACTACTATTTCATTTCCTGATCTTCTCTGTAGAAATGGAATTTCTAAGAAAAAAATGTACTAAATAAGCTCACAGTTCTCCATTTCATAAGCCTGTAGAAACTATTTTTGGTATTTGGGGGCGGGGGGTGGGCATGATGCATTCTCTAGCAACATAAGAATGGCAGGATCATTTTGAAATACAATTATAACTACCTTTCCTGTGTTACCTCAAAAACAAATAATCAACAAGAAAACAATATTCTCACTAAATATGCTGAATTTTTATCAATAACCTACACTCTGAAAACTAGTAACTGTGCTTGTAAATAAAATTAAATTATATCTCTGAATAAATGTTAGTGAGTTAAAATTTTTTTTTAATTTAAATTCAATTTAGTTCAGGGGTAGAATTTAGTGATTCATCAGTTGCATATAACATCCAGTGCTCATTACATCAAGTGCCCTCCTTAATTCCCATCACCTAATTACCCCATGTCCCCACCTACCTCCCCTCCAGCAACTCTCAGTTTGTTACCTGTGGTTAAGAGTATCTTATGGTTTTTCTCCCTCTCTGTTTTTATCTTATTTTATTTTTCCTCCCCTTCCTCGATGTTCATCTGTTTTGTTTCTTAAATTCCACATATGAATGAAATCATATGGTATTTGTCTTTCTCTGACTGATTTATTTCACTTAGCATAATATGCTCTAGTTCCATCCACATCACTGCAAATGGCAAGATTTCATTCTTTTTTGATGGCTGAGTAATATTGCATTGTGTGTACATAACTACATCTTCTTTATCCTTTCATCTGTCAATGGACATCTGGGCTCTTTCCATAGTTTGGCTATTGTGGACATTGCTGCTATAAACATTTGGGTGCATGTGCACCTTCAAATCACTATGTTTGTACCCTTTGGATAAATACCTAGTAGTGCAATTGCTGGGTCATAGGGTAGTTCTATTTTTAACTTTTTGAGGAACCTCCATACCGTTTTCCAGAGTGGCTGCACCAGCTTGCATTTCCACCAACAGTGTAAGAGGGTTCCCCTTTCTCCACCTCCTCACCAACATTTGTTGTTTCTTGAGTTGTTAATTTTATCCATTCTGATCCCTGTGAGGTGGTATCTCACTGTGGTTTTGATTTTTATTTCCCCAATACCGAGTGATGGTGAGCATTTTTTTCATGTGTCTGTTAGCCATTTGTGTTCTTCTTAGAGAAATATCTGTTCATGTCTTCTGCCCATTTCCTGACTGGAGTTTTTGGGTTTTGGGTGTTGAGTTTGATAAGTTCTTTATTGATTTTGGATACTAGCCCTCTATCTGATATGTCATTTGCAAATATCTTCTCCCATTCTATTGGTTGCCTTTTAGTTTTGTTGATTATTTCCTTTGCTGTATAAAAGCTTTTAATCCTGATGAAGTCCTAATAGTTCATTTTTGCTTTTGTTTCCCTTGCCTCTGGAGATGTGTCTAGCAAGAAGTTGCTGTGGCCAAGGTCAAAGAGGTTGCTGTCTGTGTTCTCCTTTAGGATTTTAATGGATTCCTGTCTCACATTTAGGTCTTTCAGTGAACTAATTTTTTTGTAACACTTCTCATTTTCTCAGTAATTTCAGTTTTGTTCCAGGTTTGTATTATATTAATTTATAATAGCTGATTGTGGTGGAAATCTATATTTGTAAATGCCATTAAAATGTATCTAAGGTACTACATTAGAAAACTATTACCCATCTCCTGGGGGATCCATCTTATGAATAACAGATCTTTTTATACCAGAAGTGGGTCTTTGTCCATTTGATTATCAATTTATTTAACAGATATACTGCCCTCTTATGGTATGTACTTTTTATTATCTGTTCTTTGAAAGATCAGGTTAAAGTTGTAAGAGAGCTATTTCTCTTATTTATTGTATTACTGCTGTTCAGTTTCCTGAAGGTTAGAGAGGAGTTAGGGACACTCATTTCCATTATTGGTCTCTGAGTTGGTATTAGCCATAAGATGTTAGGCTGTAAAAGGTTCTGTTGCATTTCTAATAAACTCCTGAGTGAATACTGAAGGTGTTGGTTCTCAAACCATATCTTGAATAGCAATAATCCACAGTACTTTAGCTAATCTACTACCCTAAACTGTAAATCTGAAATCTTTAATCTCAGCCAAAATTGCCCAGACATTTTATAGTCCTTTGCAAGCTTTATGCTAATAGTCTGTATATATTTTTTTAATGGAAACAACTTCAAAAATTGCCAAACCAGCATTTTTTTTAAATATCTGAAAATTTGAAAAGCATGTATATGGGACTCAAATACTCATAAGCAAGAGGAACATGCCATTACTCTAGGAGTGAGAAAAACTTTGCTTCCGCTTGACATTGTTTCTTAAACATCAAAGATGTAAAACCTTTATGGATACTTTTAAAAAGTCATAGCCCTTCAGACAGTGAGCTACATAAAAAAAATTAATGAACATAAATTATTTCATCCAAATGAGATCATGAACTATATTGCTAACATGATGTACTCTGTTTGAAAAATAATAACATGAACAACTACCATTCATAGGATGCTGACAATGTGCCAGACACGATGCAAAGTGCTTCACATGAAATATCTTCTCTAATACAGAGTCTGCACAGAGGTGGACACATAAAAGATTCTTAATAAATACTGACTATGTGATCATTTGAATGATGGGCATGTGTTCTATATCTTGCCCAGACTTTGTGTTTCTTTTATGTCTCTCTCTCTTGAGTCCTTATTCAGTCTTTAGCAGACTGGTTCCCATGGCTGAGTCTTGCACAAAGTACCATATCCTTGGTAGCTCCCCACCAAAGAAGAATGAGAAGGGGGCACTTAGCAGTCTTTGCTTTAAGCATTTTGAACTGGATTCATATGGAACCTAAATGGAGTCACACCTTGTATTCTACCCATTCCCACTCCCAGGGTACTGTGTGAAGCTCCTGTTATGCCAGAGTAATGTTCAATTATGCCTTCTCTGTGTTTGTTCAAGACAACTGTCCTCAGTGTGAAAAAACACACGGATTTCTCATCTTCTGGCCAATGGGAGGTTGTTACTGAGAGCAACAGCAAGAAGCAAAGTGCTGTCTTTGACGCAGTTATGGTTTGCAGCGGCCATCACATCCTCCCTCACATCCCACTGGAGTCATTTCCAGGTGAGGCCTGTGGGGATTCCCAGCTTTACAGAGAGGGTGTTGTTGGGGAGGAAAATTTTTTACTTACCTTTCAACATTCTTTGGGCTTAGTCTAAGAGTTAAATTGACATGAGACAGATTAATAAGAAAAAAATAAAATGCAACCATGCATATAGAGACTCCATAAGAATATGAAGCCCACAGGCAGTCAGGCAATTGCAGCTTACATGCCATTCTGAGCTAAAGAGAAGGATGTAGGGGCTGGGGACTACAAAGGGAAGGATGACAATTCACAGGAAGATGAAAAAGGATAAATGTTTGGTAAACTAATGTTTCCTGGACCACTCAGAAACAGTGGGACACAGAGAGGAATTTTAACAGACTGCTCCTCCCTGTCTACCTCACCTAATTCTATTATACTGTAGTTGTCTATGGTGACAGCTCCCTTCCTGGAGCAGATCCTCTATCTAAATTCTTTTAGGCAGTTGGGGGGAAAGTCAAAGTTTTTCTAAGCCTTCTGTTTCTTAAAAATTATTAGCCTAAAATAATCCACATGCCAAGGAGACACATTTTGAGGTGACAAATTTTGCTCCCCTACAGTGTTCAGGTATTTTATATGGAGGTTGGATTGACAAGCAGAATTAGTTACTGCAACTGGGCGTAATATTAAGATCTGGATAGAGCTAGAAGGATGAAAGTCTCCACATACCATCTTTGTTTCTGTTGACCTCTTTGGGTCTTCATGACACCAGGACTTCAGCAACATCCTCCAAAGTCACTAAACCTTCCACAGAACTTCAGAGAATTTTCACCCAAATTGGTTCTCTGTTGGAGAGGCCCTTATAGCCATATGCCTACCATGGCCTTTATCTATCCTGCCAAACACCATGACTTTTTTATGTCCTTGGAGACTTTTCCTCAGAGCCATGCTTACAGATGGGTTATTGAGGAGATTCCCTGGAAATAAGTGTTCCTACTGGACAGAGAGAAGGAGAGGAGTGCAAACAAGGGAACCCCACAACCATCTGTCCTGGTAACTCCCAGACCCTTCTCTCAGAGAGCGTACTTCCTTCTGAAGGCCCTCAGGGAAACATCTAATACAGTGGTTCACAGTCCAGGCCTCACATTCAAACCATCTGTTGAGCTTCTAACATCCTTATGACTTCCAAAGTTCAATTAGTATAGGGTAGGCTTAGATCATTTAAGGGTTACTCAAGGGATTTTAATATGCAGCCAGGTAAGGGACACCTGGATGACACAGTTGGTTAAGCCTCTCTTGGTTTCAGCTCAGGTCATGATCTCGGGATCGTGAGGTCAAGCCCCCTCCCCCCCAATCCCAACTAGGGCTCCATGCTCAGTGAAGAGCCTGCCTGAAAATCTCACTCCCTCTCCTTCTGCCCCTCCCTCAAACCCCAACCCCCACTCGTGCTCTCTCTCAAATAAATAAATTTTAAAAAAAAGTATGCAGCCAGGTGTGAGATCTTCTACCCTAAAGCATTGATTCTCAAAAAGAATTACCTGAAGGACTTTTAAAAACAACTTGCAAGGCTCCACCTCTGGCATTTCCAACTCAGTAGATATGGTATCATGAAGCTGAGATTTTGCCTTTCCAACAAGTTCCCAGGTTCCAGCTAAAAATGCTGGTCAAAGGACCACACCTTGAAAACTAATGATCTAAAGGTTCTTTCAAGAAACCCACCATCAAAGACAATTATTTAATAAAGTCATATTTTCCTGGGAAAGATACAGCGAAGCTTATCTTCAAAATGGCTTATCCAAGGGGGCGGAACACGATGGTGGAGGAGTAGGAGACCTGGATTTCGTCTGGTCTCAGGAATTCAGATGGATAGGGATCAAACCATTCTGAACACCTACAAACTCAACAGGAGATCGAAGAAAAAAATAGCAGCAACTCTCTGAACAGAAAAGCGACCACTCTCTGGAAGGTAGGACATGTGGAGAAGTGAATCTGAGGCGATATTCAGGAGGATAGACGGTGGGGAAAGGGCCTCCGTCGGCCACTTCTGGCAAGTGATAGAGCCGTGGAGCACAAAATCAGAACTTTTAGAAGTCGGCTCCGCTGAGGGATGTCACTCCGGTGGCTAAGCTGGGGGTGGAACCCTCGCGGGACAGTGTGGTCTCAGGACCCTTGGGGTCACAGAAAGACTGGGAGTACCTGAGTGTGGCAGAGCTCCCAGGTATCGGAGTGGGGAAGCCGGCTGCAGAGATGGAGCTGAGGCACGGGCTCTCAGCTCGGGGTTGCCATAAACCATGATCTGCACCACAGTCGGACCACTGCTCCTTCAGCAGGGACCCAACAAGCGGCAGATCCGGGGAGACTCCCCTTCCTCCCCCCGGGAGGAGCAGTGTGGGAGCGCACCACAGGGATCTGCTGGGTTTGGAGACTCCACATGGGGCCAGAGATAGAAACACTCGGTCACAGGCCAGGTGAGCACGGAGTGTGGCCAGAGACCGGGGAGACGGGAGTGACTGACTGCTTTTCTCTGGGGCGCACTGAGGAGTGGGGCCCTGAGTTCTCGGCTCCTCCGGGGTGGAGATTGGGAGGCCGCCATTTTCACTCTCTTCCTCCAAAGCTGTACGGAAAGCTTGCAGGTAACAAAAGCTCCTGAGAGCAAACGCGAGCAGATTACTTAGCCCAACTGAGAAAGGGCGGGGCAGTTCCACCTCCAGCAAAGATATTTGGGAACCACAGCAACCAGCCCCTCCCCCAGAAGATCAATGAGAACAGCCAGCCAAGACCAAGTTTACCGATCAATGAGAACAGCAGAACTCCAGCGCTAGGGGAATACTGCACATAGAATCCATGGCTTTTTTACCATGATTCTGTAGTCTTTCAAAGTTAATTTTTTTTTAACTGTCTTTTTTTTTTTTTGAGCTTTTCTTTTTCCCTTTTTCAACCAACATCTTATCAATCCCTTTTTTAAAAAACATTTTTATTTTTCATTTTTAGAGTCATAGTCTATCCCTTCATAGTAGTGACCCATATTTTTGGCATGTATATATATGTTGTTCTCTCTTTAAAATTTTGAGATAGTTTCTTCTAACAGATCAAAATATACCCTAAATCTCTAGTGTATGG
>NC_138374.1:89036775-89065828 GCF_054177405.1 Leptonychotes weddellii
ACCTCACTGATAGGAATTCTTAATCTCAGGAAACAAACTGAGGGTTGCTGGAGTGGGGGATGAGGTGGGAGGGACGGGGTGACTGGGTGATAGACACTGGGGGGGTATATGCTCTGGTAAGCGCTGTGAATTGTGCAAGACTATTGAATCACAGATCTGTACCTCTGAAACAAATAATGCAATATATGTTAAGAAAAAAAAAAAGAAGATAGCAGGAGAGGAAGAATGAAGGGGGGGAAATCAGAGGGGGAGATGAACCATGGGAGATGATGGACTCTGAAAAACAAACTGAGGGTTCTAGAGGGGAGGGGGGCTGGAGGATGGGTTAGCCTGGTGATGGGTATTAAAGAGGGCACGTTCTGCATGGGGCACTGGGTGTTATGCATAAGCAATGAATCATGAAACACTACATCTAAAACTAATGATGTAATGTATGGTGATTAACATAACAATAAAAAATTTTTTTTAAAAATGGCTTATCCAGTAAGTTACTGACTTATACTGCAATGTGGAAGCCATCCTTCAATATCTATGTGCCTGGTTTTCAGTTTATTTTAGTTTTTATTTGCTTCTACAAAATGAGAATGATAAATATTATTCTAATATAATTAGAATTATATTAGTACAACTGTACAAGTACAATAATAACACTTCATAATATGTTCAAAAACATTTAAAAGAATACATGTGCTATATGATATTAAAGTATTACTGTACAGTCCAAAATAAGATAATGGGTAGTTGGAATCCAGCATCTGACTGCTCTATTCATCAAAACCATTTGTTTAATCTCTAATAAATATGTAAGCTGCAACCTCTGAAATCAACTCTTTTGGTCCTGTTCCATATGCATAAGCTAACATTGCTCATATAGTTTATGCTTTGAGTTTGCCAATTGGCCTTGCCATTGTAACTACCCTAAGAGGTGAGGAGGCAAAACAAATAATTGACTCCAGAAAAGAAAATCTGACAGTGCACTTTTATTGAAATTGACATAATTCATGGACTTCTCTCTTCTTCCCCCTGAAGGTATTGAGAGGTTCAAAGGCCAGTATTTCCATAGCCGCCAATACAAGCACCCAGAGGGACTTGAAGGGAAACATATCCTGGTGATTGGACTAGGAAACTCGGCCTCAGATATTGCCACTGAGCTGAGTAAGAAGGCTGCTCAGGTATGATGCTCTCTGCTTCTCTTGTACCATGGAGGAGAGAAAGGAGGAAGGGCATATTGGAAAATCCCAGCCACATAACCAAGGCTCCATTACTCATTAATTGGTTGGTTGGTTGTTTGGTTGGTTGGTTGATTGGTTGGTTACTACAGTGAGGTATCATAAAAAATCTGGAAATCAGGAAGCCAAGGTTTACCTCCCAGCCCTGCACTGATCAGCATGTAATCCAGAGCAAGTCTTTTACTTCTCCAAGCCATACATGTGATATATCATCTACACAGTAGATTCCTCCCAAAAGGGACAATGCCCTGATTTAAACAGCATTCCTCTTTGCTTACCAGGTATTTATCAGCACCAGACATGGTTCCTGGGTCATGGGCCGTATCTCTGAAGATGGCTATCCCTGGGACATTGTGTTCCACACCCGGTTTAGGTCCATGCTCCGAAATGTCCTGCCACAAACAATTCGAAAATGGATGATGGAACAGCAGATGAATCAGTGGTTCAACCATGAAAATTATGGCCTTGAGCCTCAAAACAAGTAGAGTTATTTTGCTTTTTTATGGTATGGTAAGCAAGATTGTCAGAGGCTCCTCTATAGTCAAATTGTTAATGCGGTATTTCAAACTACAACCTAACAGTATGAATATCATAGACATCCTGGAATTTGAATTCCAAATTTGTTCTGTATACCTTTTAAAAAGTAAATGCTTAAGAAGATGAAGTAAAATATTATGAACTTTTTTATGGCTGAGTAAAATTCCATTGTGTATATACACCACATCTTTTGTATCCACTCATTTATCAATGGACAATTAGGTTGCTTCCATATTTTGGCTATTGTAAATAATGCTGCAATGAACATGTGGGTGCATATATCTTTTCAAATTAGTGTTTTCATTTTCTTTGGGTAAATACCCAGTAGTAGAACTACTGGGTCATATAAATTCTATTTTTAATTTTTTGAGGAACCTGCACACTGTTTCCCACAGTGGCTGCACCAATTTGCATTCCCACCAACAGTGCATTAGGGTTCCTTTTTCTCCACATTCTTACCAACAATTGTTATTTCTTGTGTTTTTGATCTTAGCCATTCTGACAGGTGTAAAATGATATCTCATTGTGGTTTTAATTTGTCTTTCCCTGATGATTAGTGATGTTAAGTTTATTTTCATGTGCCTATTGGCTATCTGTAAGTCTTCTTTGGAAAAACACCTATTCAGCTCTTCTGCCCATTTTTAATTGGATTACTCAGTCATAAAAAGAATGAAATCCTGCCATTTGCAACAACACTGATGGACCTAGAGGGTATAATGCTAGGTGAAATAAGTCAGTCAGAAGAAGACAAATACCATATGATTTGACTCAGGTGTGGAACTTAAGACACAAAAGAAACAAAAAACCAGATTTTGAATACAGAGAAGAGTTGCCAGAGAGATGAGTCGGAGGGGATGGATGAAATAGACAAAAGGAATTAAGAGTACACTTATCTTAGATGAGCACTGAGAAATGTATAGAATTCTTGAATCATTATATTGTACATCTGAAACTCATATAACACTGTATATTAATTATACATGAATAAAAAAATAAATTTAAAAAAGAAAAAATATTATGAGCTGCTCTAGAAAGCAGAACTAGGATCATGGGAAGAATTTCCTAATACCCAAAGCTGTCCAACATTGGAAAAGGCTGCTTTAAGAGATTGCAGCCTTCCTTTCAGAGGGGTGTGTTGGGAAATGTGTCCCAAATTCTCCATGTGATAACTCATGCTTTGTTAATTCTGTACACCATAAGGATTCTTCCCATGAGCAGCTTTTGAGAACATACTCACTATCTCTTTGCCAAAAAATAAATCTCTACTGAGCTCACTGTTATATATCACTGATCTTATAAACACAAGCAAACAGTATGAATGTTTATTTTTCTTTAGTTGATAACAGACTCCTTCCCGTTAAAAAAATACAAAAACAGAAGAACTTTGGAATCTTTCAACAAAATGCCATGTGACTACTCAGTTCTGAGATCTGATACATGTGGCATGTATTATTTTTTTAAAAAAAAAAAGGTTCTCAAACCTACAAAAAGGGGAATTCCATAAATACAACCAGACTTTGCTCTATCACCCATGCCATCACATACAGAGACTCCATGGATATTTGGGATCAACAAATATCCCCAAACTTAATTTTATACATTAGTTTTTATGCTGATCCCTTAATAAAACTTTCAAAACTATTGGGGATTTAACAAAATTTTCCTTTCTTACTTATGATCAGATAGAGATTAATTGGAGCAACAAGATAATTAAAACAATAGTGGAAACATCGATGGGCTATCAATGACTGGAATATTCATGGATTGACCATAGGCACTGGTATTTGTTTAACCTCCTTTTTTGAAATGTCTTTTTCCCACATCACCTACATGTTTTCTCTTCTTTGTTGAGGGGGAGATTTGTGACATGAGAATGAAGTCAGATAGTAAGGTTTGGGGTAGGCCAACTAGTTAAGTTAGAAAGTTTTATGGATATTTTAGAAACCTCTTTATTCGAAAAGCCAACCCCATAAAATATCAAGAGAGTTTCAAGACTCACTCAACATGATTAAATATTCCTTCTAAGTGTTTTCTTTTTGGTGTTTTAGATATCTTATGAAAGAACCTGTAATAAATGATGATCTTCCAAGTCATATACTCTATGGAGCCATCAAGGTGAAACCAAGAGTGAAAGAGCTCACAGAAACTTCTGCCATCTTTGAAGATGGAACAGTGGAGGAGAATATTGATGTTATTGTCTTTGCAACGGGATATACTTTCTCTTTTCCATTCCTTGAAGATTCACTTGTTAAAGTAGAGGTTAAGATGGTCTCACTGTATAAATACATGTTCCCTCCTCACCTGGAGAAGTCAACTCTGGCGTGCATTGGTCTCATCCAGCCCCTAGGTTCCATTTTCCCAACTGCCGAACTTCAAGCTCGTTGGGCAACCAGGGTTTTCAAAGGTATGTGAGTGGGAAAGTGAGGGGCTGAGGGTTTTATACCTGATGGAGTTTGCTCAATAACAAGTTTAGATAAGGAGGCTGCCAGGAAGAAGTTGGTCCACCTTAGACAGCTCTCGCAAGATTAACATCCTAAAAAGTTAGTGGAGAATTTGAAAAATAACAAATACAGAGATAAGATAATAATAATAATAAAGAGCTGTAATCAACCCTTTGAAATATTAGAAAGTTCAGAGAATTTCAATTTTCATAAAGCTAAATACATATCTTTACCTGGAATCATGAAAGAATAGTTGAGAAGAGAAAGATCTCTGACTCCTGGTTTTACCTATATGATGTTTATAATTTCCTCTGAATATGTGCAAATCTAGAGACCCAGGGCCTCTGCATTAACTTCAAATTAACTCTTAATATGTTAAGAAGCTCAACCTCACGGATCCTTAGAAAGTTATAAAGTTATTGAAAGGTTTCTGTCTAAGTACCTGTATAGCACTTTGCATTCCTCAGGAGGCTATTATCTCCCTGACGCCAGGGTTCAATTCAGCTCAACCAGAACTCATTGAATACCTAGCTTTGTTCTGGAACCTGGTGGGATAGAGAGCAATTTAAACAGATCATTTCCACATACTAAGATAAATGCTTTGGTAGAGGGATGCATGGAGTGCATGGGAAGAAGAAAAGGGGTGCTTTGCAGCATGTTGGGATAAAGGAGGGCATGCGGCCAAGGAAAACTTGCTAGATGACCAAGTTTCTCGGGTGCAGAAGAGATAATCACTTGAGCCAAACACAGAGGCATGATGGATATGGAGAATTACAAGCTATCTGACATTCCCAGAACATGACATGTGAAGCAGAGAGGGGTGAGAGATTATTAAAGAATAATCTTTCAGTAGAAAGGCCAGGCCACAGGAGCCTTGTAAGGCATACTAAAAGGCTTACAATACAAAATGTAGATCAGTTCTTTCCAAATCTGGCCACACATAAAAATCATCTGGATCTTGGGCACCTGGGTGGCTCAGTTGGTTAAGCGACTGCCTTCGGCTCAGGTCATGATCCTGGAGTCCCAGGACCGAGTCCTGCATCAGGCTCCCTGCTCGGCAGGGAGTCTGCTTCTCCCTCTGACCCTCCTCCCTCTCATGCTCTCTGTCTCTCATTCTCTCTCTCTCAAATAAATAAATAAAATCTTTAAAAAAAAAATCATCTGGATCCTTAGGGACCCTGATTAAGTCTGACCTGAGGACCTAGAATCTCCATTTTAGAAAGCTCTTCAGGGGTGCCTGGGTGGTTCAGTCGTTGGGTGTCTGCCTTCGGCTCAGGTCATGATCCCAGAGTCCTGGGTTTGAGCCCCGCATCAGGCTCCCTGCTTGGCGGGAGGCCTGCTTCTTCCTCTCCTGCTGCCCCTGCTTGTGTTCCCTCTCTTGCTGTGTCTCTCTCTGTCAAATAAATAAATAAAATCATCAAAAAAAAAAGAAAGAAAGAAAGAAAGCTCTTCAGGCGGAGGACCCAATGAAAGTTTATAAGAAAGGAATAGACATTACAAATTTACATTTTCAATAGATTATTTCAGCATTAGTGTGAAAGATAGATTTGAAAGCAGAAAAGAATGGGGTCTCTGAGACCAGTGAGAAGGCCACAGCAAGTCCCGGCTGAAACGTGATGTAGCTGAGCCAGGCAGAGAGACAAAGTGGAGAAGACAATAGAAATGTGAGAAATAGTTAGGGATAAAATCCACAGGACATAATGATCAGCTGAATGTAGAAAATCAGAGAGAGAGAGGAATCACAGATGACTTGCAGATCTCTGGCCATGGGAACTGGGTAGACAGTAGGGCCAGGAATAAAGAGAGGACATGGAAGAAGATGCAAGTCTGACCAGGAGAGCTTCTGTGATGGGCTCTGTTTTGGACTCATTGACTCTGGTATATCTGATGACTAGCTGTATCCAGGAGAAACTGAACATTTCACCATGTCTGAGAATACCCATAGACAAGGATGGAATCACAAGCACACAGTGATAAATCCTGCATCAATCTACCTTCTCTGTCCCCACTGATCAACTTTACTCCCACAAGGTTTACTTCAACAGCCTCTCAACTGGTCTTGGTACCTTTAGACTCTTTCCTAGAGCCCATGTCCCGAAATTCGCCAACTAGAAGAATCTTTCCAAAAGGCAAATCTGATCTTGTCACCACCTGCAGAAAACCCTCCCATGGCTTCCCATCACCTTCAAAATAGAGCTCAAGCCACCTGACATGATTTCCAGCTCTTCAGGCTCACCTTCCTACTCCAGTCTCTTCTCTTACACCCTCCACTTCAGAGTTCACACTGTAACCTTAAGGGCAGCATCACATAGAACTTGTCCCACTCTGGAGTTCAACAAAACAGCAGCCCTGATTGGCATAACATGGGTAAATGGCCAAGTTTAATGGTAGGAACCAACTACTAGATAAAGCAATGATATTGAATCAAACCCACTACTCAAACCAGCCTTTTATTTCTAGGCTTGTGTACCTTGCCCTCAGAGAGGACTATGATGGCAGACATTATCAAGAGGAATGAAAAAAGAATAGATCTGTAAGAATTTTTTTTTAATTCTTTACATAAAGCAATGTTTCTCAGGGTATAGTGACCTAACTACCCACAAGAACCACCTACCTGTTTCTTAAAAAAAATTCCTGGGTCACAACCCAGACCAACTGAATTGGAACCCCAGGATGAAACTGGAAATTTGTATTTTTATGTTCTCCCTAGGTGATTCTTATACATACTAGTTTAAGAACCAACTACATGAGCCTGGGTGGCTCAGTCGGTTAAGCACCTGCCTTCAGTTCAGGTCATGATCCCCGTCGGGCGCCCTGCTCAGCCGGGAGCCTGCTTCTGCTTCTTCCTGTACCTCTCCCCTTGCTTCTGCTCTCTCTCACTTTCTCTCTCAAGTAAATAAATAAAATCTTTAAAACAAAAAAGAACCAACTACATAAAGATAGAAATTTTACCAAATCAGGACATTTTTCCTGGACTTAATTTTATTTCAGTTTTGCATGATGTCCGTGTTAGATTCCACATCTTCTCAGGCTGCCCACTTTCTGTGGTGAGAGAGGAAATGGGTTGGGAGCAGCAGTAGTGACAGTGGCCAGGTGTCTCTGAAAAGTTAGTTGGGGGATGTCCTATCAAAGGAAATTAGAAGGAATTGGTGTGAAGTGAAAGTAGATGTATGCTTTGTGATACGGTAAAATGGGGTTCAAAAGTGATCAAGCACCTTGGAGAGTAGACTTGGGGGCCTGACATCACATGTAGGGGTTGTCTCATGGTCAAATTCTAATTAATCTAACATTTATTGAGTACCTATTATATGCCAGCCAGAGTGCCAACTACTTTAATAATTTAACAAGCAAATAGTAAGCATCTCCTCTGTGCAAGACACTGAGCTAGGCTTTCATCTGTGTTAGCTCATGAATCTTTGCAGCAATCCTGACTAATCTGTATTTGCCTAGAGAATTGAAGCCGCTTACTAAATATCAAATAATAATCATGGTTATAAACCTTGTCACATTCCTAAAACTTCCATGAATTCATGGCTATTTATTTTACAGCCTACTCTCAATCTGAGATCTGGGCCTTCTGATGGGATAAGCTCATACCTTCCACCAGAGATTCACTGAAACCTCATTTACTCACTCACTCATCCCTATTTTGCAAATCTGCCCTTTTTCACTTTCTTCATTAAGGTTTGGAAAGAACCAGAGCCAGATACTTCAGACCAATTACATCGACTACTTGGATGGGCTCGCCTTAGAGATAGGTGCGAAGCCAGACGTCCTATCTCTCTTGCTGAAAGACCCCAAACTGGCTGTGAAGCTCTATTTTGGACCCTGCAACTCCTACCAGTATCGCCTCACTGGGCCCGGGCAGTGGAAGGGAGCCAAGAGGGCCATCCTCACCCAGAAACAATGGATACTGAAGCCTTTAAAGACACGGGCACTAAAAGCTTCATCTGATTTCCCGGTTTCCTTTCTGTTGAAAATCGTGGGGCTTCTTGCTATTGTTGTAGCCCTTTTTTTTCAGCTTCAGTGGTTCTAATTGGTCAGCATAAAGCTTTTGATTTTAGTGTCAGTCAGTTCCTCTTAAAAAAAAAAGACAAAGAAAAAATATGAAATCTAGATTCTATATTTCAGAGTCGAGAGGAACAGAGAGAGGCGGTTGTAGAGAATTAGCAGATTTAGGTCCATGTTAAAACACTAAAATGGGGCGCCTGGGTGGCTCAGTTGGTTAAGCGACTGCCTTCGACTCAGGTCATGGTCCCAGCGTCCTGGGATCGAGTCCCACATCGGGCTCCCGGCTCGGCGGGGACCCTGCTTCTCCCTCTGACCCTCTCCCCTCTCATGCTGTTTCTCTCTCTCTCTCTCTCTCAAATAAATAAATAAATAAAATCTTTTAAAAATATAAATAAATAAAAAATAAAATAAAATAAAACACTAAAATGGTGTCATGAAATTTCTTTGCCACACCACCCTTCCCTCAAGTTCATCAGACTCTCCAAAAGGACAATTAAATAGCACTGGCTAAATAGTGTTGCCAGGCCCCATATAAGAGGGTTGTGTGGAAAAAATAGAAATACGCAGAATGAAAAGCAAGCCCCATGGTTTAAAACATTGGAAAATTTCAATGGTGGGTAAATATTTAAACTCTTGCATGATGTTCTTGATAGTCTTCCTACCCGGACTCTTTTGGTAACAAAGTTCTCAGGTGTTAGGTCATGCTCCATATCCTTATCAGGGAATCACTCAAAAATCCTGGAGGAAAATATGAGAGGCTAGACTCGAAAGCGATGGTGATGATCAGACAGACTCCTTGGGCCTCATGGTGAAAGCAAAGCCAATAGGCACATTTCTTATGTTTTGACAGAAACACCGCTATAAAAATAAAAATAAACCTGCAGTAACAGCTATATACACATTCAGTACTTCCCATAGACCAGACATTGTGCTCAGTGCACACTGTATGTATTAACTTTATTTAAATCTCACAATAATTCTGTGAGATGGATGAGGCTATTCTACCCATTTTACAGATGATGAAACTGAGACTCAGAGCAGTTGGGTAACATGTTCAAGACCATACAGCTGGTCTTGCCGGGCAGCCAGGATTGGAACCCAGTTTTGCTTGATTCTGGAACTGTGGATCATAACCTTTCCCCAGAATATACTTATTTACAAAACAGCTATTGCAGATAAAGTACTTACTAACAGTTTATTTTATTTATAATCACATATATGTTGCTTTTGGAGGAACTTAACACAGATAACAGCACACTTCTTGCAAATATGATCAATTAATTTTATTCATAATATTTTGGTTTATAGTCCAGTCAGATCTAAAAAGCATTTGATGGAATTTACAATGAAACATACCTAGGGCGCCTGGGTGGCTCAGTTGGTTAAGCGACTGCCTTCGGCTCAGGTCATGATCCTGGAGTCCCAGGATCGAGTCCCGCCATCGGGCTCCCTGCTGAGTGGGGAGTCTGCTTCTCCCTCTGACCCTCTTCCCTCTTGTGCTGTCTCTCATTCTCTCTCTCAAATAAATAAATAAAATCTTTAAAAAAAAAAAAAAGAAACATACCTATACAAGAACATTTAAGATGATCATTGACATTTTGAAAAAACAAGCATTGAGGACGAAGTGTGTGTCCCAAGTAGATGAAAAGCATTATAATGATTGAGCCTTGTATTTAGCTCTAACCTTATAGGTAAACAAGGCAAAAAGTGAAACAATATGTAATCTCTGTCATTTGATAAAAGGAAGCATACCAGTTTGTTAGACACATTTTCTTGGAACTGAAATCTAAAAAAGATACAAGCAATTCAGTGTCAATAGACATTGAGCAACAGAATAAACATCTGGTTTATCAACCCACTACAGCCATTCTTTCCATGAACTGTGCTTTGGAAGATAAGCTATGCCCTAAACCCAGCCCAAGGACTTTTGAAGAGGGAAAAGGTCAGAGATTAAAGATTTAGGCAAATTTCTCCTCTTACTCTTCCAAAGTCTGTGCAGGCATTGTTCTTTCCTTTGGCCTGGATTTGTCTCTAAAGTGCCCAGAGCAATGTAATGGCAATCTCTGTCAGTGGAAGCTTTATTTCTTTAAAGTCCATTGAAATGGACTTGCTTCATTCATCATTACCACTACCCAGGGAAGTAACTATGGTCTTATCCTACTCCTACAGTGGACTAGATTGGGAAACCAGTGTCGGGTTGATACCGAATCAGTGGGGAAAAATAGCTCCATTAGGACAAAATTATTATTAAATGTATAACCTTGAAATTTTTAGAAAGAGCTTAAACTCTTGAAAGCTTTCCAAATATTCTATCTTTTAAAAAACATAAACAGTTCATTTCCAGAGTCTGAGATGACTAAGAAAGACTCATCCAAGTTTATTCTTCTGCCTCTATACACCAGGAAACAGGAAACTATCCCAGACAAACCAACTAGGATAGTTTGTTCCAAACTACGACCCACAGACTACCTGCATCAGAATATCTCAGGGAGTTTATAGAAGTGCAGATTTTTAAATACAAATGCAGTAATAATTCAGATCTGCTGAATGAGAGTCTCCCCTGGAATTTCCAGTCTTGACAAGCTCCCTAGAAGATTCCTGTGCACATTAAATTTAAAAACCATTGGTTTGAGGTATCACCAAAAAAGCTGCTTTCAGAGATCAGTCCATGACTTTTTCCACTCCTCAGGGCCAAATTCTCCCTTCGGTTCAGCCTTGGTGCTTCTAGTTGCAATTTACAATGTTCTTCTCCTGTAAAGAATGTTAACTTGTTATCACCCTCCTCCCAAATCTCTCCCTGTGATGTTCCCTTTACTAACCTTTCATTTTAACTACCCTTCTCTCTGTGATAGCTACTCAGTTTTTCTTACCAAAAGCCAAATATGTCCCATTTGCTCATTGCAGAAAAGTTAAGATATTTTAAAAATAAAACTCTTGGACTGCGACATGTAACAAAATTTCTAATAATAAAGATTTCAAAAGCTTAACCCACAAAGAATCCAATGTTCATATTACAGTAAGGATGGCAAAGGAAGATCCTTCCTTATAACTGGCTGCTTCCTTCATCCTGGAAGATGCTGCTACACCAGTACAACCCCCAATGCAGAGCTGTTGGCCATTTTCTGGAGGCGGAATGTGTTTACACAGAACATAACTCACTTTCTTGTCTGGTCTGCCTTATGACCAGATTATGGACCAATGAAGCTTAAAAAAAAAAAAAAGTCTCCTGGGATTAGATTCTTGTAATCCAGGTCAGAAGCCAAAATGAGATTGAACATGCAAGGCTTTATTAAGGAAAATGCCTGTATGAGGGGGAAAATAGGGAAAGTGCAGGAAGTAGTCATCAGAGAGTCTGCCTCTGAATGAAGGAGAGACAAAAGAAGGTTGGGGTAGAAACATCCCTGAGTGCTGTGCAGTCCAAGGAAGATGCAGCAGAGCCACTGGGGAGTCCTCAAGCCATCAAAGAATACTGACTCTCCCACGTGTATGGCTGGCAGCAACTCCTGGGAAGGGGGCCTGGGCACAAGTGCAACAATGTGTCTCACACACAACAGCTAAAGCCCTTAGTCAATTACACAACCTGTGCTTAGAGATCCATGAAGCACACCCTCAGGCTCATAATGTCATTTTTTGTATTTTTTAACTAATTGAATTACAAGCTTTAAATTAATTTGCCTACCTAGTCATTGTCGCTTCCACAGCTACTCTTCCCCTTAATCCAAAGCTTCCAGTTCCCTAGAAGCCAAGACCTGAAGGTGTTTGTGAGGGCACCAACAAAGAGGTGCTGTAAGGTCTTCCTTTCTGACTCCTTTTCTCAGAAACCTTCAGCAGCTCCTCATCACCTCCTTTGTCATTCAAGATTCTCTACACTAGCTGTAACCTACCTTTCCAGCCCTACCTCCCGCCATTTTGCCCCCATACCTGCCCACCACCTAACCACTGCCTCACCATTCTAAAAAGTGCTGCACTTAGGCTTGCTTCATGCTACCCACTATGGCCTCCCAGACCCCAATAGTTGAGATTCCTGCAACACTAGGTGAGAGGGTATTCTCAAGCTTTCCTCAGTCCCTCCAGCCAAAAGACCTCTCCTCCACCTCTTTATTACCAAACTATTTTGTTTTAATTCTGCAATAATGTTTACACTCTTGCCTTTTTGCTGGCACTAATGGTAAAAATGGCAATTTTATGCCTAGGAGCCACCAAATCCAACTTCTGGAAAATAGAGAGCTTAAGACACTTTATCACTCTTCAGGGTCATGCAATAATAGGATTTATACTTTGGAACCAAAGGGTTACTCCAAGTCCTTAGGTTATTTTAAGGATGGAGGGGATAAACAGAATGCTCTCAGATAAGAAAACTGGGCATTGTTAGGGCCACATAGCAAGTCATGTCCCTGATGTTTCTTCCAATAACAGGTCGAACATACCACGGTAAAGACCGGTTGCTTCACCCTTGTGGATGGGTATCTAAAACTTGTATTTTTACACCTAATTGTCCACCTATATATGTCACATATTCTGGGAGAGGGATTTTAATTGCAACTATTAAAAACAGTTTTATTCTTAGACATTGCTGTACTTTGTGCTGCTGGGCAGTGGAAAGTAATTGATGTCAATTTCTCTTGGTGTTGAACTACTTCTAACAACCTAAGTAACTTGGATAAAATAATAAAAAGCCATCACTTACTCATCATTTATTATGTTGTAGGTGCTATAATGAAATCAGTTTTATTTCTTTAATCTTCAAACTCATTTTATGAATCAGGAGATGGAGACTCAGAGTAGTTAAATGACCTTCCCAAGTTATGTGGTCTGTAAGTGGGTCCAGCTGGGTTTTCCTGTCACCACGGCCTCTGTAGTCTATGCTATCTGACAGTGTACCAGATAATGAGTCGGGGGGGAGGGGGGGAGTCATTTATTATTTGTTTTTCAGTATCTGTCTTATATCCAAGATAAAATTTTAATTTTAATCAGGTCTCAACTGGTACCAAAAGATTGGGATCATTTCCCGCATATTTTCAGACCATAATGTTTGAAACTTGAACTCAATCACTAGAGGAAATTTGGAAGGATCCCTTATCCCTTAATAAGTAACCCTTATCCCTTCAGGTATTTGAGTTCCTTCCAAATTTTGGACCCAAAGACACCTCCAGATTTATCATGATAATGGACATCAAAAGAAAGCTGGGGTAGCAATCCTTATACCAGAAAATTAGATTTTATTTTTTTTAAACCAAACATTTAATATTTTAATTAAGTTTTGTCAATACAATTTCAAGCAAGTACCAACTGAAGACCAGGCCCAGGAATTCACAAAGGAAACAATCTTCCAAACAGCAAGGAACACCAAGGTGATCTTCCACTTCAGATGCATTATTAGTGGCCACAGTGGTGCCAGCTGGCCAGCGTTTATCCAATTACCGAGTGTTTACCACATCATCAATTTTCAGAATGCTCCGGACAGTTTCAGTTGCTAGAGTCAGTGCACTGACTGAAACCAACAAAGGCTGGACAACCAGTTCCTCCAAAATGTTGGAAATACCACCCTTTCGGACATTAATGCCAGTAGTTTTTTCTCCTTGGGCATGCCAGTTTCTTAGTTCTGTTATGGGATTCAGGCCTGCATTTTCAGCTAGTGTAGATGGAATGACTTCCATAGCATCTGCAAAAGCACGAACGCAGTAGGATTCCATGCCACTCAATGTTCATGAATATTCAGTTAACCATAGGGCCAATTCTATCTCTGGAGCACCACCTCCTGCAATAAGAGCTCTCTTCTTCACTAAACAGCAAATAACACATAGGGCATCATAAATGGAGTGTTCAGCTTCTTCAATCACCAGTTTGTTAGATCCACAAACAACAACTGTAACTGTTTTTCCAGGGCTTGTACAGCCTGTAATCTTGAGCAGTTTGCCAGAACCATTTAAATTGACTTCCTCAGCTAACTCAGCTGATCCCAGCACGTCAGCAGTGAATTGGTCAATATGAGCAACTGGCTTGGTTCCAATTGTCTTACAAATGAATTCGATGTCTTCTCTTTCAATATCCTTAACCACCATAATCTTCATTTTGTTTAGGAAATGTAATGCAAGATCACTAAGAGCATCTCTCAGAATAGACTTCTGTATGAGAAGGACATTACATCCTGTTTTTTTAATTTGCTTCACTAAATTGAGAATATAGGCTCTCTCCTCCCACAGCACTCGGTCCATCTGGACATAGTCAGAAACTACTATTTGATTATCCATATCTGTTTTGGGAGCAGATAAGCAAAACTGGGTAAGCCCAATCTTAGCCTTTTCAACTCTGGTTATGCCAGAATTTGCCACCTTTTGAGTAAGTACCAGCCTTTCAACCAGCTCACAGTCATCAATTGTCCCACCAAGTTTCTTAACGATTTTAATGTCTCTAAGATCTACACTAGTAGCCGTGGCTGGGTCAATCACTTTCATCACTCCATTTACACTCATTGGAGAAAGCAGACTTGAATACTGAGAGACAACCTTTGAGTTCAGTGAAGTGATGGCACTATTTAATAAAGATTCTCTGTCACTCAGTTGCACAGGTCGAGACATGTCAGTCAAGATTTCTATACCCTTTTCCAAAGCCTTCTGGAATGACTCAGAAATGATGGTTGGATGAATCCCTTTCTGAAGAAGCTTGGTACGGGAATCTAAGAGAGAGCCAGCAATGATGACTACTGATGTGGTGCCATCTCCTGCTTCTATATCTTGTGCCTTAGACAGCTCCACCAGCATTCTGGCTGCTGTATGTAACACCTGCATTTGTTTCAGAATGGTGGCCCCATCATTTGTAATGGTCACACCACCTTTTCCATCTTGAATCATTTTATCCATTCCTTTTGGTCCAAGGCTTGTTCTAATAGCATCAGCAACAGCTTTGGCCATAGAGATGCTGCTGAAGCGGATCTGGGCCAGCTTGTCACGGCCCTGATAGGCACTTTTGCTGCCACCGCTGGCAGTCCCAGCAGGCACCCCCACTCTGAGGTGCCACGTTCTCAGGCATGGCAAACTTGGCTGGGTCTGCGTGGGCTTGGGGAGGACGGATGGACCCAGATTCCAGCCAGCCGCGGAGCAGCAGAACACTCCCACGGCCTTCACGAAGCTTGCAGAGAAAACTAGATTTTAAACCAAAGACTGTAATAAGAGATGAGGAAGGACACTATATCCTACTTAAAGGGTCTATCCAAAAAGACAATCTAACAATTGTAAATATTTATGCCCCTAACGTGGGAGTAGCCAATTATGTAAAACAATTAATAACAAAATTAAGGAAACACATTGATGATAATACAATAACAGTAGGGGACTTTAACACCCCCCTCCCTGTAATGGACAGATCATCTAAGCAGAAGATCAACAAGGAAACAAGGGCTTTGAATGGTACACTGGACCAGATGGACTTCACAGATATATTCAGAGCATTCCATCCTAAAGCAACAGAAAACAAATTCTCCTCAAGTGCACATGGAACGTTCTCCAGAATAGATCACATACTGAGTCACAAATCAGGTCTCAACTGGTACCAAAAGATTGGGATCATTTCCTGCATATTTTCAGACCATAATGTTTGAAACTTGAACTCAATCACAAGAGGAAATTTGGAAGGAACTCAAATGCATGAAGGCTAAAGAGCATCTTACTAAAGAATGAACAGGTCAACCAGGAAATTAAAAAGGAATTTTTTTTAAATTATGGAAACATGAAAATGAAAACACAATTGTTCAAAATCTTTGGGATGTAGCAAAGGCAGTCCTAAGAGAGAAGGATATAGCACTACAAGCCTTTCTCAAGAAACAAGAAAGGTCTCAAATACACAACCTAACTCTACACCTAAAGGAGCTGGAGAAAGAACAGCAAATAAAGCCTAAACTCAGCAGGAGAAGAGAATAAATAAAGATTAGAGCAGAAATCAGAGACATAGAAACCAAATGAACAGTAGAACAGATCAATGAAATTAGGAGCTGGTTCTCTGAAAGAATTAATAAGATTGATAAACCCCTGACCAGAAAAGAGAAAGGACCCAAATAAATAAAATCATGAATGAAAGAGGAGAGATCACAACCAACACTAAAGAAATACAAACAATTATAAGAACATATTATGAGCAACTACATGCCAACAAATTAGGCAATCTGGAAGAAAAGGATGCTTTCCTAGAGACAAAAAAAAACTACCAAAACTGAAACAGGAAGAAATAGAAAACCTGAACAGACCCATAACCAGCAAAGAAATTGAAGCAGTAATCAAACATCTCCCAAAAAACAAAAGTCCAGGGCTGGATGGCTTCCCAGGGGAATTCTACTAAACATTTAAAGAAGAATTAATACCTATTCTTCTGAAGCTGTTTCAAAAAAATAGAAATGGAAAGAAAACTTTCAAACTCATTCTATGAAGCCAGCATTACTTTGATCTGACAACCAAAGACTCCACCAAAAAGAATTACAGATCAATATCTCTGATGAACATGGATGCCAAAATTCTCACCAAGATACTAGCCAATAGGATCCAACAGTACATTAAAAGGATTATTCACCACAACCAAGTGGGATTTATTTCTGGGCTGCAAGGATGGTTCAATATCCACAATCAATCACCATGATACAATACATTAATAAAAGAAAGGACAAGAACCATATGATCCTCTCAATAGGTGCAGAAAAAATATTTGACAAAGGAAAGCATCCTTTCTTGATTAAAACTC
The DNA here is from genome assembly GCF_054177405.1 of Leptonychotes weddellii. Classification (NCBI taxonomy): domain Eukaryota; kingdom Metazoa; phylum Chordata; class Mammalia; order Carnivora; family Phocidae; genus Leptonychotes; species Leptonychotes weddellii. The sequence goes on from NC_138374.1 coordinate 89,053,721, forward strand.
TTCACAGTGTTAGGGATAGAGGGAACATACCTCAATATCATAAAAGCCATCTACAAAAAGTGCACAGTGAATATCATCCTCAACAGGGAAAAACTGAAAGCTTTTCTCCTAAGGTCAAGAACACGGCAGGGATGTCCACTATCACCACTGCTATTCAACATAGTACTAGAAGTCCTAGCCTTAGCAATCAGACAACAAAAAGAAATAAAATGCATCCAAATTGGGAAAGAAGAAGTCAAACTCTCACTCTTCACAAAAGACATGATAACCCAAAAGACTCCACCCTAAAATTGCTAGAACTCATACAGGAATTCAGTAAAGTGGCAGGATATTAAATCAATGCACAGAAATCAATTGCATTTCTATACCAACAATGAGACAGAAGAAAGAGAAATTAAGGAGGCGATCCCATTTACAATTGCACCAAAAAACGTAAGATACCAGGAATAAACCTAATCAAAGAGGCAAAGGATCTGTATTCATAAAACTATAGAACATTCATGAAAGAAATTGAAGAAGACACAAAGAAATGGAAAAACATTCCACGCTCAAGGATTGGAAGAATAAATATTGTGTTGGGTTTTTTTTTAAAGATTTTATTTATTTGTCAGAGAGAGAGAGAGACAGAGCACAAGCAGGGGAGAGAGGCAGAGGCAGAGGGAGAAGCAGGCTCCCTGCTGAGCAAGGAGCCTGATGTGGGACTCGATCCCAGGACCCCGGGATCATGACCTGAGCCGAAGGCAGCCGCTTAACTGACTGAGCCACCAGGCGTCCCAAGAATAAATATTGTTAAAATGTCTATGCTACCTAGAGCAATCTACATATTTAATGCAATCCCTATCAAAATACCATCAACTTTTTTCACAGAGCTGGAATAATCCTAATATTTGTATGGAACCCGAAAAGATCCCAAATAGACAAAGGAATGTTGAAAAGGAAAACCAAAGCTGATGGCATCACAACCTGGGACTTCAAGCTCTATTACAAATCTGTACTCATCAAGACAGTACTGGCACAAAAACAGACACATAGATCAATGGAACAGAATAGAGAGCCCAGAAATGGACCCTCAACTATATGGTCAACTAATCTTCGACAAAGCAGGAAAGAATATCCAATAGAAAAAAGACAGTCTCTTCAACAGATGGTGTTGGGAAAATTGGACAGTCTCACGCAAAAGAATGAAACTGGACCATTTCTTTACACCATACTCAAAAATAGACTCAAAATGGGTGAAAGACCTAAATATGAGACAGAAATCCCTCAAAATCCTAGAAGAGAACACAGGCAGCAACCTCGATGACCTCAGCTGCAGCAACTTCTTGCTAGACACATCTCCAAAGGCAAGGGAAACAAAGACAAAAATGAACTATTGGGACTTCATCAAGATAAAAAGCTTTTGCACAGCAAAGGAAACAGTTGACAAAACCAAAAGACAACCGACAGAATGGGAGAAGATATTTGCAAATGACATGTCAGATAAAGGGCTAGTATCCAAAATCTATAATAAACATATCAAACTTAACACCCAAAGAACAAATAATCCAATCAAAAAATGGGCAGAAGACATGAACAGACATTTCTCCAAAGAAGACATACAAGTGGCCAACAGACACATGAAAAAATGGTCGACATCACTCAGCATCAGGGAAATACAAATCAAAACGACAATGAGATACCACCTCACACCAGTCAGAATGGCTAAAATTAACAACTCAGGAAACAACAGATGTTGGCGAGGATGCAGAGAAAGGGGAACCCTCTTAAACTGTTGGTGGGAATGCAAGCTGGTGCAGCCACTCTGGAAAACACTATGGAGATTCCTCAAAAAGTTGAAAATAGAGCTACCCTATGACCCAGCAATTGCACAACTGGGTATTTACCCCAAAGATACAAATGTAGTGATCCAAAGGGGCACCTGCATCCCAATGTTTATAGCAGCAATGTCCACAATAGCCAAACTGTGGAAAGAGCCCAGATGTCCATCAACAGATGAATGGATAAAGATGTGGTACCTATATACAATGGACTACTACTCAGCCATCAAAAGGAATGAGATCTTGCCATTTGCAAGGACATAGGTGGAACTAGAGGGTATTATGCTAAGTGAAATAAGCCAATCAGAGAAGGATAATTATCATATGATTTCACTCATATGTGGAATTTAAGAAACAAAACAGAGGATCATAGGGGAAGAGAAGAAAAAATAAAACAAGATGAAATCAGAGAGGGAGACGAACTTTAAGAGACTCTTAATCATAGAAACAAACTAAGGGTTGCTAGAGGGGAGTGGGGTGGTGGATAGGATAACTGGGTGATGGACATTAAGGAGGGCACGTGATGGAATGAGCACTGGGTTTTGTTTTTGTTTTTTTTTTAAGATTTTATTTATTTATTTGAGAGAGAGAGAATGAGAGAGAAAGAACACATGAAAGGGGATAGGGTCAGAGGGTGAAGCAGACTCCCCGCCAAGCAGGGAGCCCGATGCAGGACTCAATCCAGGGACTCCCAGATCATGACCCGAGCCGAAGGCAGTCGTCCAACCAACTGAGCCACCCAGACACCCCAAGCACTGGGCTTTATATAAGACTGATGAATCACTGACCTCTGCCTCTCTGAAACTAATAATACATTATATGTTAATTAATTGAATTTAAATAAAATTTTTAAAATAAAAAATAAAGTACTTTGTAGGCTCTTAATCCAACCGTAATTCCATCTCCCATCAATATACATTTTTTTTTTAAGATTTTATTTATTTGACAGAAAGAGACACAGCAAGAGAGGGAACACAAGCAGGGGGAGTGGGAGAGGGAGCAGGGAGCCTGATGCGGGGCTTGATCCCGGGACCCTGGGATCATGACCTGAGCCGAAGGCAGACGCTTAACAACTGTGCCACCCAGGCGCCCCTCAATATACATTATTTTAATCTTACTAATAAAAGTAAATATATTTTATATAGTTTGAACTTTTTGTGTGTTTTTAAATATTCCACAAAAATTCTACCAATATACTGTTGATAAAATCACTATAATTTTTCACAAAACAAAGCCATAACTAAAAAATCTATTACTGCTTCCTTAAAAATATACTTTTGAAATAAGAAAAAAATTGGTTTTAGTCAAAATTTTTAAGTGGCCCTTAAATTGAAATAAACATGAGTTTCTGCCCTTTCTCAAAAAAAAAAAAAACAAAAAACATCAATCAATCAATCACCATCGAGAAAGTCACCTGTGGAGAAGACCTGTCTAGGTAGGCAGCCTCTTGATACTATTTTTTAGCAGGTGGGGGATGATAGGTAGGGACTTGTGGTTGTTTTAACTTTCTTTTTTAGAGGGAGAAAGAAAAAAATTGCACTGAGTAGTTCTAATTTCAACTGGGACTAAAACTAAGTAAATTTTCACCTTCAGCTCTCAGATTCTCTAGCTCTAGCTATGCATCAGAGCAGGGTGGGGGAAGGAAGGGAGGGGAGACTTCAGAAGATGATTTAGAAATACAGTGAAACCCAGAAAGATCCCTCTGGTGCATCCATCAATAGAAGCTAGGTGTGGTGCACTAACCACCAATTCCCAAATCTCAAAACCTTGAAATAAGACAAAGATTCTTTCTTTTTCGTGTTATGTATCCACTGGGGCCAGGCTCTGCTCAACAGAGTCACTCAGGCATCCAGGCTAATGGAACAGCCCTGATGAAAGTAGCTGTTGACACACTGAAGACAAACAAAATGCTCTAGGGTCTCATACTGGCAATTAACCGCTCTGAGCCCAGAAAGGACATATATTACCTTCGCTCACAGTTCACTGGCCAGAGCTAGTCCCATGTTCCCAGCCAAACCCTAACAGACAAGAAGTTCAATCCTACTATGCACTGGGAAGGCAAAAAGTCCAAAATATTTTCTAAAGAGCATTATTGTCTACCAATCTGGCTTCTGAGGGTATAGATCCACTTCAAAAAGGGGCCTGGATAGCTTTCCCCATCCCATGGCCTCAAGGACAGCTGATTTGCAATAAGCGCTAAAAATGTCAGAAAAAGGTGCTGCTGAAACCCAGTCTTCCAATTTATAATTACTACAAGTCTCTTCCTAATTACAGAAAACGAGATGATCTGATAAATGATCATGTTTGTGCTCAACCAACATTTTAAGTTCTTTGTTTCTACTGATATGAGCAATATGCCTGGTCAGGCCCAGTGACCTACTAGGTGTGTACCAAAGATGCATGTGCGTATCAGGGTAAGTGCCTGAGTACTGGGGTTCCAGACACTAATTGTGGCCCCAGCTCTCAAGGTGTCCCCGACTCAATGTCAAAGATATTTTGGTTTTTAGAAACATGCTTGAACTAATAATAGTTTTGAAGGTTTTCTTTCTGGGTGAAAACTAAGCTTTGAAATCATCCAAATATTATCATCTTCGTAGCTGCAGGAAGGCAGCTGAACTCAACACAGTGAGCGATGCTGTCTCCATGCCAAGTCTTTAATTAGCCAGAAATAAGGTAAAAGGTACGCCTAATGAGCAAGCAACAGATTCGTGATATGCAAGTCCCTCTGGATACAGAGCTTAACGGTTATACTATAATGAAATCAGGAAAAAGAGATTTATTCTTCCAGAACCTTCCCCCTGCTTCAGTCTGACCCATCTATCCTGGAGTTTACTCTCTGTGCCTGTGGAAGTCATTTCAATATTATGATTCAATAATCAAGACACTTTATCTGGCCTGGAAATGATGTCATCATCCTCATAGACGATCACGGTGTTTACTAGGTACAAGACTCTGCATGGCTTCTCCCACTTGATCCCCACCACAATTTCTGAGTTGGGTATTATCATAGTTAATTTAATTGAGGAAACTGAAACTTCAAAAAGTTATATAATTTTCCCAAGATTATTCTGATAACAACTGGTAAAGACAATACTCGAATCCAGGACTTGTGACTCCAAAGGTCATGATCTGCCCATGTATTTGTTACATTTCCCAAATGTCTGGGCAATCATCTGCACTTAAAAAAAAAAGGCTTTTAAAGATTAATTTGACAATGTGGTTTAAAAATAACAATTCTCTCTAAATGTGAAATGGACCAAAACCTTAAAGGTGAATATTTGGTGTAGCAGCTGCTGACATGATTGTCTTATTTTATTTGCTCCCTTCGAAGAGTGAAATTGATGAACAATGAAGATGCTGCTGTGACTCCTTAAGTTAATTTCTATTTTTCAGGGAGAAGTGTGCGCCTAAAGAGCATATCACCCAATGTGAAATGTTGGGGTCTGGGAGTGAACAGTCAAGAAAGAATTCTTGAGACATCTTCAGTGCAAAAAAGGTGGTTTTATTAAAGCGTGGGGACAGGACCCGTGGGCAGAAAGAGGATGATTGCTAACATATATCTTGGGGGGCAGAGATAAAGGAAGTTTCCAAAGGGATTTTTTTAAGTAGGCTCCACACCCAATGCAGAGCCCAACATGGGACTTGAACTCATGACCTAAACTGAGATCAACAGTTGGGACACTTAGACTGAGCCACCCAGGCACCCCAAAGAGATTTTTTTATACATTAAAAAAGACTTACAGGATCCTGGAGATGAGTCTAACGTCAAGCTGAGGTGCCTTTTGCCTCTAGCAAATACTAAGATGAGGCAGTTGAGTTCCTGGAGGAAGGTCACTCTGCCTGTCTCTAGCACTTGTCAATGAGCTGTAAGTTGTAAGGAAATTTAATTTTCCTACATTTCTTTTACCTTTGTTCTCCACATCATCACCCACCAGGCAATATTGCTCTTAGCATTTCATGATTACCATTAGTCAAATTAAAATGTAAACAATGACTAACCTTAGGTCCCAAATTCCGCATGACATTCCTTATCTCTTAAACCCAGCTGTCCTGTGTGCTGGGGACTCCCACGCCAACACTGGCTCCCCCCTCATCCATTTGAATTTCTACTAGCTCCAGAGTCCAAATTGTGATGGGGGGCTTTCAGAATTCCACGTACATAAAGTAAGTAGATAAAGTAAGTGACCAGATACAATCTCTGATTTCTTTGAGTCAGGGAGGTGGGGCCCAGACTCTTCCTGTTTTGTTATTGTGCTTCAGGACAGAATCACTTCGGCAGAATGTCCCCCCTCACATCCCCCTCTCAGTCTGTGACCTGGGAGGAACTATAAAGCCCCTCCCTGCCCCCAAGTACAGAGACTGTTCAAAGCTTGAGTATTTGCAAAGGGACCGTAAAGTCTTCTTTATACAAGAGTTCTGCATACACTGGTAAGTACGCCGCTGGTAGATTATTAAGCAGTGAATCAAAAGGGAAAACTTGGATTCCTAATGCAAAGAGAAATCAGTAATTTTTCATAAGTGCTTCCATTAATATAATATCTTCTAACATGGTGTCAGACATGGTCTGGGGGTTTGTCTTTGGCCAAGTTGGGAGAGAGAGGTAACCCCCTCTAGAATCTAATTTATGCCGGTATGCTGTCCTTCTCCCTGTGGTTAAAAGTGCTCCCTTCTATGCGCTATGACAAAGTTTCTTGAGTTCCTATTATCAGATCTCTTTTGTTAACCCCACTCCCAGCTGAATTCACTATACGTTTCAAAGGTTTTGGAAATCTTTTGTGGATAACTAGTTTAATGCTGTCTGATTTACAGACAGAGAAACTAAGTCTCAGTCCTGTATTATTTCTTAGTTTCTCCTCCAGCTTAGGGAACATCTGTAGCCTTGTTACTGGCAAGATAAATGTAAATCGTAGCAGAATTTTTCTTATGTGGTTAGGAACGGGCTTGAGGAGGCAGGGAACTTTGGCTGCTGGGAGATAGGAATCACAGAGCATGGCGCTGCTCTGACCTGAGTTTCTTACCAGTTTGTGCTCATTTGTTCCCAGGGGCTAAGTAGGCACCCTCATGCACCTCCGATTGTCATCCATCCAGCTAAGTGTACTTATCTCTGATTACTCCTGAAATGCACAGCCCTTAAGGATAGTGCATCATTGTGCAGTCAGTGCCAGAACCCATGGGCCAAGATGGGGTGTGTGTGTGTGTGAGAGAGAGAGAGAGACAGAGACAGAGAGAAAAGGGAAGAAGGAGAGAGGGAATGGGAATGTATAAGTAAAGGTCTGGATGCAAGTCTGACAGCACTAGTAGAGATGGCATGCTAGGAAACATAAAGGTAAGTTATGGAGATAGTTAAAAAACACTACTTACTGGACACAGTGCTAGACTCAGATATGGGATCACCTGCATTTTCCTGATACCAATAGATAAGGTCCCCAGGTCAATAAAAAAAAAAAAAAAGAAAATCCAGCGTGTCTGGCTGGCTCAGTCGATAGGGCATCTTACTCTTGGTCCTAGGGTCATGATTTCGAGCCCCACAATGGGCATGGAGCCTACTTAAAAAATAAATACAATAAAATATAGCTGGAAGGTAAGACTCTAACCAGAGGTTCCCAAACTTTCTAGATCCAAGAGGCCCTATAGCGTGTCAGTAGTCAGGTCCAAACAAATTATTTCTGTTCTTATGTCTTTGTAGTTTTTGAAAAATAATACACGAATTGAAAGACAAATAATCATTTTATTTCCTTCTTGAATAACCACAATTACTTAATAATGCCGTGTATGTGCCTGCTAGACACAGTACAGTTTCTCAATCCTTAGAATCAGATGGGACATCGTCCCTTCGTTTCCCTTTCCACCTCAACCAATGTTCATGCGCTACTTGCTTTTTAACCTTGCAACTGCCAACAACCCAGCATTGCAAAGATATGCCGCCATCTGATGGAACACAGCCCTAACTGATACTCAAACTATCAACTATCTCTGCTTTTGCTCCTCACTCAATAAACATGTGCTTTCCTTGCTATTTTAAAATAACTCAGAGAGGGGCGCCTGGGTGGCTCAGTCGTTGGGCATCTGCCTTTGGCTCGGGTCATGATCCCAGGGTCCTGGGATCGAGCCCCACATCAGGCTCCCTGCTCAGCAGGAGGCCTGCTTCTCCCTCTCCCTCTCCCACTCCCCCTGCTATGTTCCCTCTCTCGTTTGTGCCTCTCTCTCTGCCAAATAAGTACATAAAAAATCTTTTAAAAAAAAATAATAAAATAACTCGGAGAGCCTCTGCATACCATTTTGGGACTGGCAGGCCTAGCCTCATCTGCTGACCCCCTACCTTATCCTAGGAAACCTAACTGAACACTCCATCTGACTTCGGCACATTACATATTTGCCTTTTCCTTCTTTGAAGTGGAGGAAGCAGTATAGAATGCCCAGGGGGACAAAAAACAACAGTTTCTAAGCCCCTGCTTAAAAATTGGGAACTTTGATGCAACTAACAGGGATTCCCAACTCACTTAGGAATTTCATGTTGCTTAGGTCATTTCACTTGTTATTTTTTATAAACCCACTTCATAAAAAATAAATTCAACTTTCCACCAGTGACTAGACCTACTTTGCCAAGTCAGTTATATTTTCTTAATTTTGATTGTTTATTTCTTTTGGATTTAGTCAGCTTTGAGGGGGCTTTCGTTATAAAAATAATAATAATGTTGCTTTAGAACCTGCCAACAAAAGAATGGCCCAGTTTTTACCGAATATTCACATAAGGAGCAACAACATTTTAAATGTCATTTTTTGCATTAGCATGTAAAATAGCTCCCCAATAATCAGTGGCTTCAGTGTCCTTTCCACCCTAGTGAAATTGCCTATCTGTCGTTGATCACTCTGTCTGAAATAAAAGAGGGCAAGTTTTTTTTATTTTTTTATTTCTTTTAAGATTTTATTTATTTATTTGACAGAGACAGACAGCAAGAGAAGGAACACAAGCAGGGGGAGTGGGAGAGGAGAAGCAGGCTTCCCGTGGAAGCCTGAGCCAAAGCTTAACTGACTGAGCCACCCAGGTGTCCCTACTTAAATTTTTTTGATCACGCTTTGGTTTCATGTATTCACCCATACTCGACCAAGAGGTGGGAAGCCCTCCTTGTTCCCAGCACTGGAAGGCAGCAACTACCTCGTGCACTGATGTGTTCATGTGGTCTTACAAGTTTGCCTTTGCAAACATGGGAACAACCCTCCTGACACCTTGGGGAGATAGCAAGCAGATGTGAATCAGACAAACACCACAGGAAAGGAGGTGACCTTGAAGCCTATTTTGTGCTCTTCTTTTTCTTTTTCTCTCCTTCTCTATTTCCCTACTCATTTCCTTCTCTTGCTGGGAGACAACCTTCAGATACACATTTCTAGTTTACTCTCACGGCTCTGATTCCAAATATGCTGTAACTTTGTCTCTGTAAATAAACCCCAAATTGCCAGGGTAGATATTTACAAAAATGTCAGATTAAGGAAAAATCTCCTGAAGCTGTAAAAATAACATAGTAACATCTATGTCCCACATGCTGGGCTAAATGCTGTTTATACATTAGTTGATTCATTTTAGAACAGGTTCTACTTCTAGCTTCACTTTAGAGAAAAGGAAACCGAGACACTGAAACAGATTAGTGGCCTAAACTCATATGCTGGTAATTGGCCAGCACTGAACTTCTCACCCAGGTCTGACTCCCAACTTCCCGACTGTCTGGTGAGGAGATACACCGCTCAGAGGAGGCTGGCTGGATCTGGTCCACACTGAGTTACCATGACGGCTAGGGAGAGGATTTCTGTTTATTGTGCATTTGATAGTCCTTTTGAAGAAGGGAACTCTGACCCAGGATATTAGCTCCCAGTAAATATCTGCTCAATTAGGTTTTTTTTCATTGCAGAGAGTATATGGTGATGAATTCATTCATTTACCCACCAGGAAATCAACGCATTGCCTAGTATTTATGCAACTATGAGCACAGTCCAAGGGTGCCACTCTAGAAAATAAGAAAAAGGGAAAATAAGAGATGAGTCAAAGAAAATGCCCTATTTTGGGGAAACGTATAGCCTTAAGCAGAGAGAAGATTAACAGACATGTTCCAGTGAATCAACACCGTGTTAGTCTCCTCTTGTGGGGAATATGCTACTTCCTGTAGGTATCAAGGGGATGACAAGCTCGTTACGGAGCTGAGCAGTGGTAGATGACGTTATGGACCATCTCTGGCCCCTACTCTTGCTGCTGTCTCTGGCGCTCATTTCTTCCCATCTTCTGCCCACTGGTGTTCTGTTCACTAGGGTTCTTTAAACCCTAAAGCAACTAGTATTCCTCAGTATTGCTTTCCCATCATCCCAAAGTCACAATACGAGCCTCTTCCTTCATGCTTTTATTACAATGTGTACAGAATACACATCTCTGTCTTAACACAAGACACAGAATGTTGTAATGGTTTATTTATCAGTCTGACTTCTCCACCAGAGTGATAGCGACTCTAAAGAAAGCATCGCACCTTATTCATCTTTTGCACCGCAAATACCTTGCCTAGGACTTAGGATCATAGAAGCCCCTCATTGAGTGTTTGATGGCTGAACTAATCTGAGAATGAATCACGGAATCTGAGTTGACAGAACCCTATAGGGCATTTGATTCCACCCTCTACCTAATCTCCTACTTACAATATTTCCCCCCCCCCAAAAAAATCATCATACGGACTCCATCTGAACAAGTATCAGAGCCTGAAATACTAGGAAGTGCTTATATTGAGCTAAAATTTACCTTCATCTAACGTCTTCAGTTCCCCCACTGGCCTTAAATCTAATCCTTCTGTTTGCAATGATCCCTCAAATGTTTATAGGCAAATGTTTACAGAACTGAGTCAGGCCCTTGGAGTAAGAGTTAACACTTTAGCTTCTTTTGCAAAGTGAGCCCAATACAGCTGATTTTCTTGCCCAAGGCCTCCACGGTTAGTTCACAGGGAGCCAGGTCTCTGGCTGGTCCTCCCTCTGACCAAGCTAAGTGTTGGAATGGATGCATTTCTCCTCCTCCTTCTTCTCCTTCTTTTTAAATTTATTACTGAAGCGTCATTGGCATACAATGTTATGGGTGCCTTTCTTCTTACAGAATCAGCATGGTACTTTCATTCAGCAGTATGTCCCTGAACTACAACATCCTAGTCAACAAAACATACACACTGGTTTTTGCTCTCCCAAGAGCCCATTCTTCCTGCCTGAGACCTGCCCTGGACACGTTATACAAGATAGACACCGACTAGCCTCTCTCCAGGGAAGTTAGATCTCCCCCTGCTGACCTCTAGTTTCGGTGGAGCCAAGCTCAGGAAATTACCCCAGGCTCTTTTTTAGTCCAGCTACTGCAAATGGCTGTACATACTCCCCTTACACGGAAGGAAACTGCTTTGTTTCCTGGTCTCCTGCTGAGGGCCCAGGCATCTTGCTATAATCAGACCCCCTGTCTCTATAGGGCCAGCATGCTTCTGCACACAGCTAAAAGTATCATAGTGCTCTGTGCAATTTCCCCCTTCGTTCCTAGAGTCATTTTTCCCATAAAAGTGGATATTCTTCATTGAATGCCTACTATGTCCCACAAAAAATGAACAGCATTATGTCCCATTTTACAAGTGAGGACAGTGAAACCCAAAGGGGCTATTTTCCTATGCACCAAACTGATAGAGCAGGGATTCGAAACAGATGTATCTGGTCCCAACACCCACATTTACTCCATTACATCAACTGCCTCTCTAAATGTGGGGTCACTTTACTTCTCTAGGACCCCGGAAGGGGAAAATTGTATAAAGTTGTGATTCTAGGGTGTCCATCAGGATCTAGAGCATGACTTCCCCTACAGGGAATCTACCAGCTCTTCCCCAGTCAGAGCCAGTTGCTACAGGGAAGCAACCAGCCCTGCAACACTTTTATATAACACCTGAAAAAAATGGGCCTTACCATTTCATTCAAGAGCTATTTATTGCTTAGCATAATACCCTCTAGTTCCATCCACATCGTTGCAAATGGCAAGATTTCAATTTTTTGATGGCTGCATAATATTCCATTGTATATATATTATGCTAAGTGAAATAAGTCAATCAGAGAAAGACAATTATCATGTGATCTCACTGATACGAGGCATTTGCGAAACAAGACAGAGGATCATAGGGGAAGGGAGGGAAAAATGAAACAAGATGAAACCAGAGAGGGAGACAAACCATAAGAGACTCTTAATCTCAGGAAAAAAACTGAGGATTGTAGGGTTGCTGGAGTGGAGGGGGGTGGGAGG
>NC_138374.1:89066328-89071514 GCF_054177405.1 Leptonychotes weddellii
ATGGACATTGGGGAGGGTATGTGCTATGCTGAGCACTGTGAATTATGTAAGACTGATGAATCACAGACCTGTACCCCTGAAACAAATAATACATTACATGTTAATTTAAAAAAAGAGCTACTTATTAATGTCCACAAGAGCCAAACTGTGGAAAGAGCCAAGATGTCCATCGACAGATGAATGGATAAAGAAGATGTGGTATATATATACAATGGAATATTATGCAGCCATCAAAAGGAATGAGATCTTGCCATTTGCAATGACGTGGATGGAACTGGGAGGGTGTTATGCTGAGCGACATAAGTCAATCAGAGAAAGACATGTATCATATGACCTCATTGATATGAGGAATTCTTACTCTCAGGAAACAAACTGAGGGTTCCTGGAGAGGGGGGTGGGGTGGGAGGGATAGGGTGGCTGGGTGATAGACACTGGGGAGGGCATGTGCTATGGTGAGCACTGTGGATTGTGCAAGACTGTTGAATCACAGATCTGTATCTCTGAAACAAATAATGCAATATATGTTAAGAAAAAAAAAAAAGAAGAAGAAGATAGCAGGAGGGGAAGAATGAAGGGGGGAATCGGAGGGGGAGACGAACAATGAGAGATGATGGACTCTGAAAAACAAACTGAGGGTTCTGGGGGGGTGGGGAGGATGGGTTAGCCTGGTGATAGGTATTAAAGAGGGCACGTTCTGCATGGAGCACTGGGTGTTATGCACAAACAATGAATCATGGAACACTACATCAAAAACTAATGATGTAATGTATGGTGATTAACATAACAATAAAAATTTTTTTTTAAAAATGCCTATGCACAAGCACCATGGGGGACACAAAAATGAGAAGGATGCATCCTACCCTCATGTTGCTGCCAGGGTAAAGGGAAAAAAAGTAGGATCCTACAAGCCAGAAACAGTTCTATGGGCATTAAATTAGGTCAGTATTATATCCTGCACTGGAAGGAAGTCAGGGAAGTCTTCATGGGAGAGATGGTGTGTGATGGACTTGGAAGGATTTCAACAGGCACATGAGATTGAGTGGGAGATTATGGAGGGGGAACCAGTATAGAAAAGGTACCAGGTATGCTTGGAAAATAAAAAGAGCTTATTGGTATAAGTGGCGCAGGTAAGATAAATAATGGGAGGAGACAAGGGTGGTTGAATATTCTGGCAAGGGATTCCTACACAATTTAGAAAGCAATCGATAATGAGGAACAGAATTAAGATGCCTTCTTGTTGTTCTATTGTTTTTGTTTGCATGATGGGAAGACCCAAACACATTTACAGGTAAGGAGAGAATATCTGGACAGTGGGAAAACTACTGAATACTTGAGGCCAAACTGGGACAAGATCCCGGCAGAAAAGGGAAGAAGTGGAGTTGGACACACATGGAAGGGTTTGCCTGGGAAAAGGGGGAGAGATGCAACCTCCTCAGACACTGGAGGGGAAGGAAAAGTGAACATGAAGAGACACATTGAGGTAGAGGGGAAGGAAGATGCAGGAGCGCACATGTCAGAGGCCAGGATGCTTTTGGGAAAATGCAGCATCTGTGGAGGGTGAAGAAGGAGTGGGGGTGGCGTGGAGAAGTAAGAAAAATAGAGATGGTGGTGAACACTTATTGTGAAGCCCATGACAGGACATCAAAAGGATGGCAAAGAGGGTAACCCAGCAGCAGCCCAATTAACAAGTCATTCCAGCCCCATTGCTTCATTTATTGAATGAAGACGTGGAACCAGTTTGAAAAATAGATAAAACCTAGGGGACTGGGAGGAAGAAAAACCACCCCACCTTCATGCAACAGCCCTTTCTTGACACAGTGGCCTCCTGAGACAACTGGACCTTGAGATTCCTCCAAGGCCTGAGAGAAAATCCCTAAACTAGGTGACCTTAAAGGGGCCTTCCAGCTCTAACATGCTATGAACCTCCAAGTCTTTCTAGAGACATCCCATCCTCCTCCTCCTATCTCAGCATGCACACACACACACGCATGCACGTGTGTGCACACAAACACACACACACAGGCTTGGTTAGAGGTATCTCTGCACTCAAAGCAGGTGGCCAACTCAAAACTTACACATTAAAGTGTCTGCCCTAGCAAGGGCTGTACTTACCAGAGAGCCCACAAAGGGATCCATAGTGCCTATTCTGGGCAGCAGGGGCCATCATGCAAAACTGGACAAGTGATCTGCAGAAACCCAAGAAAACACATATGAAGACCACTTCCATTTCCAAATAGGGAGACGTGCCAAAGATTACAGAGATTATTAACCACTGCACTCAATTTGACTCTCTCTCTTCCAGCTACCACAGCCTTAAGCAAAAAGGAAACAGACAAAGGTTGCAATGGAAAAGAAAGGCCATCATTCATTGGGGTGCGAGAGGGGGTGGCAATCTTTAAAAAAAAAAAAGGGATACATTGGTAAAGAGCCTACATCTGTCCACTAACTCAAGTGGGGGCTGGGGGTATGTACGGAAAGTCTATTTTACAATCAACTTTCTTAGGCTCTTGAGTAGTAACCTGTAGTATTACCACAGGTTGATTACCTCAATTATAAAGTAATATTGAGGAAATAAAATGTAAGGAATTGCCCCATCACTCAAAATTAATATTCCTCTTAGAGAATCTTAGTATAGGAAGGGATCTTAGGAGATGATCTTCTTGTAGAACCACACTGAGGTCGCCTGGAGGGAATTACACTCTACTGGTAGGAACACATTAAGCTTCATCCTTCACAACCCTGAAACATAGTCCAGGACCTAATAACCCTCCCTGGAATGATGTTCCTCCTTATGTGCATCAAGATCTTTTCTTCTGCACATGCATCCTTTCATTTATTCAACAAACATTTATTGAGCCCCAACTATGTGCCTTATGTACCACATATTTTTACATTCAATGAGGGCAATGAAGATGTGTAACACTTTACCCCTTAAATCACTGAAGAAGTTTCTCAGTTAATTCTTATTTAGGCTTAGTAAACCTAATTCTTCCAGTCTTTCTTTAAAAGGCTATTTCTAAAACAGTAGTCTTGGTGGGTTTCCTCTTATTCACATATTCAACAAACATTTATTGAATTCCTATTATGTTTCAAGGGGGTACACCTGAGAGACCCCCTTCCTCTTGGGGGTTCCTCACATCACTTCTGAGCATCCACAGCTCGTATGGGTTGTAGATCTGAGAACTGGGCACTGTCCTCCAGCGAGATTCTGGCTGCGCAAAGGAGCAGGAAAAGAAGGAAACAATTGCTCTTGGAGAGCAAGAGGTGTGATCATCCTGTATAGAAAGAATGTCTCTATTTAGGAGTGACTTTTATTATCATTTTACATTTATTGTTAAAATGAGGAAGGGGAGGGACACCTGGGTGTCGAAGTTGGTTAAGCGTCCGACTCTTGATTTCAGCTCAGATCATGATCTCAGGGTTCTGAGATGGAGTTCTGCATCAGGCTCTGTGCTGAGCGTGGGGCCAGCTTGAGATTCTCTCTCCCTCCCCCTCTTCCCCTCCCCCATTCATGCTCTCTTTCTCTCTCTAAAAAAAAAAATTAAAAATAAATAAATAAAAATTTTAAAAATGAGGAATGGGAGACCTCTGACCTGAACAAAGTTTTCTTCCCATTGCCTATAATCCTCTCTGAAGGACACAAAGCTTGAGAAATTAAATCTCCATAATAATCATGGAAGAATAATATGAATAACCATAAACATTCATTGAGAGCCTACCAGACACTGTTCAAAATGCATTACAGCTATCATTTCAGTTTACCCTACGGGATATTATTATTGCTATGTATAGCTGAAGAAACTGAGACACAGAGAGATTAAGAAAATCCCCAAGGTTACCCAACTAAAAATGCAGGGCGTGAAGATGAACCCAGGTGGTCTGAGTCTGGGGTGTGTGCTGTCAAGAACTGTACTTCAGGGCGCCTGGGTGGCTCAGTCGGTTAAGCGACTGCCTTCGGCTCAGGTCATGATCCCAGAGTCCTGGGATCGAGTCCCACATCGGGCTCCCGGCTCAGCAGGGAGCCTGCTTCTCCCTCTGACCCTATCCCCTCTCATGCTGTTTCTCTCTCAAATAAATAAATAAAATCTTTAAAAAAAAAAGAACTTTACTTCATGCATTTCCAGAGTCTGGTTCAAGAATGAGGGCAGGCAAATCCTGGATTGTTCGTGGAATCCCACCAATGTCCTAGCAGATGATGGTGACCTTCCCTTTATATTGCAGGACCAAAGTGGACCAAGAAGCCAGAACCCCCCTGTTCATGCTCTTAGCCTTTGCACTCTGCCCACAGACCATCCCTTCTCCCCTCCCACTTATTTTCCCCTCAGTGGCCCCATCAATTCAGGAGGTATGTGCTTCCATACTTGGAGTGCCAGGGCAATTGGCAGACCCACACAGGGATGATGCAGCCGGAAGTCCCAACAGGGTCTGGGAATCACTGGGGCAGGTGGTCCCCTGAGGCAAACACAGGAGGTGGGCGCTCAGGAGCCACAAACCATTCAGAAGGGGCACGGACCCATATTCTCTGTTTATAAGCTGAACACTCCAGACCATGTATTTTTCCGGGAGGAACAATCCGTGGGAAGAAAGAGAGACAAAAGCAAAGAGGTGGTCTTGGATTCCACCCAAAGGACTAAGTTTCCACTCTGCACTATGGTTCTTCCTCAGCTAACATCTGTGAAACATTATGTCAAGATAGGCTTCAGTTTTGCCTGAAAGGTTTTCTTCTTCTTGCCTTTACATTTCCCAGAGCTTTACAAAACAGAGTTGTTATTGGTTTCTTTTTTTCTTCTATTTGTTTCTTTGTTCATCTGTTCTAAGCTCCCATAAATACATGATTCCCTGGCTTATTCAACTCCACTGAGCCCCATTACTCTTTGCTATTTAAACATGCCATTACAACATACTTAAAAATTTTTGAATCATTTTTATGGAAATCTTTACAACATGTGTTATGTGCATCTCTATTCCTCTTAAATAGTATATATTCCAAATTTAGCCTTTTATTATTGTTAACTAGAAATTGACGGTATTAACCAAGTATGATTCACTACATGATGCTCTCAGATGCCCCAGAACAGTAAAGGAGCCTTGGCCTAATTGACTCCAGAATGTTCATAGCTGATGTTTCTCTTATTATACTATAGTTTCTTCCCCTCCTGCTTGTTCTTGCTTCTCCATATTACAGC
>NC_138374.1:89071614-89094220 GCF_054177405.1 Leptonychotes weddellii
AACACCCAGTGCTCCATGCAGAACGTGCCCTCCTCAACACCCACCACCAGGCCAACCCATCCTCCCACCCCCCTCCCCTCTAGAACCCTCAGTTTGTTTTTCAGAGTCCATCTTCTCTCATGGTTCGTCCACCCCTCCGATTTCCCCCGCTTCATTCCTCCCCTCCCGCTACCTTCTTCTTCTTCTTTTTTTTTTTTTTTTAACATATCTTGCATTATTTGTCTCAGAGGTACAGATCTGAGATTCAACAGTCCTGCACAATTCACAGCTCTTTACAGCTGTTCCTATTGCCTTTTTTTCTACAACCCAGAGGAAACTTCACTTTTAATTAAATCAAACCAACACTAAATTTAGTTGTAATACCCAGCTTCAAGTTTAAAGCTCTGCTATTCGCTAAGGTAGCCACCAGCCACATGGAACTATGGAATTGGTTGATATGACTAAAAAATTGAATTTTTTATTTCATTTAATTTTAATTAATTTTAATTTTAAAACCAATCCTCAATTCAGTTACTGGAGCGCTTTTAAGTATATTCATTAACAATTTGGGTATATGAATTCCCTTTTTCGATTAACAGCATTTGAATTGAGAAGTATAAAATATACACTGATACTCGAAAGACTTGCTATGCATAAAAGAATATAATATACTTCATTAGTAATTTTTATAGTGATTACATGTTGAAAGTATAAAATTTTAGATATACTGAGTTAAAGTATACTGTTAAATTTAATTTCACCTGGTTCTTTTTACTTTTTTAAATATGACTACCAGAAAACTTTAAAGTGTGCATGTTCCAACACATTCCGGTTGGGTAGGACTGCTCTAAAACCTTGTTACTCAAATTATGGTCTGTGGCCCAACAGCATCTGCAGGGGAATTTGTTAGAAATACAGAATCTCAGGCTTGAGGCACCTGGGTGACTCAGTTGGTTGAGCATCCAACTCTTGGTTTCAGCTCAGGTAAAGATCTCAGTGTCATGAGGTCCAGCCCTGTGCGTGGGGTCCGAGCTCAGTACAGTCTGCTTCTCCCTCTCCCTCCTCCTCCCCCTCTGCCCCTCCCTCCTCCTGCTCTCACAAGTGCAGTCTCTCTCTCTCTCTCTCTCAAATAAATAAATAAATCTTTTAAAAAAAATCTCAGGATCAAGCAGACCTACTGAATCAGCATCTACATGTTATAAGATTTCCCAGGTGATTCTTAACAAGATTAAGGAGCACTGACTAGAGAGCTGTGCTTCTCAAACTGTGGAGAGGATTCAGTTTTTGTTCTGTTGTTTAATTTCCAATCAAGTATATACAATTACATTTGTAAGATATAGTAAAAACGAACTATGAAAACAATGAAAATGAAATGAAAAAAATGTCAAAATATAAATTCAAAATTTGTATGGAGTCAAAAAATTCAGCAAATGTCATTAAATGAACATACAAATAAAATAATTCCAAAAAGTAAACCCATTTTTCTTTGAAAGTGTATATATACGCAATTAATATAGAAAATCACTATTACACTTGCAACCTTTAGCTAAATAAAACATTGTGTGTGAAACTGTCTCCATTTGAAACACCGTAGGCACACTTTTACTATGCATTGGACATATTAATAGTTAAAGTTTTTAATGTGATCATTAAGCTGGCTTCTTGTTTTTTATTTTATCTCATCTGGATTGGAGGGAAGACCATGCTCTTCTCAAGGGATAGTGTATATCTAAACTCTTTCTAAGTTTTGCCTAATAGCACACATAAAGAGAGAAACACTGTTCACAAAAGTACGTTGATTGGAATGGAAGAAGAAATTTTAAAGTGATCTCAGGAAGTTTAGGACATTCTTTTTTTTTAATTTATTTTGAGAGAGAGAGAGGAAGAGCAGGGTGAGGGGCAGAAGCAGAGGGAGAGAGAGAATCTCAAACAGACTCCACGCTGAGCATAGAGCCCGACATGGGGCTCAATCCCACAACCCTGAGATCATGATCTGAGCTGAAATCAAGAGTCAGACGGCTTAACCGACTGAGCCACCCAGGGGGCGTGCCCAGGACATTCTTGTAACTGCTATCCAAAATGAAGCAAGTAGTGCTGTATTTTCAAAACTTATCTTCAACCTTTTATCAGTGGCCAGTTCGGATAGTTTATTCTTTAAGTTTATAATTAAATATCAGTTATCTTTCTTTCTTTAAGATTTTATTTATTTGAGAGAGACAGAGAACACGCATGTTCACTTGCATGAACTGGGGGAGGGGCAAAGGGAGAGGGACAAGCAGACTCACTGCTAAGCAGTAAGCCCAGCCTCGGTCTTGATTCCAGGACCCTGAGATCATGATCTAAGCCCAAGTCAGACGCTAAACTGACTGAGCCACCCAGATGCTCCAATATCAGTTATCTTTCAATGAAAGAAAATGATAAATTGTATGCATTTTCGGATAACAGTTTTCAAACTAACCTTAAAACATCACTAATGTAGTCCCACTGCCCACATCTAGTATACAGCTCAACACCACAGCATTCCTCGCAGGGGTCAGATAAAACTGAGACTGATCTGAGTCTCGTTCAACATACAGGAGTCCACATGCGTGGATATTGAGCAATGTTGAATTACCACTGTAAAAGTTTCCAGATGCTTACTCTCAATTTCTGTACTTATCTTGTCATAGAGTGCTAATGATCAATTCAGCTCCATATTGCTCAGCCAACTACGTCTTTGAGTAACACTGCTTTAGATCTCCCGCAGAATAAAAGATCAGGACTTAAATAGTCATCTTTCTCAGAAGACTTTAGATTCCAGTTTTCTAGATTTATTCTGGACAAATGAGACTGTCAGAGGTGGGGCTACAGACAAGCAAGATACAGTGAACCCATTAGTTGATGAGATCGGCAGCATTAATTGAAACCACAAAGATATGTTTATAATTTTATTCCCTGTAACCACTACGCATTTCATGCAGATCTAGATTCACATCATTTGAGGGAACAAAGTGAGCCCTCCTCTACATGTGAAGTTTATATTCGTCTTTCCACTTGTTCACACAAATAAAATAATTATTGTTTCACAGGTAAAAAAAAGAACTATACATAACAAAATGGTAACCAATATTAAAATACTAAGGCCCGCCTTCCTATTAAACTCAGAGCATCCTTCATAATACATCCAAAAGACAGAGGCAATGTATATTAACAACTACATATACCAAAACTGCTTATTATTCAACTTGGTGGGAGTTGTCTGAGATACTAATATTTGCCATTTATTCAGGTCGAAACTGGGGGTGGGAAATGGTCTTTCATCATGTGTGTGCACAGTTATCCAGTCTAGAAACCTTTGACCTGCTTCTTCTCCCAAATCCTAAATCCAAACCGCTCCACCATCCTGTGCCTTCTGTCATTCTGCTGCCTCAATTTCCACTTCTCTTTTTCAACTGCCAATGCTTCTGCTCAGGCTGCCTTCAGTGATGGCTAGAGTGGATTTGTGTTTTAGGCTCTTCACCAGCCTCCTTCCTTCTTTTCCAGACTTCTGTCATTCGTCTTTTGTAGAACAGGAATTAGCTTTCCAAAATATAACAGGAATCACTTCCACATTAAAACATTCAGAAGACTGCCATCACCTTCCTATAAAATCCAAATTCCTTAACCTTAGACGCAAAATCCTTCATAATCTGAACCCTCTTCTCCATAATCCTTTCAACAACACCCTGTGAAACCAAACTACCTAGCAATTGTCCATCATCCAGACACTACTTCCTGGCTCTGGTCTATTTCCCTATTTTCCTGTATTTTGCCATAATGCCATGTGAATCTGGAAAGGTGAGTTCATCCTGGGTTTATTTGTTCACATGTAATGAATGAAATTGCAATCCAGATCATAAAATTCAGTGTTCAGTGTTCACCCTACCTCAAGTGCAGGATAACAAATCCCATTAGAAAGGGTAACTTTAATCTCTGTCAATGTTTGAAATGTCTAAAAATTAACATCCATTTTCATGTGTGTGCGCACACATGCACAAATGCATACACACTCATGTGCGTACACTGTTTGTACAGGAACATGTTGAAGAAGGCAGAGCCAGCCTCTATAAGTCTGTGGTTTCCAACAGCTGCAAGGAGATGTCTTGTTACTCAGACTTTCCATTCCCAGAAGATTATCCAAACTATGTGCCAAATTCTCAATTCCTGGAATATCTCAAAATGTATGCAAACTGGTTCAGCCTTCTGGAATGCATTCAATTCAAGGTAAGACACAAAACATCAGTCAGTAGTCAGAAAGTATTGCCTACCTGTTTCCTATTTCTCTCAATAGCCTAGCCCTTGGCTCTGTAGATGAGATCATGAACTGGCAAGATTGATGACACCTGGCTGGATTCCTTTTCCCCTTGTACTCACACCCACCCTAAGTAAATCTGGAGGTAGAGGTGGATACTTCCTGTAAGAATTCACATGTATACATTTTTAGTTAGTAATAACTTCATCCAGGTACCCAAAAGTACCTGAAAATATCAAACCACAATCTCAGCTTGGGACAAAAGCACATTGGGACATTGATGACTTCTGCCAGTACCTAGGTCCTCTCTTCTTGAGTATCTCTTTATAGGAATAAACATGTGCAATGGCCCATACACAAGAGAACCTCAGTATTTGAAGGAAATCTTTTCTAGATATCCTTGGGAATAGAAAAATCTTTGAATATTGTTCTTTTCATAGACCTTACCAACCTCCCTTCCCATTTCCAAGAACAGAGATAGGAAGAAGGTAGAAGGATGGAGGCAAATGAATATACTCTCTTTTTTTCCCCTTCTTTTCCTCTCCAAGAAACATGAAAATCCATGTGTTTTCCTTCTCTTATCTCCCCCTCTCCTTGATACAGATGGGGATGGTAAGGAATTCCAAGGGAATTGAAAGCAACATAAATGACCAAAACTAGTAGTAAATAAGATTCATATTCACAACCTTAAAAGTACTGACCAAAATGTAACCACTATCTTGAAGAGACATCTGCACCCCCGTGTTCACTGCGGCATTATTTACAATAGTCAAGAAATGGATACAACCCTAGTGTCCATCAATGGGTACATGAATAAAGAAAATGTGGCATACACGTACACACACACTAGAATGTTGTTTAGCCATAAAAAAGGAAATCCTGCCATCTGCAACAACATGGTTGGACCTTTAGAGTATTATACTAAGTGAAATAAGTCAGACAAATACTGTATGATCTCACTTGTATGTGAAATTTAAAAACACCCAACTCACAGAAACAGAAAAGATTGGTGGTTGCCAGAGGTGAAGGGTGGGAGTTGGGGGATATGGGTTAAGATGGTCAAAAGGTACAGACTTCCAGTTATAAGATAAATCAGTTGTGGGGATATGATGTACAGCATGCTGAATATAGTTAACTGCACTGAATTGTATATTTGAAAGTTGCTAAGAGAGTAGATCTTAAAAGTTCTTATCACAAGAAAAAGAATTATAACTATGTGAGGTGATGGATGTGAACTAAACTTATTGTTTGTTGGAATTATTTTGCAGTATATACATTTATCAGATCATTACATCATATACTTTAAACTTACACAGTGTTGTATGCCAATTATATTTCAATCAAACTGTAAGTATTCCAGTTTTCCAAAGAGTATTTTACTCCACTTCCTTATTTTGCAAGGGACACTAAAAATGAAACACTACCATAGTGGAAGTATATGATCCACAAAAATATTTTTTAATGCATCAGAGTTCCTGAATCTGAAGCATTTCCTTTACTAACATGGTACCCCAAGTCTATTTTAAAATAATTGAAAAAAAAAAGTTTAAAGCTAGATGTTCACCAAATTTTTAAGAAAGTACACACATAAGAAATTTCTTTCCTCTCTGTGCACTCCAAATTTTTAATTACAAACAGTTCTTATTTTTAAGATAAAAGTAAACTTTATTTTGAAATCAATTAATTTTTAATTAACTGAAAACATATTTTAAAAAGGAAGAGTTCCTAATACAAATTTTGGAATCCAACAAATGCTTCAAATATTATAAAACAAATAGTGAACCCATTAGGAAAGACTTGAAATGCCTGTCTTCTCTGAGAACTGAAAAAGAAAGGCAGCAAAGTCTCTTGGCCAGTGGAGCATTGATGCTTTTAAATTTGACTGTAAATTTATTTTACATATTTTCTGAATCAGAACCTCATACCTATAAACTTATATGCACTCAATTAAAACAAAAAATAGACTGAAATTTGGGATCCTCCCAGAACATTCAGGCCATAAAGTTGGCATTTCCCAATCATTCTCAGGATCTGGGAAAGCTTTAGCAACATATTTTATAGGACCTTTCATAAGATCCAAATTTATATTTTCAATTTATATTACCCATGTCTCTCCTAAAGCATAGCTCTAGGAGAGATATACATAACAGAAATAATGAAAAAGACATCCGAAGACCATGGTTCTCAGTTCTATCACTTACTGTGAGAATTTGAGCAAATCACTCAAACTTTTTGGATCTCATCACTTCTCTTAAATACCCCACCGCTCTAAACTCTAAGCTTAGAATACTTTCATCCAGAAAATTATAGTTAATCTGCTAACTCGATTCAATTTCTAAGTTTATGCTTATTAATTATGGTTAGTCTGTGCTCTAGAACATTTGAAATGTCAACTGATACATTGGACAGCAAGCCCTTACTAGAAACTTGACAACAAATTGTGACTATAATTCTTTTTTCAGACTAAAGTCTGCAAAGTAACAAAATGCCCAGATTTTACTGTCACCAGCCAATGGGAGGTGGTCACTCAGCATGAAGGAAAGCAAGAGTCTGCCATCTTTGATGCTGTCATGGTCTGCACTGGTTTCCTTACTAACCCGTATTTGCCACTGGACTCTTTTCCAGGTACAGCATTTTCTGAAACTGATCTTAATTTGTCTCAAGGGAGCCATCTTGTTACTGGCTTGATCTGGGAATGCATTTCTATGGTTCCTCCCTTAAATAGTTAAAGTTGTGAGGTAACAGGGATTCTTTTCTAACCAGCACTTTCTGGCCAGCTTTTGGCTTTCATTTGTTTCAAAAACCAATAAGTGCCCAAAGGTAGAATAAATAACTAGCAAGCAGTTTTATGCTTCACTAAGGTTCAATGTCCCTCCGTAAGTGATGGGTATCACTCAGAAAGTCTTCTAAGTCACGGGATACTTACGCAAGTGGTTAGCCTCAGCAGTAGCACACAACCAAAGCTGAGTGTAGAGGCCACAAAGGTCAATCAATGAATAAAGAAAAAAGTAGTGTGATTTTTGTTTGTTTGTTCTGTAGAGATTTAGCTAGATCAGAGGTATTTGTCACTAGGTCAGTAGTCAACAGGGAGAAGAATCTTGGGACCCAAGTTAAGTCATCCTTGAGTCTCAGCTTCCTTACCTAGTTTTTGCAACCATGATTCATGTTAATCTCTGTCAAATTTCCACTGGATGACAGTGCAGAGGGACTAGAAGAGGCAATGGTTTCATTTATTTTTATCTGCAGTAAGTTTTCAAAAATTTAAAACTTTAGGAAAATTTTCTCTTCATCATCTAAATATGACCTGGAGGGATCTCAAGGCTTATCTCACAATAAACTCACATACCTCCAATGCCCCCAGAGCTTACTCAAGACAGGTCAAGTCAGGATAAAGCACATCCTGAAAATTACCCTTGACTAAAGTCATTGAATTGAAAGCACCAAGTCCAGTCTTCTTCCTGATACAAGGAACTATTCTCTAACATCCCTGAGAGAGGCTCTGCAGCCTCTGCTTCAACAATTTATTTGGCACCCACAAAGTGCTAAAAATACAGTGGTGGATAAGACAACAGTAGCCTGTATGGAAGGAACAAAAAGAGACTTATAGGAGTCCAGTGGCGGAATCACAGTCTACATAGGACCTGCAAGTGATACCAATACTCATTTTATGACGAACTCATGTACATCCAATGGTGCTGGCTCTGCCCTCCACATGTCATTCAATTCAGGTCAAATTAGGATAAAGTGTACCTGGAAAGCAACTGAACCAACGTCCTCAGTTTGAATAGGATGGGCTTGAGAGCAGGAGGTACAGATTCTAGGCTATACAGTCAACAAGCTATACAATCTTGGGCTTTCCACTTAACCTTTCTAAGCCTCTGGTTTTTTGCCAAATATGAGGGGCTTGGACCACCTTACCCAACAGCGTACATCACAAATCAAGCAAACGGAGCTCTATGGGACTTGCAGTCTTTTTTTTTTTTCCAGTCTTTTTTTTTTTTTAAGATTTTATTTATTTGTTTATTTGTTTATTTATTTATTTGTTTATTTATTTATTTGAGAGAGAGCGCACATGAGTTGGGGGGAGGGGCAGAGGGAGAGGGAGAAGCAGACTCCCCACTGAACAGGGAGCCTGATGTGGGGATCGTGCGGGACTCGATCTCAGGACCCTGGGATCATGACCCGAGCCGAAGGCAGACGCTTAACCCATTGAGCCACCCACGCACCCTCTCAATACCAATCTTACCAGCCACTACCAATTGGCCATTTGAAATCCCTGGCTAGTTAATCATTAAGGAGGCTTTGAGCTCTAAAGTTCTGTAACTAGATTTGAAAAGGAGTCCTCCAAATCTCACCAACTCCCTCTCTGCCTCACAACAGACTTGCTTAGTACATAGTACATACACCCTGGGGTCATTGTTTTCTTTTGTTTTGTTTTTTAAAGATTTTTATTTATTTATTTGACAGAGAAAGAGACAGTGAGAGAGGAAACACAAGCAGGGGGAGTGGGACAGGGAGAAGCAGGCTTCCAACTGAGCAGGGAGCCCAATGAGAGGCTTGATCCCAGGACCCCGGGTCATGACCTGAGCCAAAGGCAGACGCTTAATGACTGAGCCACCCAGGTGCCCCCCACCAAGGTCATTGTTAACTGTTACAAAAATTCAAATTCATTGAAAACATTTAAAAACATGTGTCTGGAGGCACATTGCTCTGGAGACAATTCCAAAGATGTTCCAAAAAGTCTTAGTAAAAGTAACAGGTATCATAAAACAAATGTATAACTTCCCAAGATAACTACTTGTATTCATTCAGATATACACATTCTAGTGTGTTTACTAACACAACCACATTCACCTAATAAAAGTGCTTGCTCTGTCTTCCTGTGATATAAGAGGAGAAAATATTAGTCTGATAGAAGACTCAGCACAGAGTCTCATATTTGCTCATTTGTGATCCCAAAGAGCCGTTCTAAGCAAATCTAAGATAATTTAACATCCAGGGATAATGATTCTATGATTCTCCTTAAACTTGTCTAGCTCTCCCTCCTCAGCCATTCTCTGATCCATACTGGATCCTGGCTGAATTAATATTTGAACTTGGTTGCATCATTGTTAAATTCTAAAGGCTCTGGATTATGGTGGGTTTTAACGGAGATTCATATCAGATTTCTAATGATTCAAGGTGAATTAAAGAGCTACCAGATCTTGACAAGGCTACTTGCCACAAGCATCCATATTTATCCCCTGAGAATCTAGATGTCTTATCACTTTTTTCTGGAAAAAATCGGTTCTTTGTATAGTGTGTGTTACTTTTGATTGATTGTGTTAATGCAACCTTGACAGTATTTTCCAAAACTCTCTATTCACATTTAATGTTTCAGTGAGAAATTTGGCATCAACTGCCTGAGCTATCCTTTCTCGTTAGAACAGTAGATCTAAACACAGTATAACTAACATAACCCCTTTTTCTCAGAGCCAACTCTTGCTGACTCAGCAAACTCAACCTGAGTTATACTCAGTCACCAAGGAGAACTATCAGTGAACTTCCCCAACCCACATGGATCTTTTCGAATAAGAACCACATTTTATTTATCTTAGTTCCCTAATATCAACTAGCACAGTGCCAAGCACATAGATGCCAAAAAAGGTTGGCTGAGTGGAGTGGAGGCACTTGACTCCAAGTTTCCTTTAACTTCTCTGCTCTTGTTCCTTGCTTGTGAAAAGCTCTAATATAG
Source organism: Leptonychotes weddellii (assembly GCF_054177405.1). NCBI lineage: Eukaryota > Metazoa > Chordata > Mammalia > Carnivora > Phocidae > Leptonychotes > Leptonychotes weddellii. The sequence goes on from NC_138374.1 coordinate 89,081,598, forward strand.
TCAAATATTAGTAAGTAGGATATTACTGTCCCATTGATTTCTATCAACTTTTAAGTGGAAATGACTCCTTACACTTTTGCTTAACAAGTCTTTATGCCACAATATTTCAACTTGGCAGTAAATAAACCCAGAGGCCTAGATTATCTAGTGAAATAGAGTAAGTACCTCCATTACATAATCACTCACTAATTTCTGTGTCTTATAAAACCATGTATTCATATTTTGGATTTTTCTTAGAGTATGCTATTAAAAAATACCCACAATAATCCATCAAAAGGATATTAATGGAACAATATTTATGTTTCATTCACTGATCCTATAAAATTCTTTATTTGACTTTCTTTTTCTATAGGTATAAATACCTTTAAAGACCAGTACTTTCATAGCCGGCAATATAAACATCCAGATATATTTAAGGACAAGAGAGTCCTTGTGATTGGAATGGGGAATTCGGGCACAGACATTGCTGTGGAGGCCAGCCACCTGGCAAAACAGGTACCATTCTTCATGTTACTTAATGAAAAACTTTATCTTAAGATGCATGCCTCAGGCAAACACTGATAAATGATGAAAGAAATAAATATGCCTAAAGCACACACACATACAAAAAAACAGATTTTTATTTTTTTAAAGATTTTATTTATTTATTTGTCAGAGAGAGAGCACAAGCAGGGGAAGCGGCAGGCAGAGGGAGAAGCAGGCTCCCTGCTGAGCAGGGAGCTGGATGCGGGACTCGAGCCCAGGACCCTGGGATCATGACCTGGTCTGAAGGCAGAGCTACTTTAAAAATAACAGATTTTTAAAGTATTTTTCGTGTTTATAAATTTTACTGCAAATTCCAAACGTCATTTTTCCTCCAAGACAAACTTCTCTGACTTCCTATTTTCGTCATTTTCCCAGTCATCCAACAAGAGCTACAGGAGACATCTGTGTCTTACCTGGTCCCATTAGTGAGAAAATCCTGTCCTTTTTCCTTGTGAAGATCTCCCATCCGCTCCCTCCTTTCCTTGTTAACCGCCACTACCCTCAGCAGGTCCGGCTACCCCACTGTCCTCCTAATAATAATTGTAGAAATAATTCATATTTATTGGGGCTTCCTCTGTACCAAGCATTTCACTAAATGCTTTACTGCATGGCCTCAGTCATCAAAGGAAGCCAGTAGAGTGGGTCCTGTCAGTACTCTTGTCTGTAGATGAGGAAACTGAGGCTTACAGAAGCTAAGGAGCCTGTCTGAAGTTGTGCCACTTGCAGATGGCAGAGCCAGCCTTCAAGTTTAAGTCCCTCTGACCCAAAGCACCTGTAACTAATTCTACCCACATCCCTGCATGCCCAGTCCCTCCTCCCACATGGCAATCCTTACAGACACCCTAACACCGACAAACAAATCCTTTGAAAAGCCAGCTCTCATTATGACGCTCTTGTGTTTAAAAACTTCTAATAACTCCCCTTACAAAAAAAAAAAAGTCAACTATACTCAAGTAAAAAAATAAAAAATTAAAAAAATAAGTGGGAGAGAGAAGCAGAGGAGGCAGATCTGAGAAAGCACAGGCCACTTTTGATCGCTTTGCCAAACCACAGAAGCTAAGAAAGCTATGCTGGGTCCGTGCTCCTGCCAAAATGTACAGAGAAACTCTTTTTACTAAAATATAAAATAAAATAATAAAATAAAATAAAACAAAAGCAACACAAAAGAAAATACTAATGAATTGCAGATGATTAGCCCTGCATTATAGGGTTCTCCTTAATCCGGTTCAAATCTGCCTTTTCAACTTTATCCCCCACTACTCTGAGCCCTTTCCAATTCTGCGTCTGTCTTCCCCTTCCTCGTACCATATCCCTCCCTCCTTTTCTCCTTTTATCACAATCCACATGTACATCCCCAGCTATCTCACCCCAACACAGTGATCTCTCTCTAGTACTAATTTATGTAATAATTGTAATGAACATTCCTCAGTTGGCATTCATTAACAGCAAATAAAGATGAGTTGTTGGCTTCTGATGTGCCAAATGTTGTGCCAGGCACTGGGGATACACTGAAGAACACAATAGACACAAGATTTCTGCCATTGTGGAGCATAGAGTCATGGGGGACACAGATATCAACTAAATAAGTATAGATAATTAGATCACTAATTCCAAGAGTGAAAATAGCCATAAAGAAAAAGGATTGGGAGTGTGTGACTATAATATTCCTTTTGGAGACTTTCAAAAAAGGACCTGATTGATTGATTGATTGATTGATTTGGAGAGACTAGAGGTTTGATGGAGTTATCCTGAAAGAAGGGAAAGGAGGTCCTGAAATAAAAAAGAATACAGTCTCATCCACTATGACCACCACATGTGGATAGCATATTATTATTTCTATTTCTCTAATGATTGGAAATTTCAAACTCAGTCAGCTGGTAAACTCAAATAGCCAATCTGTAAAGTCAAAAAAAAAAAAAAAGAATTCACCAAAACTAATTGTGTTACTGAACTTTATTGTCAATTCAAACAATGGTTTTTGTTGAAACTCGTTGTAGACAACTTTCAGGTGCTGTCATACCTACAAAATTGTAACCACCTGCTCATTGTTTTTTCACATGAGACCTTGGTTGTCACAGTATCTCATTCATTGTGGTGGCTAGCACTGTGTATGAAGAATAATAAGTTCTCCGTTACATGTTCTAAGGCATCTTAATACTCTAGATACTCAAACCACGATCTCAAAAGAATAACTTTAAGATGGGAGCTGGAGGAGCCAGAACTATGTGGTTGAGGATGTATTTTGAGGGTGGCAGACTTCTGGTGCCATTCTAATCATGAAACTTCCTGAATTTCTGGCAAAGCCAGCCCTGTTCCCTGGGTCAAACTGAGTGGCTTCTTTGATTGCTTCCAGGTGTTCCTCAGCACCACTGGAGGGGCCTGGGTGATGAGCCGAGTCTTTGACTCGGGGTACCCATGGGACATGGTGTTCATGACTCGATTTCAGAACATGTTCAGAAATTCTCTCCCAACTCCATTTGTGACTTGGTTGATGGCAAGAAAGATGAACAGCTGGTTCAATCATGCAAATTACGGCTTAGTACCAGAAGACAGGTAAATATAGTGTATCTGCTGAGGGTTGTTAGGAAGAAAGAAACTTGATCCTTCCACTGGCATACCCAAACCAAGCAATAACACAACCACATGATTGAATATGAAGGAAAACCTCATACAAATGTACTTCATAAGAGCTAACTGTTTTTGAGTTCTTAGTAAGTGAAACTATATATTTCATCTTGTCAATAACCCTTTAAAGTATTATTATACTCTCCTGCTTATCATGGGTAAACTGAGGCTTCTCAAAGTTTGGTTACTTGCCCAAGCTCATTTAGTAATAAGCGAGCCCTGTGAGCTCGGCAAGTTACACAAGCCTCTGCTACAGCGATCAAAAGAGAGTGACTTGTCTATGACTCCTTTGACATAAGCAACACACTTGCCTTGTTTCACTATGTGGGAAAAATCAAATGCTGTAGTTGCCCCTCACCATCTCTCCAATGGCAATGCCTTCTTGCCCTTGCCAAGAGGACCATGATCTCAGTCTGACCTTAATTTGATCTGTAACTGAGTTATCACCTACGACTTATCTCATTAGCAAAAACTGACTGCTCTACTTTCTCATTCATTAAGTTTGTACAGTGATATTCCATTACCAGGGTGGCACTATAGCCTGGAGATCATGTCTGATTTTCTTCCAGAGTTCACTCTGGACCAGCATGGACCACGTGACACCCAAGCCACCACTGATGGCACACAGCCCCCTTGTTTGTGTACATACACTTGTTTTCTCTTGCTCTCTCCATCTTTCTCTCCCATACCTCCCTCTCACCAGCTCTCCCCTTGCCTCTACTATTGCCATCTTCTCCTTCCATATTTCTTACCTGCCCTCTTCTACCTCCTACCTCCAAGCCCCCAGGGGTTTTGACTCTTGGCACCAGAGCTTTGTTTACCATAAGCTTTGTCTAACCTGGATGGCAGCTGGGGAACTATGACGAATTTTATTTAATCCCATAAACCTTAGAAGATGTGAAATGAACCTAGGGAACTATCATCCCTTCACTCTTGGATTTAATCATTTATCATTTCCAAAGTTCTTGCATATATATACTATTTCATGTCTGCCATATTATTTGGTTTGCCATGTTATTTAGGATTTTGGAAATTTTGAGACCATCCCTGGCTCCTATTTCATATGCTCTTCATCCTACCCAATGAACTAAGGATGACAAGGGTCAGTATCCCTATTTTACACATGAATAAAAGCCAACTGGGACCAAATGACTTCCTCAAGCTCTGTTAAGTATAAACATTAGGACAAGAAGCCACCCTTCCTCCCTCCTATTCTAGTGGCTCTTTCCATTTTATCACACTGTCTCTTTCTGTGCCTTCACCATAAGCTCAAAAGGGCTCAGCTTATTTAAAATCATCTCACAAAGTATTTGCTTAGTGATCCCAAAGGCATAGGAAGAAAAAGATAATTCTGCCCTTGTTCCTTTTATTTTTTTTTAAAGATTTTTATTTATTTATTTGACAGAGAGAGAGTACAAGTAGGCAGAGAGGCAGGCAGAGGGAAAGGGAGAAGCAGGCTCCCTACTGAGCAGGGAGCCCGATGCGGGACTTGATCCCAGGACCCTGGGATCATGACCTGAGCCGAAGGCAGCCGCTCAACCGACTGAGCCACCCAGGCGCCCCTGCCCTTGTTCCTTTTAAACACATGCCTGCTTTTCTTGTACAATTGCTCCCTAGGAGGAGAGAGCTCCCAGCAGTTCTCAGCCAACGTAGAAGTCCCCAGCTTCCCCTGTAGTCCTTCAGCACTGGGCTATCTCTAATGACAGTGATAACTGAGAGCTGAAAGTCAACAAGGGAAACAGAAGCCAGAGAAAGCTCTGACCCCCTTCTCCACAGGCTTCCAAACTCTAGTAAATGGCAAACACATTCCATAATTCTTGGACATTCATGAGTCCCTCCCACAGAAGGAACTTCTCCCATGGCTGGTACCTTCTGCCTGGCCAAGGGGAGAGTCCCAGAATGAAGAAGGGAAGGGAAGGAGAAGGTAGGGCTGGCCATGCTGGTCACTGGCAGATCTCTTCCCTGCCCACATTTCTGTTTAGGACACAGCTGAGAGAGCCTGTGCTAAATGATGAGCTTCCAGGCTGTATCATCACTGGGAAACTTCTCATCAGGCCAAGCATAAAGGAGGTGAATGAAAACTCTGTCGTATTTAACAACACCCCAAAAGAAGAGCCCATTGATATCATTGTCTTTGCCACGGGCTACACCTTTGCTTTCCCCTTCCTTGATGAGACTGTAGTCAAAGTTGAAAATGGCCAGGCATCACTGTACAAGTACATCTTCCCTGCACATCTGCCACAGCCAACCCTGGCTGTTATTGGCGTCATCAAACCCTTAGGCTCCATGATACCCATAGGAGAAACACAAGCACAATGGGTTGTTCGAGTCCTGAAAGGTATGTGCACGAGAAACCGCAGGGCAAATGTTTTTGGCATGTTATTTGGAATATTGGAAATTTTGAGAACATCCCCAGGTCCTATCTAAAACAACACAATCTTTAAAAGCAGGATCCATTCTATTCTTCGGAATTACACTATCATAATGAATTTGAACCATTACCAGCACAAAAGATAAATCAGGAGTCAAAAAATATAAGTTGTTTCTACCTGTTATTTTCACCAAATCAACAGGTTTGACTAAAATGTAAAATTTCAATCAGTGAAGTGACAGAATTCAGTTGTGAGGTTTTGTTGTATCAGATAACTAGTGAGATGACCAGATGCTTACAACTTTTCGCCTGGTAGCATTATTACCAGGAGAATACCACTTTTTTTGGCCAAGTCACTGGGTACTAAGAATAAAAGATGAGTGGTAGTAAAGCATCTTCACCCACTAAGCAAGCAGGCTTAAAGTTAAATTGCCTTCTTTGTGCGTATGTTTCATAGGTATAAACAAGTTACCGCCACGAAGTGTCATGATAGATGAAGTTAATGCAAGAAAAGAAGACACACCCAGTGGGTAAGTGAACTAAGTTAACCACTTATGCATCTTTTTTGAATCATCACTCAAATTGGTAAAACAATAGCAGACAGAGGTGAGTTACACTGGAGGAAAAAGAAGCACCTGAGATTTGGCTGGCACTCAAGGGCCAGGGATAAGAGAAGGAAGGTGGCCAGCAAAGAAGGGAGTCTCGGCCTCCCCCACACCCCCAATTCTCACTCCTAATCCAGCTAAAACATCTCTGGTTTTATCTGTTTCACTGTGAATCTGTTTTGTGCTTTCACATAAATTTTCCCTTAAAAAATGGTTTCTCAGACCAAAAGAAAGTTTTAAAATCACTGCATTTAAGAATTTTTATCACTTCTCTAATTTACATATGTTTGCAGACTTCATGTTGATCTATCCTTGTCAAAGTGCTAAATCCCAAAATAATAAAAACATTTTAGATGTCTCTTTTTCACCCTCAACCTGGAATATGATTCAATCTCCATTATGGAATTCTGCTATAACATAGATAATTAATTAGAACTGCACAGTGGAATTGTGGAACACTGCATCAAGAACTAATGATGTACTGTATGGTGACTAACAACATAATAAAATAAAATTTTAAAAAAGCATTAAAAAAAGAACTGCACAGTGGAAGGCCTCTTGTCACAGGTCAGTCAGTGATTTTAGGGACTAAGCCCTGCTTTACAGGGAATTCTACCCTATTGATTTTTGCGGACTTTTACATTATATAAATCTAACAATATTTGAGTTTTAGAAAAATTTAGGAATAGTGAAATTATGTAAAAACTTTCTTTCTAGAAATTGTTAATTATTTGACAAAAGAACTAAAGAAATACCAGCTGCATTACGAGCATTTGGAGCACCATGCGTATAGAGTATCTTGTCAAGGAGCTCATCTTGCATTTAAAAATATATATATAATGAGACCATTAGACAGCTATGAGCTTAGAGGGAAGAACACACTAACCATTTCAAATTTTCTAACATTGCTGTTTACTTTTTGGCACTTTTACTTGTTCTGGATTATCATTATTTTACCTTTTTGTCTTTATCCCCAATTTTCCTTTTATGAAGGTTTGGCTTGTGCTACTGCAAAGCTTTACAATCAGATTATATCACATACATAGATGAACTCCTGACCAGTATCAATGCAAAACCCAACCTATTCTCTCTGCTCCTGATGGACCCACGCCTGGCTTTGACCATCTTCTTTGGCCCATGCACACCATACCAGTTCCGCCTGACTGGCCCAGGGAAATGGAAAGGAGCCAGAAATGCCATCTTGACCCAGTGGGATCGAACATTCAAAGTCACCAAAACTCGAATTGTACAAGAATCCCCAACTCCTTTTGCAAGTTTACTTAAACTCTTAAGCCTTCTGGCTTTGCTTATGGCCATTTTCCTAATTTTCCTATAAATAAAAGATTACCCAGATGGCTTCTCAGATGCACATAGTAGATTTACAATGCTCTGGTCCCTCCATTGCCGTGTCATTCTCTTCATAGCCATGAACCATATTTGGGTGGTCACGGCTACCTCCCATCCTTCCCTGGTTGGCCCCAGGGCTACCAATGGTATTCCTGGGCCTCTCCTGGCTCCATCTGCTTCCAGTGCTAGAGGAAGATAATCACAATTTATGTGCACTTAAAGGCTGCTAGGAAGTTCCAGGTTGACTTTACAAGAGAGAGCTGTTTAAGACAGCACTCTGAGCATTTATATCTCTCTCACACATAAACTATTTTCATAGGCCTCAACTAAAACCCCCTACTTCACAAAAGATTTAGTTGTACTAAAATGATCCTGTTATGGTATGAGCTGATTAGAAATAAAAAGAAAGAAAAAAACCTAGAAACTGAAAGTTTCAGGTGGTCTTTTATGCTCTTTTTACAAGTTGAGGGGAGAGATGAGGATGAGGTGTCTACTCATAAAGGCCATAAAAGAATTAGGGGTTCAATAAATTCACTAGAATGTGTCTAAAGGAATGCAAGGAAGATAGAGAAAGAAAAAGACCATATGATTTCACTTATATGTAGAATCTAAAAAACAAAATAACAAATAAACAAAACAACAACAACAACAACAACAAAGAAACAAAATCCAGAAACAGACTCACAAACACAGGGAATTGGTGTTTCCACAGGGGTGAGGGGTGGGAGAATGGGAAAAATAGGAGAAAGGGATTAAGGGGTACAAAATTCCAGTTATAAAATAAGTAGGTCATGGGGATAAAAAGTACAGAATGGGGAATATAGTCAAAAATATTACAATAACTTTGTATGCTGACAGATGTAACTAAGCCTGTAGTGAGCATTTTGCAATGTATATCATCATCGAATCACTATTTTGAAAAAAAAAATTATTTTAATAAAAATAAAGGTATGATCCTGCCTGGGAGTGCTTATTCCCCTAGAATGCACTCTACAACAAAATGGGGTGCTCCAGCTCGCATAACAACCCAAATCAGATCTACCCCACAGAAAATCAACCACCTCCACTCGTTCATGGAGCCAGGCTCCATGAAATGAAATTTCCATAAAAACCCAAAAGCATGGGGTTCAGATAGCTTCCAGATTGGTGAATACATAGAAGTTTGGGGAGACTGATGCCCTTAAAGAAGACATGGAGGCTCTTCACCCCTTTCCACATATCTTGCCCTATGCATGTCTTCCATCTCATTTCTCCTGGGTTATATCCTTTTATAATAACCTGGTTCTCTAGCAAGTAAAATGGTTTCTCTGAGTTCTGTGAGCCACTCTAGCAAATTAGTCAAACCCAAGGAGGGGTCATTGGAATCTCCAATCTATAGCTGGTCCTCAGAAGCATGGATGACAATCTGGGCTGAAGTGAGAGGGGAGGGCATCTTGTAGGACTGAGCCCTTCACCTGTGGAATCTGATGCAATCTCTGGGCAGACAATGTCAAAATTGAGTTCAATGGTAGGGCACCCAGCTGATGTCCAAGAATTACTCTGCAGTGTAGGGGAAAAGCCCACACACACATTGGAATTGGGTGCAGAACCCTTAACATAGAAACTCATAATGAAAAACTGCTCCATTGAATACTCGCCCTTGAAGCAGAGCATTCCTCACGAAGTTGGCTAGAGAGTTTCAGTGCTCAAGGTGAAATGTGGCAAGACAAACTACCCAGGTCACAGTGACATACCACAAGAACCAAGCTGGAACCTGAACCTAGTCTCCTCTATTGCACTGAATACATTGATCTGAGGGATTGAATGTACAAATGGACAATGGCCAGACCACCTACAACAGTAGAACTCTGACCCACAACCTCCGCACCAGTCCAAAACAGTCAGGACTTGATCAGTGAGTGCCAGCTTCTCACTTTTGTCCCTGCTTCCAACTCAGGACCAACAAAAGAAAGTCAGATATACTCCTCAAAACCAGTCATATATGATGCCTTGCTTCTAGCTAGCGCACTTCCACCTCCTTCATGCCAACAACTCTAGTGAGATCCTGCCCCTTTTTCCACTATAAAAAAAAGTCCCTATTTTAAAACTCTATAAATTATAGACGATAATAACAACGCAAAATTATCTTGTCTATAGACATGTAAATGACATCTACTAAAGGTATAATTGGCTTCCCCTCCCCACTGTGGGAAAGACTAGTTTTGCCTCTACTTTGTGATATTCATTTCAATATCCCTGAATCTATAAATGTGTGTCACCTTCAAACTGATGGTCACATCTTACCAATCCCCTCCCTCTTTAATAACAAGTTAAATAAAGTCTTTCAACTGTATTCCTTTTATATTTGTATGCCTCCTTTGAGAATTCTCTTTTAGCACCTCTCTCAGGGAAAAACAATTCCATTCATCCATAGTTTTCCACTGAAACACAAAAGAAGTCACCTTGTTCCCCCCCCCACCAACACCCCTTCTAACAGTCATCAATCCTATCAGTGTGTCTCTCTTGCAGAGCAGGGATCCACTGGAACTGTGTGTGAAAGCACTGGCCACAGAGTCAGCCTGCCAGGCTTGAATTCCACTTCGTCGTTTTTAGTTTGATGAAATCCCACTTGTCTATTTTTGTATTTTTTGTCTGTGCCTTTGATGTTATATCCAAGAGATCATTGGCAAGACCAAAAATGTACAAAAGTCTCCAATGAATCTCTCCTCGTGTCTCAAGTCCTCATGGCCAGAATTGCATCAGACACAATCATTTCCTCAGGGAATGAGATTCCCTTTTGATCAAAAGACCCACACCTGGAGCAGGAGAGGAGCCAGCATTCCCAGGCTCAGAGCTGCATGGAGGAGTGAATGGATCTCTGATTCAACGTCTCTCTCTTCACCATTACTTTTCTCATAATTCTCAGTGATTTCACAATCAAGTATACAATCCTTCCCCATCATGCCCTCTCAGTTCCCTAAACCCGTTACCTCTAATGATCTTACCCTCCACCTGTCTCAACCACTCATCACTATGTTCACCCTCTAGACCAGTGATGTCCAAAAGAACTTCCCACCATCACAGAAATGTTTCATCTTTACTCTCCGATGTGATAGCCACCCTCCTCGTTTGGCTACTAAGCCCTTGAAATGTGGCTAGTGTCAATAAAGAAATGTATTTTAATTTTTTTAATGTTAATTAATTTAAATCTCAACTTAAATAGCTATATATGGCTAGTGGCTGTTGTATGAGCCAGTGCAGGTCTTGGCCTTGTCGTTCTCAGCAAGAACAGCTCTCCACAGTCTGATTTACAAACATCCCATTCTCCACTAACCGCGCCATCGTCTTCTAGCTAAGTCCTTCTCATGCAATGTTCTCTTCTAACCGCTGGGCCTTCCAATCCAAACACTCAGCTATCTTTCACTTCCTGCCTCCCCTTAGCTTCTCATTTCCCTCATTACCCCTCTTAGACTTCGTGATTCAATAATATCACACTTGAATGTGCTTTAGCACATTGAAGACAATAGCTAGAATGGAGAAATCAATTCATGGCAACACAGAGTCTCTAAGGACAGAAATGAGAGCTGAATGGCAGAACTTAAAAATGCTACAATGAGATCCAATCTAATCTAGATAATCTAACAGCTAGAGTAAGTGAGGCAGAAGAATGAATTAGTGACCCAGAAGACCATTTAATAGATAAAAAGGGAAAAGAGGAGGCCAGGGAAAAACAACTCAGAATCCATGAAAATAGAAATCAGAGAAATAAGTGACACCATGAAGCGTTCCAATGTCAGAATTATTGGAATCCTGTAGGGGGTGGAGAGAGAGAGAGAGGACTAGAAGATGTATTTGAGCAAATCGTAGCTGAGAACTTCCCTAATCTGGGGAATGAAACAAATATTCATGTCTTAGAGGCAGAGAGGACCCCTCCCAAGATCAAGGAAAATAGGCCAACACCCCAGCATGTAATAGTCAAACTTGCAAATCTTAGAACCAAGGAAACCATCTTAAGGGCAGTTAGGGGGAAGAGATTCCTTACGTACAGAAGGAGGAACATCAGAATAACGTCAGACCTATCCACAGAGACCTGGCAAGCCAGAAAGGCCTGGAAAGACATATTCAGGGTACTAAACAAGAAGAACATGCAGCCAAGAATACTTTTTCCAGCAAGGCTGTCATTTAGAATGGATGAAGAGATGCAGAGCTTCCAAGACCAGCAGAAACTGAAGAATATGTGACCACTAAGCCGGGCCTGAAGAAATATTAAGGGGGGTTCTATAAAAGGAGAAAGACCCCAAGAGTTATATAGAATAGAAATTTACAGAGACAATCTATAAAAACAAGGTCTTCACAGGCAAAATGATGACAATAAATTCATATCTTTCAATAATCACTCTCAATGTGAACGGCCTAAGTGTTCCCATAAAATAACACAGGGTTGCAGATTGGATAAAAAGACAGGACCCATCCATATGCTGTCTACAAGAGACTCATTTTGAACCTAAAGATACATCCAGACTGAAAGTGAAGGGATGGAGATCCATCTTCCATGCCAGCGGACCTCAAAAGAAAGCTGGGGTAGCAATTCTTATATCAGACAAATTAGATTTTAAACTAAAGACTGTAGTTAGAGACACAGAAGGACACTATATCATTCTTTTTTTTTTTAAAGATTTTTTATTTATTTATTTGACAGAGAAAGAGATAGCAAGAGCAGGAACACAAGCAGGGGGAGTGGGAGAGGGAGAAGCAGGCTTCCCGCCAAGCAGAGAGCCCGATGTGGGACTCGATCCCAGGACTCCGGGATCATGACCTGAGCCGAAGGCAGACGCCCAACGACTGAGCCACCCAGGCGCCCAACACTATATCATTCTTAAAGGGTCTATCTAATAAGAAGATCTAACAATAGTAAATATCTACCCCCCCAACATGGGAGCAGCCATCTACATAAGCCAACTGTTAACCAAAATAAAGAGTCATATTGATAATAATACATTAATTGTAGGAGACCTCAATACTCCACTCTCAGCAATAGACAGATCATCTAAGCAGAAAATCAACAAGGAAACAAGAGCTTTGAATGACACACTGGACCAGATGGACCTCATAGATATATACAGAACATTCCACCCTAAAACAACAGAATACTCATTCTTCTCAAGCACACA
>NC_138374.1:89094720-89128077 GCF_054177405.1 Leptonychotes weddellii
TGGAGGGTATTATGCTGAGCGAAATAAGTCAATCAGAGAAAGACATGTATCATATGACCTCACTGATATGAAGAATTCTTAATTGTAGGAAACAAACTGAGGGTTGCTGGAGTGGGGGGTGGGGTGGGAGGGATGGGGTGACTGGGTGATAGACACTGGGGAGGGTGTATGCTCTGGTAAGCACTGTGAATTGTGCAAGACTGTTGAATCTCAGATGTGTACCTCTGAAACAAAATGGCAGGAGGGGAAGAATGAAGGGGGGGAATCGGAGGGGTAGATGAACCATGAGAGACGATGGACTCTGAAAAGCAAACTGGGGGTTCTAGAGGGGAGGGGTGTGGTAGGATGGGTTAGCCTGGTGATGGGTATTGAGGAGGGCACGTTCTGCAGGGAGCACTGGGTGTTATGCACAAACAATGAATCACGGAACACTACATCTAAAACTAATGATGTAATGTATGGGGATTAACATAACAATAAAAAAATAAAAATAAAAATACTGACCGATCTTAAATTGGACCCTTGGATGCTGGAAGACTGTGAAAGAATAGGGCAAACTAAGGAGACCTCACAATTCAATGCAATTTATAAATTTGGATTGGCTGTTTAATCAGGAAAAATATAACTATAAAGAGTGGAGTGTGGGGCGCCTGGGTGGCTCAGTTGGTTAAGCGACTGCCTTCGGCTCAGGTCATGATCCTGGAGTCCCGGGATCGAGTCCCGCATCGGGCTCCCTGCTCGGCAGGGAGTCTGCTTCTCCCTCTCCTGCTCCCCACTCTTGTGCTCTTTCTCTCTCTCACTCTCTTTCAAGTAAATAAATAAAATCTTTAAAAAAAAAAAAAAAAAAAGAGTGGAGTGTGGTTCAAAATATGCAAATCAATTAATGTGATACATCACATTAACAAAATGAAGGATAAAAGTCATGTAATCATCTCAATAGATGCAGAAAAGCATTTGACTAAATTCAACACACTTTCATGGTTAAAACTCTCAACAAACTAGGTACAGAAGGTATTTATCTTAACATAATGAAGGTTATATATGACAAGCCCATAGCTGACATCATACTTAATGGCGAAAAACTGAAAACTTTTCCTTTAAGACCAGGAACAAGGCAAGGATGTCCACTCTTGCCACTTACATTCAACATTGTACTGGAAGTCCTAGCCAGAGCAATTAGGCAACAAAAAGAAATAAAAAGCATCCAAACTGGAAAGTAAGAAGTAAAATTATCTGTTTGCAAATGACATGATCTTACATATAGAAAACCTTTCAGACTCCAAAAAAACAAAAACAAAAATCCTGCTAGAACTAATAAACAAAACTACAATGATTAAAACAAGATAGTACTGGCATCAAGACAGACATAGACCAATAGAACAGAATTTGAGCCCAGAAATTAATCTCCAACAAGGCTTCCAAGAACACACAATGGGGAAAGGATAGTCTCTTCACAGATGATGCTGGGAAAATTGTATATCCACTTGCAAAGGAGTGAAATCAGAACCTTATCTCACACCACACACACAAAATTAACTTAAAATGGGTTAAAGACTTAAACATAAGACCAAAAATATAAAACTCCTAAAAGATAAAATAGGGAAAAAGCCTTTCGACAGTGGTCTTGGCAATGATCTCTTGGATATAACACCAAAGGTACAGACGTAAAAACAAAAACAGACAAGTGGGACTTCATCAAACTAAAAACCTTCTTCACAGCAAAGAAAATCATTAACAGAATGAAAAGACAACCTACAGAATGGGAAAAATATTTGCAAACCATACACCCAATAAGGGGTTAATATCCAAAATATGTAAGAGACTTCTACAACTGAATAGCAAAAAAAAAAAAAAAAACAAATAACCTGATTAAAAAATGGGCTAAGTTCTTGAATGGACATTTCTCTTAAAAAGACATACAAATGACCAACAGATATATAAAAAGGTGCTCAAAATCACTAATCATCAGGGAAATGCAAATGAAGACCACAATGAAATATCACCTGTTAGGATGGCTATTATCAAAAACACAATAAGGGCACCTGGGTGGCTCAGTCGTTAAGCGTCTGCCTTCAGCTCAGGTCATGATCCTGGGTCCTGGGATCAAACCCCGCATTGGGCTCCCTGCTCCATGGGAAGCCTGCTTCTCCCTCTCCCACTCCCCCTGCTTGTGTTCCCTCTCTTGCTGTGTCTCTCTCTGTCAAATAAATAAATAAAATATTTAGAAAGAAAAAAAAGAAGAAGAGCATAGAATGGTGGTTGCCGACTGGGGGCAGAGGAAAATAGGGAGTCGTTCAACGTGTATGAAGTTTCAGTTCGGGGCTCCTGGGAGGCTCAGTTGGTTAAGTGTCGGCCTTCGGCTCAGGTCATGATCTCAGGGTCCTGGGGTCAAGTCCCGCATCGGGCTTTCTGCTCAGCGGGGAGCCTGCTTCTCCCTCTGACTGCTGCTCCCCCGGCTTGTGCTCTCTCTCCCTCTCAAATAAATAAATAATCTTTAAAAATAAATAAATAAATAAATAAATTTTCAGTTATGCAAGATGAATAAGTTCTAGCAATCTGCTGTCCAACATAGTGCATATAGTTAAAATACATATTGTGCACATCAAAATTTGTTAAAAGGGTAGATCTCACATCAAGTATTCTTGCCAAAAACAAACAAAAGAGCATGAGGGGGCGCCTGGGTGGCTCAGTCGTTAAGCGTCTGCCTTCGGCTCGGGTGGTGATCTCAGGGTCCTGGGATCGAGCTCCGCATCGGGCTCCCTGCTCCGCGGGAAGCCTGCTTCTCCCTCTCCCCCTCCCCCTGCTTGTGTTCCCTCTCTCGCTGTGTCTCTCTCTGTCAAATAAATAAATAAAATCTTTAAAAAAAAATAAAAAATAAAAAAAAGAGCATGAGGAAACTTATTGAAGGTGATGGGTATGTTTATTATCCTGATTGTGGTGATGGTTTCACAAGTGTATGGAATATGTCCAAACTCCAAAATCATCAAATTACATTCATTGAATATATGCAGGGTTTTTCTGTGTATCAGTTATACCTCAAAAAAGAGTGGTGTGCCAATAAACTAGCCATGGGATAGAGAGGATCCCAGACTTAGCGTAATTGCTAATTTCCATGGTATAAATATTCCCACCCTGACCAATGAATGTCCAGCTACTGTGATATCACTGAACTTGGAGTTGGAAGAGATGCACACCTTCTCACTGTACAAGCCAGCTCTGGTATGCCACTAGATAAGAACGCTTTGGAGACAACTGAAGAAATTTGAAAGTAGACTGGGTATTGTTGGCTGGTATTATTGAATTTATATAGATTTTCTTAGATGTGGTAATAGTAATGTGAATGTGTGGACGAGTGCCTCTATTCTTGTGAGATATATGCTGGAATATCCTGATGGCATCCCTGGTGTTTAAAGACTACACTCAGGGCGCCTGGGTGGCTCAGTCGGTTAAGCATCTGCCTTCAGCTCAGGTCATGATCCCAGGGTCCTGGGATCGAGTCCTGCGTCGGGCTCCAGAGCCTGCTTATCCCTCTGCCCCTCCTCCCATTCATTCTCTCAATCTCTCTCTCTCTCTCAAATAAATAAATAAAATCTTCAAAAAAAATAATAAAGACTATACTCAGATGGGTGTGTGTATGTGCACGTGTGTGTGTGTGTGTGTGTGTGTGTATTAAGAGAAGAAGAAAATGTACCAAGAGGTTGATGGCTGAAGATATGGGTGAGGGATACATTGTTGTTCATTAACAAAACCGTTCTTTCAACTTTTCTGAGAGCATAATAGTTTTGAAAATAAAAAATTAATTTGTTACCAACTGAAGATTTCATATAAAAATCTGGATTTTCATTTTCTACTGAAGAGTCTAAAATTGCAATTTTGGGCTCATGTTCTCAAATAGCACCATTTACCTGAAGCTAACAGACTGAAGATGTGCTTTCCAGTCGATCTTAACCTGGCCCTCTCCTCCTTTGAGTTACCCTCCTGACCCCTGTGGACATTGCATTTGTGCTCCTGGTCCAGAAACCATTCAATGAACTTAAGATGGCCAGCTTCCAAGCACTTGATGGAGAAGAAAAAAAGATGGTGCCTATTTAGTATTCTATTGTTGCTTCTGTAATTATTCTTTTGTACGGTTCCCTAGGCTAATATTTAAAACTAATTTTATGCTTTCTCAAACTCGTTTTACCAGCTCCCTCTGCTGACCCTTTCTAAAAGGATGACACAGCTTAAATCCCTTATAAATTCTGGATTTTAAAATCATATTTCTGGGGTTAGAGAACTCTAGACATGAAAGAACTTGATGAGGTGACAGTCACCTAAATTACTTTATTCTTTGGACTGCCCCTATGATGGCTCAAAGGACTAACGATGCAAAAGTGTTTGGCAGGCCGCAGGCCTGTTTCAGGAACGACTGTGACGTTGGAGGTGACTTTGGCGCCCTCTAAAGGTTACCATGAGAAGAGCAGCCGCTGAACAAGCTTTCCTTGAAGTTTCCGGCTTTGCCGGAACTGTGACGTTTAAGAGGGTGGGGAAAAGGGGCAGAAGTAGTTTACGTTCTTTGATTCCAAAGCCAGTATTGTAACTCGTCATTTAGCCCTCCCCTGAGATCACGGAAGTATCCAGCTCTTGTCCTACACAACTTTTTATCCTCGGTGAGTGGGACACTTTCTGCTGTCACCAGGATGACTGGGAAGGCAAATGGTTTTGTTTCACTGAGACCACTTGATCAAAGTCAGCTTTCCTTTGTTTTCCTTTTAGAACAAAGACTTTGAGTTTTGAAAAAAATAATTTAAGGCAAACACTGTCTTTGTCTATTTGCTTTGAGAAATAATTTGTCAGAGTATCTGCTCTGTGCCAACAAGGTAAGTGTCCTGGATTATTCTTCTTTGCTGTTGTCTTTTTTTTTTTTTTAATGGGGAGATGTTTCCAGAAACTGCTTTTTCAGCGGATGAATATTCTCCTTGGTAAGTGCATTCCTTAGAAATGTATGTGATTCTCTTCTTCAGGAGCCTCTTGATTAGGGTTAAATTAAGGAGAAAGAAAGCAAAGGAGCATTGTAAGGAAACAAAGTTAGGTTGTAGGGAGAAACCATCTGAAAGAAAGGTGTTGGTTGGAATCATAGAATCATGGGACTTTCTATAATTCTCTTCTCACCTCTGATTTCATCTGATGGATGAACTGGTAGTGCCAGGCATTGGGAAACATAAAATCCTCCACAGTTTGGTATTAGGAAATTCTATAACAATGTAAGGGCATTGGTGGGTGATGATAAGAAATATAAACAGATGAGATTCAAATAAATCCTAATCCACCGCATGATTTGCAAATCACCCAAATCTCTCCATGTCTCGAAAATGATTCCTACATTTTCTGGTCTGGCAGGTTTGGGATGGGGTTTTCATGTCGTTCAAAAGCCAGTTCAATAGTTTAGGGCTCATCTCTACCAAGGAACTCATTATAAGCAACATTTGAGCTACAGAGGACCTTCCATTCATAGCACCCTTTCTAGTTTACAAAGAGCTTACACACACCTTATGTCCTCACCCCACCCAGCCCCCAGCCTCCACCCCCACCGTTCCCCCCCTCCCCATCCTTCAAGCCTGCAGTATCTCTCCTACCTTTCAATTCACACCTATTTTGGTACCAAATACTTGTCATTCAGACATAAAAACAATTCTCTTGGGCTGGAAGGGAAAAGGGGAAAACCACTAGAAACCTCTGTTTTACAAATGTGGGAACAATCTCACAGGGAAATAAAGATATTGTTTAAATGTATACAGCTGGTTAGAGGCGGAGGGAGAACTAGAACCCACATCTGCCCATTTCCAATTCACTCACCAACTTCCCTCAGTGATTCGAAGCCTGTTTTTTAAATCACTGCCCTCACTCGGAGATTTGTAATCTGCAAGTGTTGTGTAATTTTAAGAGACATAAATTCCCAGTTTGTTTTTGCGGCCTGAACAGTCTCTTAAGTTGGTCTGTAAAGGACAAGGTGTTCTCACCCCAGAAAAACACAGCCCACTCAGCGTCTCTAACTAGGCCTCCAGGCAGAGTTAAACAGCCCAACAGTGCTGCAAACGTCTGTACCCAGAGCACGCTGCTATTACAGGAACATACCATGTGATATCATGTGTGTCCACATCTCTCCATATGGTGGCGTCTCCTTGTGGACAGTCACTGGGTCTATTTAGTACTATTATTTAGTCATCGGGTCTTCATCTTTGGGTCCCTCACACTTGACTCAGTAACTGCACTTAGAGATACCCAGGGTGCGTTGTTGAATGAATCAGTTTGCTGCCAGTATATTCACTGTAGCCCATTTTGCACTTTACCAGTTCAATTAAGCAACCATTTCTTTTGTGTTATTACTGCAAAGACAGAGCACAGCTGAGATGGACCAACTTCAGGCTTCTACCTAGTGGCCTGGAAATTCCAGTGTTTTTATTGGCGGAGGCCATTCATTTCTGATTAAAAGCTGTCTAGAAATCCGACTCCTCAACCCAAAGGAACCCACAGGTATATATGCCTATTTATTTCCAAACTTGCTGATTAATTTTGTCTTTGTGAGCTGTCTTTTCTAGGAGAAAGAGAGGGAAAGAGGGAGACAATTAGGGAGCTAGGGAATGAACACTGATAAATATTTGGTGGTAGGCACTTTTGTATAAGTAATGTCACTTCATTTAAAACTCAGACAATTCTTCAACATAGCCAATTTGCTGGGATTAACTGAGTGGTTAACCCATCTGTCAGTACAAAAGCTATATCGATGTTTGCAGAAATCCAGATTATAATACCAAGAAAAACTGGCTATAAATCCCTGGGACACGTACTTCCTCCAGTCTCTACTGACAAACATGGGCTTCCACATTTCTATAAGACCTCATCTAGAATGTCCCATATAACTTTCTTTGGGGGCTTTCTTCTAAATTATGGTCAGTCTGTCTTGCCTCTGTGCAAGATTAAGGCCCGCCCTTAACTCATGGAATATCTTTGTTGTATGGCAGGAGATGACCCATGGCCAGCTATTCTTCAGGACTCTAGATGCTTTGAATAAAACTAACATTTTTGCTAGCTGCAGTTCCTAGGGTCCAGAGGGACTAGGTGGTAGCAAAGGGCCCTTTTAATACTGAGGGGATCTAGAGTCCCAAGGGGCACCTGGCTGGCTCAGTCAGTAGAGCATGCGACTCTTAATCTTAGGGTCATGAGTTCCAGCCCAACGTTGGGCATGGAGCCTACTTAAACACTACTACTAATAATAAAACATGTTTAAAAATTAAACAAAAATAAATAAAGTCTTAAGGGGATCAAGGTCCTGACTATACTAATTAATAATAAGAACTAAATTTAAATGAGCACTTACTATGTAGGAGACACACTTCTACAATCCTTCCAACATATCAATCATTTCATTTCATAACAAATATTTAAGATATTATTATTATTATTATTATTTCCATTCCCATTGTACTCTATAGAAAACCGAGGCCCAGAGAAGACAAACAGCTAGTCCAAGGTCACACTATTAGTAAGTGACACTAAGATTTAAACCAAACACTCTGATTTCCAGAGTCTGATTTCATTTTTAACCAAAATGTGAATCTGCCTCAGCTCAAAGAGGGTGTGTATACCACTATAAGAGTTGAGTTCTATGACAGGAGGTTCCCTCCAGTCTTGTCATATAAAGAAGCTCAGCCCAACTTTCCCCCAACAGAGTACCATGGCCAGGCGAGTTGCAGTGATTGGAGCTGGTGTGAGTGGCCTGTCCTCCATCAAGTGCTGCTTAGATGAGGACCTGGAGCCCACCTGCTTTGAGAGAAGTAATGACATCGGGGGACTATGGAAGTTTACTGTGCGTAGTTTGTACCCTCCCACCTCCATCAGTCATAATCTGGCAGTCTGCTTTGTCCCTGTTCATGCATGGTGGCTTCAGCCTACCTTGATGATCACCTAAAAAAGCAGCTCACTGCAACACCACAGGCTTGTGTGCAGCATAGTGATGAACTTAGAGACTTGGCAGGGCAGGGGCAGTTGGAAGAGGGAGGAAGGAAGAGTTAAGTCTGATACACAAACATAGTATTGGAAGTTACAGTGATTTCTAGACCATGGACATTCTGAGACAAAGCAACAGTGTCGCATAGGTTAGGCTGAATGGCATTTGTGAATATGGAGCAGATGACGCTTTTGGAAGGATGGAAGTTGGCATCAGGGAGTGGAGCTCCAGCCCACAGGATTATTCAGGTCTTTGGGAAGAGAATTGGCAAGAGTGAAGCAAGAATCCAGACCCTGAAAGGTTGGGGTAGGCGGTTGGATAGTTTTCACATTATCACAATAAAAAGAGCCAAGGCACTGATCAATCCTTCTAAGGAGTGGAATGTGCTTCCTGGGGTGGTTACACCTAGGGCTAGGCCAGCTGTTAGGTGACTTGAGCAACAGAAGTAAGGGCTGGAAGTGGCCAAATACCACCTGCCTCGGGCCAGGATTGGTCCTGGTAACTGGGAGTAGCAGGATCTTCAGCAGGGACCTAGGGATCCGTCCCGTTGGTGGAGTATAAAGTGTCAGAAGATAAGCGGCCTAAATACTGGATGTTTCAGTAGTAATTGAAAAGCAACGTTCAGTGGGAGCTCATGGTGGAGGAGAGTACTTCAAACTGGTATGAGGGAAGCCTTCATGGAGAAGGTGGCATGGGCCAGTCCTTGATACACGGTGAAGAAAACAGAAATAGCAAATGTATGTAAGCAGGTATGGTCACAACCCTAGGATTATAGTGTGCTAGGGGAAAAAGCTTCTTCTGGTGTACTGTGACCCTGATTGAGCCACCAAATGTCAATGTGGAAAGAAAACACTGGGTTTGGTTTTTGTACCTTCTGCTATTTGACCCCACGGTTGATTTGGTTTTCTTCCCCCACTCTAAAGTAATACAGATAAATTTTAGAAAATAATTTTGAGTTATTAAAAAAAAGAAAAAGAAAATAAGAGTGTCTGGGTGGCTTAGTTAAGCGTTTGACTCTCGATTTCGGCTCCGGTCATGATCCCAGGGTCCTAGGATCGAGCCCCTCATCAGGCTCCCTGCTCCGCGGGAAGCCTGCTTCTCCCTCTCCCTCTGCCACTCCCTCTACTTGTGCTCTCTCTCTCTGTCAGATAAATAAATAAAATCTTAAAAAAATAAAATAAAATAAAATTAGAGTCTTCAGTATAAGTGCTGATGGGAAGGAGCCAATAAAGAGAAAGTGACTGAAAATATACATGGTGGGTGACTTGGGTGGCTCAGTCAGTTAAGCGTCCAACTCTTCATTTTGGCTCAGGTCATGATCTTAGGGTCATGGGATCGGGCCCCATATTGGGTTCCACATTCAGTGCAGAGTCTGCTTGAGATTCTCTCTCTCTCCCTCTGCTCCTCCCCCCAACTTGTACATGTGCTCTCTCTCTCTAAAATAAATAAATAAATCTAAAAACAAGAAAAAGAAAATATACCTAGACAATAAATACAAAAATCAGTGAGCAGTTCTGTGAGCAAAGGCAAGAGGAAGAAGTCCTCATGAGTGGAGAGATTGAGGATGGCAAAAAAAAAAGAAGAAAAAAATAAGCAAGTCAGACCATAGGCCCCATGTTCATGGAATCACTGAATGGCAATGTTAGTCTTGGAGAGGCCTGCTAAATTTTGTTAATTTCTTTGTAGTTTGAGAAGGATACTGTGTTTAATAATTCCAATCTCACCAATGATTTCTGACAACTATAACATGGAGATCCAATGCTGTTTTCCTGGAACTCTTTGGAATTATAAATGGAATCTTTTTTCTTCCTGCCTCCCCCACCCCATCAAGCTAACTATGTTTCACCACAGGAAACTTCTAAAGATGGAATGACCAGGGTCTACAGATCATTAGTGACAAATGTCTGCAAAGAAATGTCATGTTATAGTGACTTCCCCTTCCAAGAAGATTATCCCAATTTCATGAACCAAGGAAAATTTTGGGACTATCTCAAAGAATTTGCTGAGCACTTTGACCTTCTGAAATACATTCGGTTTAGGGTAAGACAACTTGGGCTATGGAAGGTTAATGAATGGGGGCTGCCCATTCAGCAATCTAATGGAAAGGAGATCCTAAGTAAATTTATTCCTGATTTTATCTCTATCTGAATAAGGTAGATAATAAAGGCTCCTCACTTCTCCCATTTCTCATGTTTTACTCAAATAAATCATTAAGATACTGACTTTTCTGAGTCCTCTTCTGAATCCAAATTCTTATTTGGGATACGATTTAGAAATTTTTTTCTTGAGACGAAAGGAAAAATGAATTTTGTTCGTGAAACCTGCTGGGAAGAAATGACTAGGAATCTGAACCACAGAAATTATAATGAGCCAAACTCTTCCTACATTTTCCCAATGCATTCGGTATTGTAACTCATCTCCTCCCTGGGAATAAGAACTAAGTGTTTCTTCCTTCCAGTGAAGGCATGCAGATGTTTTGGGTCCTACACTAGGACAGCTTTTGAGACTTTGTACAGGTTACTTAATTTCTTTATCAGGAAGATAAACCAATATTGACAGACCTCTTACCCTGAGACAGGTTTGGCCCACATGAAATAACAAACATGGTTACCATACCAGCCATTTCATGAGGTCCCAAGGTGATTGACAGAAAGTGAGTGTTTGTCTGCCACTTTCAGACCACGGTGTGCAGTATAACGAAGCGTCCAGACTTCTCTGAAACCGGTCAATGGGATGTTGTCACAGAGACAGAGGGGAAGCAGGAACGAGCTGTCTTTGATGCTGTCATGGTTTGCACCGGACATTACCTGAATCCCCGTTTACCTTTGGAGTCCTTTCCTGGTGAGTCATTTCTACCTGAGACCATGTCTACTCTTCTGGGTTCTCCTTGAAGAAAGTCATTTATTTGAATTGGAAATAATTCCTAATGATTAGAGACGACTCTGTGTTCACCCTAAGAAATAATATGTACAGATCTTTGAAAGGTATAAAGCACTATGTAGGTGTCTTCTTATTTACTTATTAATATAAATGCTGCCATTACTGAAGTTTATCATGCCTGTCTGATTCAAGTTCAATGATCACATAAGGCTGAGGTGTCATAAAAAAAAAATGCAAGCTTTTGAATTTTGTCATTGAATTACAGGTCATTTGAATCAGGAGTGATCTGTAATTCAGTAACTTAAAGGAAGTGAGAGTATAAAGAAACTTGACAGATTTGTTTTTAAGAAACAGAGCAGCAATTATACATCCAAAGAAATAGTTTCATCCTTCAAAACAGTCACCACAATAATAATCCATACATCTCTTATACCAAGGCTGTCACCACAAAGGAGTTTTAGAAATTCCTTTTGGAAATGCTTTTGACTCCAACAGCACATTTTTTGAAATGTACAGTTGGCCTTTGAACATCCCAGGGGTTAGGGATGCTGACCCCCTGCATAGTCAAAAATCCCCGTATAACTTTTGACTCTCCCCAAAAAACTTAACTACTAATGGCCTACAGTTGACTGGAAGCCTTATTAATAATATAAACAGTTGATTAACCCATATTTTGTATGTTATATATTATATACCATATTCTTACAACAAAGTAAGCGAGAGAAAGGAAAGTGTTACCAAGAAGACCATAAGGAAGAGAAAATACATTTATAGTACTGTATGGTATTTACTGAGAAAAATCCATGTATAAGTGTCCCCACATAGTTCAAGCCCATTGTTGTTCAAGAGGCAGCTATACTGATGATTGGCAGATCTCCATCTTTTGAGATCAAATGAGGATTATTAAAATGTAGTACAGCTACTCTTCTTCTGTCACTTATAAGTGGCTTTAAAGGCAATTGAGTAAGTGAAGTTTGGAAACTTCATTAAGGAACTGAAAGAACGTTTAAGGAAGAGTGTGAAGAATAAAACTTGCACACCTGGGCCAATAAAACAAAAAAACCAAAATGTTTGTAAATCTTATAAACGTAATCTCAAATTAACAAAATATCCCACTTTAAACAAATGTTTTAGGGATCAAGTGAGACTTCAGTGCATAATTTTGCGAAGAAGCAATTGTATAAATGGTGGTTGGGCTTCAGACTTGCAGCAAGCCTGTGGGCTAAAAACACAATGGCACTGGACTAAAGAAATATAGAAGCACCTTTTATAAAGAAGTTTCTACGGGGAGATGTGTTACAAGTGTCAAATAATTGATGTTTTTGGAATGTAGTGTCTTGTCAGGTTTGGCTTGGCTTACCCTCAGTTCACTTAGACTCTGACTAAAAGATGCTATTGCAGAAGATCAGGCAAGTACTGAGAGGTGAGGATCCTTGTGGCAGTTTAAAAGTGTATAATCTGGAAGAGTTGGTTCCAAGGAAAGAGACTGGGCAAACATATAATAGAATCGCAAGGTAGTTTGAGATCATTTCGAGAGCAAACGTTTCTCTATACCTTAATGATCTCTGGGGAAGAAATGATTGCATTAGAAGTATTGGTGTGCCCTTCTCTTTTGCCCCAAAGCCCAGATTATGGAAAAGGAAGAAATCCACACATACAGATTTCAGCAATCCTCCTCAGGAGGTCTAAGTTTATGACCAGACTCTAGAAGGATTTGTGACAGCAGGACACCAGGACAGATACCCCAGTTTCCTCTGTCTTCCCAGAATGAGGAATCCTGGTGAGTGGACACAGTGGAAGTTTTCTAAGGAGTTCTGATCTGCTCCAGTTCCCTCAGGGCAATGACCCTTGATGATAAGTGACCTTTAGCATACTAGTTATGAACAAAATCCTAAAGTCAGCAGCCTGGAGCACATCCCGGTTCTAATTGCAGAATCTTGGGTAAACTTCACCCAATGACTCCATTTCATAGAGCGGTCATGAGAATTCAATGAGATCATCCATGTAAAACACTCAGCGGAGGACAGAGCACATAGGAGCACTCCATCAACGTTAGCTACCAGCGCTGTGACTCATGACTTACTGGGAACTGGTATGAACCCTTTGAGAACTGTTCAGAAGGAGCTGCTTCCTAAGAGCCATGTGATTCCCCCAGACTAAGAACTATCCATCCCTCTGTTATAACTCCCGCCTCGGCAGCCATCCCACCCCAGAGTTCGAGCTCCTCCTGTATCCCAGGTGGGAACCCCTGGGCGGGTAACGCAGACACGAGTTCTGCATCCCTCTCCCACACACAAAAGGTGTGTAAGAGTGACTCTCTGACCACATATCAATTGTGATCGTTAGTTATAGATGAGTGATGTGAATGCCTAATTGTGTTTGATCAATTATTAATAAATCTCTTTAAACTTTGTGAGCATGATAAATGGAATTCAAGTGCATTTCCTAACACATAACCTTAGGGCGATAAATACAAGATGAACAAACCACAGCAGCAAAGCATTCCAGAGATAATTAGTGACAAGGCAGACTAAGCCCCATGCCCCTCGGCAGACCCTGAGGGTGTCACTGTATAAGAGGACAATGTAATAATCGAAGGTTATAAGGATGACCTTGAATTATCAGTATGTTCTAGTTTTAGGACATAAAATATATAATACCCTTCAGAAAGATTTCTGTAAAAAAAAAATTAAGATTTTGATGTTTCTGTGTTAAACTGCCCAGTTGTCTGAAAACTTCTCTCCCCTAAATGTTGCATTTCCTTGGCATCAAATGATGCATTTATTATATTGCATTAGACTTCCCCAAAGTGAGGGGATGGCACTCCAGAAGTGCTCAGTAGTCCCCAGTTCTCCTCTCCCTGTCCCCATCCCCATACACGGATGTGAAATAGAAAAAGGAAAATACAGTAAAAATGAAAGCTGAACCTTGAAGTAATTTTCCGTGACAATAGTATATGTTTAATATGTGCTTACTGAATGAAGTCAGTTACCCAACAGTCTTTTATGAAAACAGCCTGAAGGAAAAGAACTAGTGTAATGATAGACGTAGGCTTTGACCTCAGCACAGTGTTTCCCAACAACCACCAAGACCTGAGGTGCTTATTTTAAAAGCAAGTTAATGTGGTATTTACAGAATAAGAACCTCCGAAAGTGGGACCCTGGAATCCTAATGTTTCCCCAGCAATGTGATTCTGATGGAAACTAAAGGTTAAGAATCATTTCCATAGTCCGAGTAGAGGCAGCCTCGCCCTGTGGTTACCATGTGGTTAAGTTCAAGTTGTGCCTCTGACGTTTATTGGCACCTGGGCAAATCCTGTGTCCTAAGTCCCTATTTCTCCACCTGTAAAATGAAGTACTCATAGCACCTTTTTCCTAGGGTTGCTTGAGGATGAAATCAGCTGCTAGCCATGGAGTGCCTAGCACAGGACCTAGAACAGGACCTAGAACAGCTCAGTGGAACTTATGGGTGTTGGCATGAAAGAATTCTACCCACTCTTTTGCAGAAAAAGAAATGGAAAAAAAATTACTGGTGCCAAATTAAAGATAATTATTTTCTATTTCCAGGGCAAACTCAATCACTTAAGTCATTTGAGGGAAAAAAATAGCTTGAAAGGTAGCACAAAATTGGAGTCATAAAACTGGAATTTAAATCCTGTCTCTGGTACTTATTAATTATATGGCCTTAAGCCAATCACTTAACCTTTCTAAGCACTAATGGATTTACCTGTAAGACAAGGATGAATAACTACCCCCTCCAGGAAGATTGCTGCAAATCTGACTTGAGAGAATAACTGTGGAAGCACCTGGCTGAGCACAATTCACTAATATTTTTTTGTAAAAGGTAACTTCCTGCTAAACTGTAACATGAATTCATTCTTTGAGTAACAACAATGCAATTTACCGTGCATAAAGCCATGACAGAATGATACTGGAAGAAACAGGGGAGGGTACTGGAGCATAACACGGACGTTAAAAGTCCAGGATCTTGCATCAGAGTACTTGCATTTAAATTCCCAGCTCGGGGCTCCTGGGTGGCTCAGTCGTTAAGCGTCTGCCTTCGGCTCAGGTCGTGATCCCAGGGTCCTGGGATGGAGCCCCACATCAGGCTCCCTGCACAGCAGGAAGCCTGCCCCACTCCCCCTGCTTGTGTTCCCCCTCTTGCCGTCTCTCTCTCTGTCAAATAAATAAATAAAATCTTGATAGATAGATAGATAGATGATAGATAGATAGATAGATAGATAGATAGATAGATAGATAGATGATAGATAGATAGATAGATAAATTCCCAGCTCTCAGGGCACCTGGCTGGCTCAGTCAGTGGACTGTGCAACTCTTGATCTCAGGGTCACAAGTTCAAACCCCACGTTGCATGTGGAACCTACTTACAAATTAATTAATTGTTAATTAATTAATTGAAGTAAGTTCCCAGCTCTCTATTCATTGACAAGTGTGATGTCACAAAAATCACATAATCCCTACAAATCTGTTTCCACATATGTAAGATGTGTAAAAATAGTATAGACTTCAAAGGGTTATTGTGAGAAAAATCCATGTAATCACTCTGTAAGTGTTATTAGAACTGCAATACAAAATGTCCTTTGGATCTATTAAGGATTCCCTGCCCTCAATTTATTCTGAGGGAAAAGATTATAATCTCTTTCTTTCTAAAACGACCCCCACTCCATTCAGATGAAACATTAAATTGAAGTTCCATCTGCCTGAGTTTAGAAGTTATTAATGTTAAAGTTTCTTATTGCTCTGGTTTAGAAAAAGGAAGATGTACATACATGTGTCCTGGCTGACGTTGCCTTTTTTCTGTAAAAAAAAAGTATGGGTGGGGCGCCTGGGTGGCTCAGTCGGTTAAGCTTCTGCCTTCGGCTCAGGTCATGATCCCAGGGTCCTAGGATCGAGCCCCGCATCGGGCTCCCTGCTCCACGGGAAGCCTGCTTCTCCCTCTCCCACTCCCCTTGCTTGTGTTCCTGCTCTCGCTATCTCTCTGTCAAATAAATAAAATCTTAAAAAAAAAAAACTACAGGTGAATTGTCAAAAAAAAAAAAAAAAGACCCCCACTCTGCATATATGTATGCTGAAATGCACAGCTCTGTTTTGTAAGGGAGAAAAGACTTTCCGTCTACCCTCCTCAGTTTGATAGGCAGATTAGAAGGGAGAAAGGTATACAGATTTATTAATTTTTAATACTAATGTGGGGGCACCATAGGAAAATAATGAATACCAAAAAAAGCTGTGAGATTTGAGTGTTTATATACCATCTTCATAGGGAAAGGGGAGGGGATGTAGGCCATCCAGGGGAGAGCAAATGTTTCTAGAAAGATGAATGGGCTCTTAGAAGAGTGGATAGGAGATACGATCATTTGTGACGTTTGTCTGGGTATAGACTTCTACGGTCCTCTTCTGTGATATAAGAACCGATCTTCCCTGGTTGATGAAACTGCCAGGGAAGAGATTTATGACCATAGGAGTCCTTTCCAAGGCAGATGAGGGGAGTTCAGAGAAAGCCTCTCCCTGCCTTTGCTCTTTTTCAAGATCCTTCACTTGAAAATAATAAATATATCAAAGTGGCACATTTTGGGTAGCATGTCCTGTACTCCTTCAGTGGTAAAGTAAATATTTCAAACATGACAGCAATCCAAAAAAATAACATCAAGTCATCATACAATTTCCTCAAGGAAATGACAAGGCATTGGAAGACAAAGCCCTGGCCAAAATCTGAACAGTTTGGGAATAAATACCAGAATTTCTGTCAATCTTTACTTAGACCAGAATGCAAGAGAGCTACAACTGTTTGGGTAATGATTTCAAATGCTGTCAAAACCCCTCTGACATCTGGCCAAGGTTTACTCTTTTTAAGATGCCTTTTCTGCTGGGGCACCTGGGTGACTCAGTCAGTTAAGCGTCTGCCTTCAACTCAGGTCATGATCTTGAGGTCCTGGGATCGAGTCCTGCTCGGCAGGGAGCCTACTTCTCCCTATGCATCTCCCCCCCAGCTTGTGCTCTCTCTTTGACAAATAGATAAAATTTTAAAAAAATAAAATCTTCAAAAGATTCTAAAAAAAAAAAAAGATGCCTTTTCTGCTTTTCACTAATCACCATGGATCTTTCACAAGTAGTTGTAAGACTGATGTTGAGCTGGGGGAGGAAAAACTTGCTACCAGGGCAGCCAGCTCCCCTTGCAAGCAGCTGTGGCCACAGCCTGTCAAGCTTGGGTCAAACACCAGGCCCCAGGCTTCAGAGACTCCAAGGGTCAAGGTCTCACAGTGGTCTCCTTGCAGCCCCTCAAACGTGCCCCCATGTCCAGGGGACAGAAAACGTCACAGCACTTTAAGTTCATTCCTGAAAGTCTCCAATTTCCAGCTCCTGGCCACTTCAACTCCAATCCCCAAAAGTGAGTGAGGTGCTAGGGATCCCAAAATGGGTCTGCAGCATGGGTGGTTCAGTGGTAGAATTCTCACCTGCCAAAACGGGTCTGCATACACATTCTTTGCAAATCCTGCACAGTGGGTTTAACGCATCCCTTGGAATACGGCCAGCATTGTGTTCAGTTTCCAGCTTGGGGGGCCTTAGGAGGCAAAGAATCCAATTAAAATATTGTGTTACACATATTACCTGTGCAATAAATGTTATTAAGTAAATCAGTCAATCAATCAATATATGATAAGAGAATGATATATTCTGGGAGACAGTTTCATCTTTTTATTTTTTAGATTTATTTCTATTTTATTTTTTAAGATTTTATTTATTTATTTATTTATTTATTTATTTATTTGTCAGAGAGAGAGAGCGAGCACAAGCAGGGGGAGCCCCAGGCAAAGGGAGACGCAGGCTCCCCGCCGAGCAGGGAGCCCGATGCGGGACTCAATCCCAGGACTCTGGGATCATGACCTGAGCTGAAGGCAGACGCTTAACTGACTGAGCCACCCAAGCACCCCTATGTCTATTTGTTTTAGAGAGAGAGAGTGGGGGAAGGAACAGAGAGACAGGGAGAGAGAGTCTTAGACTCCCCACTGAGTGCAGAGCCTGCTGCGGGCTCGATCTCATGACCCTGAGATCACAACCCTGAGACCACCACCTGCACTGAAACCAAGAGTTGGGCGCTTAACCAACAGCACCAACCAGGCACCCCTAGTTTCATCTTTTTATTTTAAAATTTCAGAAATACTTGAAGTATTGGGGTGCGAAGCTGTCAAACCCTCTGAACTGCAGAGCTTCCCTTTCAGATTCATTGTCAGAGCTTCGTCTCACCCATCTGTGGGTCTGACGGTCACTGCCCCCATCACTCTTATTCCTTCTGCCACCTCATAATTCCCGTGGCTGCAGCCGCCACTGGAAACACCTCTACTTCTTCTGTTACTACCAGGCTTCATTTATATGAATCCATGGCTTATGTCTTTTATAGATGCCAAGGAGATAGTCACCAAAAATAAATCAAGAGAAGAAATATTTGAGAACCCTTCTCATATACATAAATACCATAATAGTGATACTTCTATTAACAGAGTGTTAGGAACTTGAAAGGTGGTCAGTAACACAAATATAAATAATGTAAGAAAAGAGTATAAACAAGCGCACGGTATAATAAAGCATTAAGCATATAATAAAGTAAAATTACATTAAGTATAAGTAACAAGCTTAAACCACAAAAATAATTACTTTATGTACAAAAGAACTTGCCACAAAATTTCTTTTGTGGAAAATTGTAATTGAACTAAAATTCAATCTGTAAATATGTTATGTACACAAACCGTATTCTCATAGACTATATCTGTTGGGTAAAATGCAGTCTATTTCTTGCTTAACGATGTTCAGGGTCATGCACGAAAAGTTTGCTGTTGTCTGCAGTGAGCTTGATTTCCCCAAGTAATTGCTTTCAAAGGGAGCACTCATGTGGAATACAAATTCTCCTGTACTTGTCAATCTCCTGCAGGTTGTACTAAATCTATATCTGGGCTCACAGAATCCAGTGGAGAGGGAGATGATGTGCTGCTTCTACTTCCTGCAATTAGCAGCAGGAGCAAAAGGCTGACATATTTCTGGAACTTCCCTCTTCCTACAGACCCCATGCCTGCCTCCTAGGGAATTACAGCTTCAGATACTTCTGATTTTCTGATCCCTCCTTCCCCTCAGGTATTCATAAATTTAAAGGCCAGATCCTGCACAGTCAGGAGTACAAGAGCCCAGAAGGCTTTCAAGGCAAGCGCGTGTTAGTGATCGGTCTTGGGAACACTGCAGGGGACGTGGCAGTGGAGCTGAGTCGAACAGCAGCTCAGGTACACCTGGGTGAATCCACACCCTCACCCTACCATCATTTCTGGTGGCCAGAGAGAGGTATGACAATTATAAAACACAGTGGCCAATGGCTAAATCATGTGGACACAGCATGAGTGCAACAAATCCACACGTGACCGGATTGGACCATCTCCAAGAGGGGTCTAGGAAATTGTATGGATGTCAGACCACTAGGCATCCTTCAGAGGCACTGTTTCAGAAACAAGACCAAATGGACAAACGATTCCACCCAGACCAATTATCTTTCTTTTACGCTCTCCCTTTGCAATTCTGGCGAAACCCCCATAGAAACATAGAAAAGGGAAGTTGTTTTCTGACCATGCTTGTTTTTAAAATAAAAGCAACCTTTACTCTGCCCACAAAGTGTCTGTAATGATTTTAGAATGTCCAAGCATAGATTCACAAATTAGAAATCTGTTCCACTTTAACATAAATTATAGGACAATGATTCGATTTGGAAAGAATAGATTTTTATTTAACTCAGTTAAAATAGCTTTCTCAAAACGTCGCTTTAAATTCTATATTATTTAGATGTAAAAAAAACCCTGCCAGATGAATAGTGCATATCTACTAGTCCTATAATTTTTTATAGTGAATATGATAAAAATACTTAACAGATATATAGATCAGATAAAAGTGATTTACAAAAACAACGGCAACAACAGAAACAGTCATTTATAGATCTATGTACAAATTTACCAGTTAAGAACAGATGTTATGAATGAAATCTTGCCATTTGCAACAGTATAGATGGAGCTAGAAAGTATAATGCTCATAAGCAAAATGAGTCAGTCAGGAAAAGACAAATACCCAATGATTTCACTCATATGTAGAATTTAAGAAACAAAACAAACAAGCAAAGGGAAAAAAAATAAGAGAGAGAAAGAGAGACAAATCAAGAAACAGACTCTTAACTATAAAGAACAAACTGATGGTTCCCAGAGGGGAGGTGGTTGAGGGGATGGGTGAGATAGCTGATGGGGATTAAGGAGTGCCCCTGTGGTGATGAGCACTGGGTGATGTATGGAATTGTTGAATCACTATATTGTACACCTGAAACTAATATAACACTGTATGTTAACTAACTGGAAATAAAATTTTAAAAAAGGACAGATGTTATAACAACATTTGAAATACACCAAGGAAAAATACTACAAAATGATGTATATATATTTATCCTTCCTTACTTTTTAGGTACTTCTCAGTACCAGAACTGGTGCCTGGGTTCTCCACCGCTCTTCAGTTGGGGGCTACCCACTTACTATGGTGATTACAAGAAGATACCTTAATTTTATTGCACAAGTTCTGCCCTCGTGTGTACTAAACTGGATTCAAGAGAGGGAATTGAATAAAAGATTTAACCATGAGAATTATGGATTAAGTATTACAAAGGGGTACTTAAATTTTTTTATTTAATGGGAAAATTATTTTTCATTCTGCTTTATTCAGAACTCAAAATCTTCAATAATTATCATGCTGCTTTGTTTATTCTGTTCTGAGCTTAGCTCCTTAATTAAGACAATGTCCATCAGGTACCACAGCAGTCCTTGAAATGGGAATATTCTCTGGTAACAAAAGTAGTAAGTAATTCATTAAGCTAGGAGAAAACGTAGGATAAAAACTTTACATTTCGAGCTTGAAAATCAGGAAATTAAAATTGGCTTTGAGGAATCTTGGAATGCTGCCATCTACAAATGGAATATTTGCAGCATCATAAGTACAGATGGCCAGCTAACTTTTAATAAATAACTTTTAATAAATCTCTGGCTGAATGATTAGATGATACATTTCCAACAGGAATTCCTAGAATTACATATTTTAATATATATCTGTATAAAGTTGCACATGGCAAGAGAAAGAAAGCCTTTGAAATGAATATAAGGTCATTAAATGTGACTTTTATTTTATGCTTGACCCAAATATTTTTCTTTGGTAAGACAGCTCTCAACTTATAAAGAAAATTAATGGCAATGGATAATTTGTCTTTTTTTTTTTAGAGAGAGAGAGTGAGAAAGAGAGAATGTGTGCACATGTGTGACCGGGGAAGGGAGAAAGGGGCCAAGGGAGAGAGAGAATTCCCAGTAGCCTCGACACCCAGCGCAGAGCCCCATGTGGGGTTGACCATATGACCCTGAGATCATGACCTGAACCAAAATCAAGAGTCAGTCGCTTAACCAACTGAGCCACCCGGGTACCCAGATATGTCAATTTTACAAAGACATTATGTCTGTTGTGATTAGATAGAATGATGTTCACAACGAAAATATTTATCAGCATAAATCGATTCAGATTTTTATTTTTATTTTTATTCAAAAAGTTTCTTGGTAGCTTCCTCTTTGCCTAATGTCAATCCTTTGAGGCCTGGGTGAGGTGAGACCCAAAACTGATTATTAAATGGATTGTTGCATACTCGATCCTGACGCTTCAAGGAAAGCATTGCTCCAGAAATTAACTTCAAGAGAATTTTAAACCCCAAGCAGGAAAGAATAGGTTTAAACATTGTCCACATGCCTTCTACTGGAAGTAGGAACACAAAACGTGTTATTGCAACAGTAAGTTGGATAGGAAACTTTAAACTCGACATTGGTAAATTCACTCCCTTGGCTTGGCAGATAGTTTCCTTGAACTGACCAAATAAATAGTTTGCTCAAGTATCTCACAGATATAACTACAATGAATAATTTTCTCTTCTGTGTCAAAGGAAAAAATCAAAATTCATTGTGAATGACGAACTGCCAACCTGTATCCTTTGTGGGACAGTCACCATGAAAACCAGCTTGAAGGAATTTACAGAAACCTCTGCTCTCTTTGAAGATGGAACAGTGGAAGAAAACATCGATATTGTGATCTTCGCTACAGGATACACATTTTCTTTTCCCTTTCTTGAAGAACCTCTTAAAAGCCTTTGTACAAAGAAGATATTCCTGTACAAGCAGGTCTTTCCTTCAAACCTAGAGAGAACAACACTAGCTATCATTGGCCTCGTCAGCCTTAAAGGATCCATCTTAGCGAGCACAGAGCTCCAAGCACGCTGGGCCACAAGAGTATTCAAAGGTACTTGACTCTATTTAAAGCCCTACGTGATCAACTGAGTCTTCAAATTAGTGCTTTGTGATTTAGCCCAAATGGAACAGATATGAGCTAAAGTAACATAAAATATCAAAAGAGTTTAATGGATACTTAACTTCATATATGGGTAATATTACCATGGATGTGCTTATATCGCTAACGTGATAGAGTGGGAAAAAGGTTTTGATTCTGTGGATGGAATAAATTTGGACAAGATATAATCACATTTCTCAGATTAACTGAAATTATTGAAGCTTCAGGATCCTCTATTCTCTTCTACTCTAGTCTAGTCTAGTTTATTTGCTTCTAAATCTTATCATTTATTTCTAGAAGTAGAATTTTGTGCCGCTTCCAAAGAAAGTTATTGGAATAATGCACACTGTGTGATAAAGTTGAGTTCTGGGGAGATGGTAACCTTTGAGAAATGCCTGTAAAAAATTTTTTAGACACTGGACACCAAATTGTCTGTTTTCACTGTAAGAGCACAAGTGATGGGGTCAGGGCTACCCGGGTCTGATCCTAACTCTAAAACTCATTATCTTTGTGAGGACCTCTCCGAATCTCAGCCATTTCATCTGTACAGTGGGGATAATGAAACCTCTTTCACAAGGATTTTGTAGGATGGACGTCCGCCAAGCACTCACCACCCTTCTTGGCACACAGTGAAGGCTATAAATTGACAGCTGTTATTATCATACCTCGTTAAAGCAGGGCAAGTTTTAGATTAGTGAGCATTTTAAACAATTGCACTTGTATGACTTTTTAAATATAAACAACAGGGCGCCTGGGTGGCTCAGTCATTAAGCGTCTGCCTTCGGCTCAGGTCATGATCCCAGGGTCCTGGGATCGAGTCCCACATTGGGCTCCCTGCTCAGCAGGAAGCCTGCTTCTCGCTCTCCCACTCCCCCTGCTTGTGTTCCTGCTCTCGCTATCTCTCTGTCAAAAAATAAATAAAATCTTTAAAAAAATAAATAAATAAATAAATAAATATAAACAACAATCACAATTTCGCCAACTAGCTATCCTTTAGCAGATATGTGTCCTTAGTGGATAAAAACAATCACCAATAATTTATAAATAGGATATAATGCAGTACTAAGGAGTATCAACTTCTTTCACACTGTTCAAATGTAATAGACATCAAATCCACACAGTTCCATTAAGCGATCACAAATTTTTATTTCTTTAAGGCCAATTAAAGTGCTTTCACAGCATTATCTGATTATATTAAAACCACAAAAGATTCTTAAGTACGTGGTGGGGTTTTTATAAGTGTTTTATAATGAGGTCAAAAATGCCTATCAGAATGATAGAGCTGACAAAATGAAACTCGGTTAGATCACACCCCAGGAGTAATTACATGCTTCTCCAGAGAGCCTCCGGGGACGATCCGGGAAACACCAAGTAAAGTCTTGCCCACTTTTTACAGGATAAAGTGATGCTGGTGACAAGTACACTACAGAGTGAAGTCAGACCTAGCTCAAGTACCCAGTAACCCCACCCTCTGGAGTCAGCACTTGGCTCCTAGCCAGAAGAGCAGAGCCCACGCCCTGGGACTGTGTAGGTGAGAGGCTGAAACGGAGCACATCCTCACCACCACTCAAGCAGTCAGAGCTTTGTGAGGCCGAGAGACCATCAGGCGCTTCCACACTTGAGGCTCCTGGTGTGACGAAAGTGAAGACATGTCAAAGCAGCGTTATAAAAATGAGGTCAAATGTTAGTATTTCCATTTAACCAACGAATGGCTTTCACACACACATATAAATACAAACAGGCATATACAAACCATATAATACAAATAATATTATATATGAATATATGTGATGTGTGAGCAGATAAATGAGCTGGAGCAGGTGCTGATGACCAGTGGGCCCATGCAGGCTGAGGGCTGGGCCATGGGTGTCCATCATAATTCTGGCAGCAGATGACCCTAGTTAAGTGGGTTTGGAGGAAGACTTTGCCTCCAGAGATTACCTCTAATTCCAGGCTAAGCTTTGACTGTTACATGTCCTAAGGATAGAGCAGTGGGGGGCCAGAAATGAGGAGGAGGAGAACTCAAAGGAAAATACGTGTGATGTTAATGTGTTTCCAATTTTTCTCACAGGACTCTGTAAGATACCTCCATCCCAAAAACTGATGGCTGAGGCTACTAAAAAGGAACAACTCATAGAAAGGTATGACATGCATGACATGCAGCTTGTTCCAGCAGAACCTACCGATATATTTCCTCACACACACGCACACGCACACACACACACATCCTCAGTATAAGAGCCATTCCTAGAGAAGTGCTACAGCAGGTTGGATATCACTGCACTAGAGTCAGAAGAATATGTTTTTAATCTTAACTCTTCCACCAACCGGATTTGTGGCCTTAGATGTATCAGTGGGGGCACCAACCACATCACCTCAGCAGAGCAGAGAGCCTGGCCCCCAGCAGACGGCAATGGTGGGTTCCCTTGACCCCCAGAACTCCACTGCGTCTTTGTCCTCCTGCCTCTCAGGATGCTCTTTCCCTGCATTTACTGGTACCTCCTCCTCCTCACGCCTAAAGACTGGTGAACCCGGACCTTAACCCTCAGACCTCTTCTCACTTCCATTAACACTCCCTCCTAGGAGGCCTCTTCCAGGCCTGGGGCTTTAAATGCCTTCATATAGTCATCGCTCCCATACCACTTGGGTATCTCAATTTGAATATGTCTAAATACCAACTCTCGACCCCCATCGCTGCCCCACCCATCTTGCCCATGGGCTGCTGTGAGACTTCTCTCCCCTTCTTCGTCCCTCGCTACTCATTCCAGGTGGTCCGTCTAAAACCCTAGAGTGATCCTTTCCTCCTCTTTTTCTCTCAGACCCCATGTTAGCAAATACTGTCAGCGCCTACCTTTGAATAAATCCAGAATCCAGACCCTTCCAGCTATCCCCACAGCCACCCCCGACCAGGTCACTGTCATCTCTCACCAGGACACTTGCTGTCACCCCTGCTCTGGTCTCCCTGCTTCCACTCTGTTCTACAGTCAGATCTTGACACCACAGCAGGAGTGAGCAACACCACACTGTTCTTCTGTTCAAGACGCTCTGATTGCTTCCCATTTCACTCCCAGAAACTTCCCTGCAACTCTGCAGCCCTCCGGAGCAACCAGCTAGCTCTGCACCCTCACTGCCCCCTGTCCTCCCACCTCGCCCCCATACTGCTCCAGTCACTCCAGCCTCCTCCCTGGTCCACAAACATGCCAAGCACAGCCCTTTTGCACTTATATTCCCTCTGCCTGGAATGTTCTCCCCACCAGATAGCTACAGGCTCACTCTGTCAAATATCACCTCATAATTGAGAAGCCTTCTCTCACAACACTGTATAAATACGGCAGCAGCCAGTCCCTTCATTGCATCTTCCCCCCAGCTGCCTTTATATTTATTAATAATACCTATTACCACCTGATTCATTATGTATCTATTTGGCTGGGGGGGTTCTCAATATTTTTTTAAGATTTTATTTATTTGAGAGAGAGTGAGTGAGAGAGAGAGAGAGAGCACAAGCGGGGGGAGGAGCAGAGGGAGAGGGACAAGCAGACTCCCTGCTAAGCAGGGAGCCCAACTCAGAGCTCGATCCCAAGACCCTGAGATCATGACCTGAGCCAAAGGCGGACGCTTAACCGACTGAGT
Organism: Leptonychotes weddellii; assembly: GCF_054177405.1. Lineage (NCBI taxonomy): Eukaryota > Metazoa > Chordata > Mammalia > Carnivora > Phocidae > Leptonychotes > Leptonychotes weddellii. The sequence continues at coordinate 89,120,626 of NC_138374.1, forward strand.
CACCCAGGTGCCCCGTCTGGGGGTTTCTATAGCCTGTTAATTTCCTCACTAGAATGTAAGTGCTTTGACGACAAGGCCTTTGTTTTATTCACTGCTGGACCCCTAGCACCTAGGATGATGCCTGTCACGTGATGGACACTTAATATTTATTTATTGAAAGAATAAATGAATGAATGAGTGAATGAATGACACTGGGACATTACGAAAGTTTACTAACAGCAGAAATAGGTAGGAATAAAGCTTTCATATACATTACACTCATATCTGTGTCATATTCAGAGCTGGTACACCACAGATGGCCCAAAATTAACATCAATAAAAATAATTTAGGTGGCCATATATGTGATGCTTTCTGATCATGTTCATTCATTCAACTGTTGTATTTGGACTGACCAGATTTTTACCCTCATATCAAATTCAAGAACCTAAACCATTATCTGGAGCTCCTCTCCCACTTGCCTCCTTTTACCATTCCCTTTAACAAAATTAATTACCCTCACAAATACCCTTTGTAGATAAACTCCTCTCATTTTTTTTCTTTGCAACATAGAAAAACATTCCCAAACATGGTTTGACTCCAATAAAAAGAAACAAAATGGTGGGAGGAGGGATGACTTATAACTTGAAAATGAAAAATGATCCATCTTTTTTCCTCTCAGGGGTGTGATGAAAGACACCAGTGAAGACAAACTTGAGTTCATTCTGTACCTGGATGACCTTGCTGCATGCATAGGCGCAAAGCCCAGTATCCCTCTTCTGTTCCTCAAGGATCCCAGGCTAGCTTGGGAAGTTTTCTTTGGACCCTGTACTCCTTACCAGTACCGCCTCATGGGCCCTGGAAAATGGGATGGAGCCAGAAACGCCATCCTGACCCAGTGGGACAGGACGCTGAAACCCTTAAAAACTCGAATCATTCCCGATTCCACCAAGCCTGCCTCCATGTCACATTATTTAAAAGTTTGGGGGGCACCTATCCTCCTTGCCTCTCTTCTACTGATCTGTAAATCTTCGTTTTTTTTGAAATCGGCGCCAGATAATCTACAGGATAGAATTTCCCCTTATCTAGTAAGTATTTGGTGAGGATGAATCTGATTCATTATAAAAGCTGTCCCTAGCCACATTAATTCTATCTCCAAATATTTTGTGCATTCCTCCTCTCCTTTCCGTCTTAACTGCTATCATCCAAGTTCAGGTCCAGTCATCTCTTATCTGAATTATTATACTGTCTTCCTCTTTGGTCTCAGTGCCTCCTTTCTTGTCTCCTTTTCCATCCATATTCTACTCTGCTACCTAAGCAACTGTTCTAAAATAAAAATATTGTCACTGTTTCCATCAAGATCTTGATAGGAATAAGATGACACTCAAATTAGGTAATTTGTGGACATTTTAATATGGAGGTGATTACAAAAGGTTTGAGCAGAGTGTAGGGAAATCCTAGGGATAATAAAATACTCCCAGACTGGTAACAATGAGGTATTTTTACCACTCCTAGGCCTAATGAGGCAAGAGGAGAAAACAATTATGAATGAGAGAGAGAGAGACTTCTTTGTGAAGAGGGCCACCTCTCAAGAGTTATGACCTTCAGATGACAGAGGAAGGCAGTCTGTGGTAACCCCAAAGTACAGAGCTTGGGAATAAATTCTCTAACTTTATTTTCTTCCCTCCCTCTCATCCCCTGTCCATGCTCCCCAATGGCCTAACCCAACCAAAACTCAAAGGGCAAGGTTGCCGACTACTGTAGATTGAATCATGTCCCTTCAAAAAGATATATTCAAGTTCTAACCCCTGGTACCTATACCTTATTTGGAAATAGGATCTTTGCAAATGTAATCAATTTAAGATGAGCTCATGCTGGAGCAAGATAAGCTAGATCCCATATGACAGGTGTCCTTATAAAAGGAGAAGACAGACAGAGACATGGTAGAACATGGCATGTGAAGACAGGCAGAGGTTAGAGTGATGGACCTACAAGAATCACCCAGCAAGCAAACACTGGCAGCCAGGGGAGAGGCATGAACAGATTCTCCCTCAGAAACTCCAGAGGAAACCAACCCTGCTGACACCTCGATTCCAGACTTTTAGCCTCCAAAACTGTGAACGAATAACCCACTTGGGACACTTCGTTTTGGCGATCCTAGGAAACTAACACACGGACTGATGTCATCCATGGAGGTCAGCCTTCGAAAGTACAGACTGAGCAGACAATGGAGAGCATATGAAAAGGATCCAGTGCAGACATGTTGCTTTCCAGTTTAAAATCCCTGAAAATGTCTCTTTGATCAGAGATAATGGTCCAAATTCCTTAGCCTGGAAAAGGAGACCCTTTGTGATCTGAGCCCATTTGCCCGATCTCCAGAAACCCCCAGCCTCACTTCAAACCTCCCAACCAATACTACCAACCCCTGAACTGTGCCATGCCTCCTCACTTTGGCGCAAGCTCTTGCCTCCGCTGGGAACTCCAACTGTCTTTCGAGAGACACTCAAGTATCTCCCTCTGTGAAGCCTTCCCTGAATCCTCAAAGCAGAGCTGGCCCCACTTTGTAATGACTGCACCTCACGCACTGCTTTGTCATTGCCCTTTCTCACTGTAGCATATAGTTGATCCTCGAACATCACGGGTTTGAATGGAATGGGTCTATTTATGCGTGGATTTTTTTCTCAGTGACTACAGTAGAGTCCCGTAAATGTATTTTCTCTTCCTTATGATTTCCATAATAACATTTTCTTTTCTCTAGCTGACTTGATTATAAGAATACAGTCTATCGTACAAATAACACACAAAATACGTGTTAATTGACTATGTTTATCAGTAAGGCTTCCGGTGAGCAGTAGGTTATTAGTATAACTGTACTGTTAAGTTTGGGGTAAGTCAGAAGTTATTCAGATTTTTGGCTGTGCAGGGGTGCACTGTTTAAGGATCAACTGGAATATTCTTTTTGAATCTGTCTCCTAACAAATGGTGAGTTACTGAGAGGAACCATATCTTGTTCAGCTAAAACACTGCCTGATGCAAAGTACTGCTAAATAAATGATTGCTGATTTAACAGTGGCCTCGCCAGCTGACATTTCTTGTCTGTGCTCTTCTACCCACATTCTTTCTCCTGCCAACATGATAAATTTCCTCAGATCACCTCAGCCATGCAAATGAACAAGGGTAGTCCACCAACAGCAAGAAATCCATATGGCAATTGGAGTAAATATAACCACACAGTAACTGAGAGCCATGTGTACTGGTTGAAAACACTAACTCTAGAATTTGACCTGGATTATAATCCCAGTTCTGCACTAGCTGTGAGGGCTTGGCCACGTGACTCTCTGAGCCTCAGTACCTTCATCCGGAAAATGAAGAGAAAGTGCACAGTGAGACAGGATAGAGTGTTAGACACACAGTAATTGGACTATTAAGAGCTGAGGAGTCTGAGGATATTTTCAGTTTTCTAAATTAAGGGATTTGAAACCTGTTGCCTGGTTCTTTTCCCCCTTGCCTCGTCAGAAAGCATGGCCTTGGGTCTCCATAAATTCTCCGGTAACACTTTCCAGCTGGGGTCACTCTTTTGTCCTTGTGACCCCTCACCAAATCCCTGAGACCTATTGCCACTACCATGGCTGTCACCACTTAACCAACTGAGCCACCCAGGTGCCCCCCATGGCTGTCACCACCACAACACTACCCATGTGCTACTCAGATGGACTCTCCAGAATGCAACAGGTAAACATCAGCCAAGGAGGAATTGTTTTCAATCATTAGGAGTGGACCTCTTGACATAACTTGTTGATGCATCTAGGTTTTTACTAACAACATCACCCAGTAGAAGGGGCACCTAACTCCAAATCTTCAGATCCAACGAAAACTGACCCACTGCAGCAATGCCATATTTAAGTCATCTGTACCCAAGTTCTTGAAGGAGAAAGCAGAGCCAAGATGTCTTTATTACTCATTACATGATGTAATGTTGTGATTTTTCCCATGTATTAATTTTTAGATGAGAAATCAAACTCAGAGAAGTTAAGTAATTTTCCCTGAGTCACAGAGCGAGGAGGAGACAGAACAGAGATTTGAAGCCAAACATGTGCAACCCTAATGCCCAGCCTGCCTCACCAGTTGCCTTGAGAGAGAACTCCTCCATTCACTTCTTACCACCTTGATTTGCTTATGGATGAAGCTCCAAGCTGGACACCTCCTCACTACACCTTGAATAGACTTCTAAGTACTGTGCTTATCACATTCCATGACCCCAGTTCTCGAAAAACGAATGTGTCATGAAAAAGTCACTGCAAGGAAATCATTTTAAATGGTAACACTTTCCACATAAAAAACATGCTATATGTATGCCACCTTGGGATAAACTAGAAGGGGTAGGGGCTTAATTCCTAATTAATATTTTTAAGGACAATCTCTTCAAGTTGCCACAGCCTGGTGTGAAAATAATGTAAGACCATTTTATAGTCATTCAAAAAATCATAACAGTGGAACTATTTAAAGAACGTAACAATTCTTTCTTTTCTTTTGTTGATAAATGTAACATTGAAAGGTTTTTGTATTATAAGAATAGATTCAAGTCCAATCAAACTTTTTGCAAAACAAGTAATTCAAAATAAGACATAGTTCAAATTTGGGCACCTGGCTGGCTCAGTGGGTTGAGCATTTGACTCTTGATCTCAGAGTTGTAAATTCAAGCCCCATGTTGGTATAAAGATAACTTAAAAAATAAAATCTTGAAGACATAAAGACATAGCTCAAATTAGTAGAAGGAGTGTGCTCAATAAGAGCATTCCCTCTGCAGGCACCTTGGATGTGCACTAAAATGGCACATCGGCCACAAATGCACAGAATTAGCTATTGTCTGTGAAGGTAGGAATTTCAGGCCTCTGTTGGGAGTTACACCTACCAGAAAAACCCCACCCACTCCCTGCCCCCTCAACAACCCATCCACCATCACCACCTTGGTAATCCACCATTCCAACTCCACCAGCAAGCCTACAGTCCCTTGTCCATAGTGAGCAATGGCAAACTCTGTGGGTTTGAGCTGCAGGTCCAGCTCAAAACTCAGAGCAGCTGGGGAAAGCAGCAAATGTAGCACCCCCACATCATGCGTGCTGCTAGAGGGGACGATGCACAGCCTGCTATCAGAAAGGCTGCTCCCAGTCTCAGGGCTCTGTGCACACACTCCAGTTGACCCTGATCTCAGCTGGCCAAACGGGGCTGATGGGACCCGCTTCTCCAACATAGTGGGTGGAAGCTTTGTATTTAGCATATCTGTAAGGAGAAAATGTGACAAAGTGGAATGGATGGGGAAAGAGAGTGGAAGGAAATGAAGAGCAATAGGAAAACATTTATTAGTGAATATTTTTGTACTATGACAATTTCACTTTCCTACAGTCTTGTAACATGAGAGATTCAGGTAACAAATCCCCAGACAAGAAAGACTCCTTGTGATTATTTCTTTGCATCCTTCCAATTGTGCACTCTTTGAAGGCAGGAACAGAAAGTAGGCTGACTGAGAGGCACCTGGGTGGCTCAGTTGGTTAAGTGTCCAACTCTTGGCTTTAGCTCAGGTTATGATCTCAGGGTCATGAGATCGAGCCCCATGTTGGGCTCCACACTCATCATGGAGTCTGCTTGTCCTTCTCCCTCCCCTTCTGCCCCCCCCTTCCGCTCACTCTCCTTCTCTCTCTCAAATAAATAAATAAAATCTTAGAAAGAAAGAAAGAAAGAAAGAAAGAAAGAAAGAAAGAAAGAAAGAAAGAAAGAAAGAAAGAAAAGCCTGATTGAAAGGCAGTTCAATAAAGCAGTTCATTGAATTAAATTGGGTTTCCCCAGACTGACAAGGCTTCTTAAAGTCTCATAGATTTATTTTCAGTAGGCTCTGGGAACAGTCTAATGACTACAGCAGTGGGACTGAGGTCTTTGGGCCCTAAGCAATTCCAATGTCTGTACCTCTGTGTACAAGAAACGCATTAGCAGTTCTCCAAAGTCAGCAGGAGAAAAGAGAAGTCAATAGTCAGTGTTCACTAAAGATTACTTTCTCATACTCCGAAACTTATCCAGGAGGATAAGACTAGACTCTAACTTGACCAAACAGGGTCCAGGAGTTGACTTTGCTTGCGATATTGCTTATAGGGAGACGGAGAGTTGCAGTGGTCCACATGGCATCTCTGTCCCCCCACCCCCAGCCCCCATGAAATGTATCATTCTTCTTCTGGATCTTGTATGTTCCCAGATACTCTTCTTCCCCATTCCTTATGCTTCCTTCCTGGGAAAGGACTTCAATTAGTATAGCCCTGGGCCTCTCTCCATCCCCTTACTCATTCTGCTTATGGACCTGGGCAGGTACAATGATTTATTTGACAAATTTGGGGAGAATAACCACTCCCCCCACCAGCTCTGCTGCCCAAAGAAGGCCTATGTTCTGCACTGCTCCAGGCACTGGGTGGGGAAGTCTCCTAATTCTGAAGTCTGGTTAGCAGTCCCATATATCCTAGCTTAACCTCTATCCATAATGAAATGAGTATTGGACTCAATCTTCACTCTCTGTTTTATTTTATAAATTGTGCAGAACCCTGGTGAAGAAATTAGCTGCTATTTAAGGGTAGGGACTCTGAGACCCCAACACTGTACCTTAGCAAACTGCCATTTCACTGTACCTCTATGTCCCACTTCTGGCTTTTCTTTGGGAGTTACATACTTTGCTAGTACATCATCAACATGCCCAATAAAAACCCCTCTACTCTCACATTCCTCCCCTTTTATTTCTTGGCTTGCTGCTTTATAAGCTTCCCACCTCAAAGGGTTGTCAACATACTTTAGCCCACATGTTCACTCTACCTTGGAAACAGAAAACAGCTGTGGGTAAAGGCTGACAGGAGAAGCCTAGATGGGTCCACCTTAATCCAAGCTGCCATCACCTCTGAATCCTCTCAGCAACCTAGGAGGTAAGTATGGTTGTTATTACCCTCATTGTACAGATGAGGGAATTGAGGAAGAGAGGTTACTTAATTCACCCAAAGCCTCACAGCAACTAAGGGACTGAACCAGGGCAGATCTTTGTTCTAGAGTCCCCATATTTAACTACATACCCCTAAAGAAAAAGAAAAATTTTCCTCGACCCCTTCAAGGTCCCTGGTTGAGCCTAAAAATTAAACTGACAAAGACAGATTAATAGGAGAAAAGTGTACAAATTTTGTAGCATTTTTACACGTACACAGGAGCTTTTATAAGAGAATGAAGGCCTGAAGAAGTGACCGGAGCAGGAAGCTTTATACATTTTGGAAAAAGAAACAATACATATGTAAAGAATCGACAATTTGCACATATCTTCTCTCATTCTGTCGGTTGTCTTTTGGTTTTGTTGACTGTTTCTTTTGCTGTGCAAAAGCTTTTTATCTTGATGAAGTCCCAATAGTTCATTTTTGCCCTTGCTTCCCTTGCCTTTGGCGATGTTTCTAGGAAGA
>NC_138374.1:89128577-89154118 GCF_054177405.1 Leptonychotes weddellii
GGACGGGTTAGCCTGGTGATGGGTATTAAAGAGGGCACGGTCTGCATGGAGCACTGGGTGTTATGCAGAAACAATGAATCATGGAACACTACATCTAAAACTAATGATGTAATGTATGGTGATTAACATAACAATAAAAATTTAATAAAAAAAAGAAAGAAAGTTTATTAAACTAAAAAAAAAAAAAAGAATCGACAAGACAGAGAGGTTTGGACTAGGGGTAGTAAATGGTGAAGGAGTAGCTAGGAAGATAAGGGCTAGTTTAACAAGGTTTGTTTGTACAGACTTCCAAGCCTCAAATTCCCTGTTTCTGGTGATAACAATGTCTTCCTTCCTCCTGGTGCAGAGAGGGTCCCTTTCACACGGGAGATTCATCACCTGTTTCAGGGAAGGTGAAAAGGGTTAGGGGAAGACCTTCCTACATCTGCCATTTTCTCAGATTCTTCCAGCTTAAGATATTCAATGTGCCAGGGTGCCATGTTTTGAGATAGCGTGTCCTGTGTCATCCTAAAGTTAGACATACAGGTTAGAATAAGAGTTATAGAAATAAAGCCAAGAGAATACCTGCATGCCCTTTCAATTTCATACGAAAGTATTCTTTAACAATCCCCCCTCATGGATTATTTCATTTTCTGGGAAAATATACCATTTTCTGACTTTTCTATTTACTATTAATTAGGGGCTCATATTCTGTGAAGTTATGTTAGCTTGTAGATTTATGTCCAATAAAGATGCAAATGATTTCTCTCTAGTTGAAGAGATAATCCCAAAGGTTATGGTTTATTGCCCTGTAAAACATTAATCAGTTTCGTTTCTAACCTAGATCATTTATTTGAAGATTTCTTTATTCAACTAAATATGAATACTCGGTTCCATAAATGCTCTTTGAACTGGCCTGATCGTTGTACTGGTTCCCTCACTAATTAATGAGATGATTAAATCTCTGACAGATATCCATTCTATGTTTGCAAAAAAAGTTGTTTTTTAACTTCTGAAAATTACACACTCCAGAAGTGGGTTAACCATTTATAAGGGCTCTTCTAAATAAGTCTTTTTTGTTATTTAAAGCCTAATAGACTTGGGTTCAAATATGACCTTGTCCACTCTCTAGCTCAACAATTTGGGGAAATTCACTCTCTTAAAGTCCCCTCTATGTCCATGAAACAAGGGTAAATAACTAACTACACAGAGTTAGTGTGAGCAATAAATGAAGTAATATATCCAGTATCTAACATAGCACCTGGGTCCTAGTAAGTGATTAGTACACACATCAGTTGCATTCCCCTTCTCCCAAGGGGATGCCAGCAAATGTCTCACAACTGGATTTCCAAAAGAAAGCCCTGTTTGTGGTGCTTGCAAATTTCCATGGTGCAAATATTCCCACCATAGCTGATTTCACCCCACCCACCAACCTGAATGCAGAATTTGGAAGAAATCCCTACAGTTGGTCCTTGCACAAGCTGACTCACTCTCCTCCCATTCTTCATCTGGTAATGCCTTTTCCTCTTTCAGATCTCAGCTCAAACACCTCTTCAGCAGGGGAGCTGCCCTGATCCCCAGACTAAGTCAAGTGTCCTATTATTTTTTTCACAGTACTGTGTGTCTTTTCTTCAGACCCTTTTCACAATTTGTAATCATGCATTTAGGATTATTAATTACCTCTATCACACCATTAGACTGTAAGTGCCAGGAAGACAGAGACCATATCTGTTTTACTCTCCATTATATCCCCAGCACCTAAGTCAATGTTTAGTACAAAGAAGGGGCTCAATAAATATGTATTGAATTAATCAAGCAAATAAGCAATTAAAGATGAATAGGTGGGTGGATGGTTAAATGAATGGATGGAAGGATGGCTTGATGGATGAAACAGTTTTGTCCCTCTTCCAAATTTTACAGTTTCTGCCCTTCTAACTGAATGCTTTTGCACGAAGTTGCTCAAATCAGTCTTCTTTAGAAACAAAATATTTTCTGATGTCTGGAGAACCACAGTACAGTGGCATACTTCCTGAATGTCCTAAATGTCCTGAACACAGTGGACATACTTCATCTGACTACTTGACACCCAAGGACTAAGTGTCACTTGATTTCTTCAGGGTTGAGTTCCATCAGTGAAATGGATATTCCAGTGCCAACCACTGCTTCCGTTGACTGTGAGCTTGCCGCCCACCTACTGTGCCTCCAAAGTCAGCCTCTGTCATTTGGTCCGCCTTGGAACTTGGGTCCATATCCAATTTCCTTCCCTTCTGCATATGTTTCTTACCACTACTCATACATAATGCCATCTATCCAACTTACAGATTAAGATCAACATTTCCTCGGCTTGACTTTTCCAGAGAAATAATTTTCATTTGTAATCAGAAATATTTTCCCATAGTCAGATATTACCGTCTCCATTATCCACAGATATATTTTTTTCTGAAAATGGGTTTGTTTGTTTTTTTTAGAGAGAGAGAGAGCAAGGGGGAGGGGCAGAGGGAGATAGAGAGAAAGAATCTCAAGCAGGCTCTGGCCCAGCGTGGAGCAAACATATGAAAAATGAAGAAAATAATTTGGGTGATACAAACTTTAATACATGAAGCAGACATTCTCCATTGGGAAAAGTGCAAAGCAAGGCAGAAGGCAGGAAGCTTTTATAGGATAAAGTATAAGAGGAGAAAAACAGAAAACATCTGATTGACTGGGCCACATAGTCAACCTTTTTAGGATGAGAAGGAACAGGAAATAAGTATAGAGTCCAGAGCTGGCTTAGCATTTGGGGATTGGCTGACCGGATACATTGTGTTCCCAGTGAAGTGGAACATTTACAAAAACATGAAATTTTTCTAAGTTGCAGTTTGCTAACATGGCACCCCAGGCAGGAGTGGCCTAGGAATTTATTTCAATGAATGTAAGGAGTTATTACTATTAATTAAGAACCTAAGAGCTCTACCTATTTAGATCTTCTTGTATAGGCTTTAACATATACAAATTTAGGAGAAAAAAACCAAAGCTTAAACAAAAATAATTTGTACAAGGGGTCAATTAGGTATGTGTGATATTATATTACAATTTATAATAAGAAACATCTTTTTGGTCTTGTGCTCGTTCCTGGCACAGTTTCTATAACCCTTGGAATTTCCTAAGTGATAGAGTGAAAATGATGTCTTTTAGATTCATAACAAGCCCCGTTCAACCACACCTGAGTTTATGTTAGTGCAGTGACTTTGGAAAGCCCTTAAGAATGGGGACTATTTGCCAGGGAACCAACCAATTAATTAGTGGGTTGGAACTTTCAGCTGGAGGTTGGGTTAACAATCACTAATGACCAATGGTCCAACAAATTTGCCTAGGTAATGGAACCTCAAAAACATAAAGAAAAAAAAAGGACAAGGTTCAAGGGCCTCTGGGTCGGTGAATACATGGAGGTGCTGGGAGAGAGCCATTCCCACAGATGGCATGAGAACTTTGTACCCTTTTCCCCTTAAGGGAGGAAAAATTTCTCCTTCTACCCTCAAGGTCTTCCAGGTGGCTTAAAAATTAAATTGACATGGGGGCACCTGGGTGGCTCAGTCAGTTAAGTGTCTGCCTTTGGCTCAGGTCATGATTCCAGGGTCCTGGGATCGAGCCCTGCGTCAGGCTCCCTGCTCACTGGGGAGCCTGCTTCTCCCTCTGCCCCTCCCCCTTGCTCATGTGAGCACTCTCTCTCTCTCTCTCTTTCAAATAAATAAATAAAATATTTTAAACAATTAAATTGACATGAGACATATTAGCAAGAGACAAAATCAAACTTTTATTACATGTGCACAGAGGCCCAATAATGACATTGAGACCCAAAGAAATGAACAAGACAGGCAGTTTTTATACACCTTAGACAAAGAGAAATCTGTGAGGAATTGACAGGACAGAGAAAAATTTAACTTTGGGAGCTCCATTTAGTAAGGAATTCTAAACAGAATTTGGGTGAGGGTAGTAAATTAATAGAAAGTAACCAGGTTTGCTTACCTAGCCTTTTTGGCTCTAAATTTCCTATCTCTGGTGATAAGGATGTCTCTTTACCTTCTGGTAGAGGGAGGGTACATTTCAAATGGGAGATTTATTTCTTGCTTTCTGGTTACAAAGAGGAATGGGGAGGTCAGGGTGTTCTTTTTGTATTAGCTATTTCTTAAGTAACTTTTATTTAAAATAATAAATATGCAAAGTGCCACATTCTGGGGTGGCCTTTCATTGGCCAATACAACCCACACCTTGCCCTATGCATCTCTTATATCTGGTTGTTCCTGAGTTATATCCTTTTTTAATAAATCAGTAACCTAGCAAGTAAATTTTTCTTCAGTTCTGTGAGCCATTCTAGTAAATTAAGAGAACCTGAGGAGGGGGTGTGAGACCCTTGATCTATAGCTGGTAGGTCAGAAACACAGGTGACAACCTAGACTAGAGATTGGCCTCCTATGTTGGGGGGTGGGGTAGAGGGATTCTTGTGTTCCAGAATTGCTTGATATGTGGAGAACCCACACACCTGGTGTCAGAAGTGAGGAAATGTTTGTAGCAAAGCATTATGAACAAAGGAGATTCATGGGGCGCCTGGGTGGCTCAGTCGGTTAAGCATCTGCCTTCAGCTCAGGTCATGATCTCAGGGTCCTGGGATCAAGCCCCACATAGGGCTCCCTGCTCAGCGGGGAATCTGCTTCTCCCTCTGTGCTCTCCTTCTCTCTCTCTCTTTCTCAAATAAATATATAAAATCTTTTAAAAAAAAAGAACAGCAGGCGCGGTGGCCAAGTGGTAAGGCGTCGGTCTCGTAAAAAAAAGAACAAAGGAGACTCAGAAGAGTGTTTTTCCTTTATAGTACACATGCAAGTCACCTAAGTAAACACCTTCATGAGACTGCAAATATTTCATCTGGCATTGCAAAATTCTTTCTGGCAGATTTTTGCAATTTTGACCATTTAGCACCCTTATGTACAAAGTGTGACCTCCAAAGCTTACAGTGCAGCTTGGAATCTAATTTGAGGAACCCTTGAATCCTAGTAATGGAGAAACTGAGATGTACTTAAAGAAACTCAGCCCAGGGGCATCTGGGTGTCTCAGTTGGTTAAGCATCTGACTCTTGATCTCAACTCAGGTCTTGATCTCAGGGTCGTGAGTTCAAGTCCAGCCATTGGGCACCCTGCAGGAGCCTACTTAAAAAAGAAAAAAGAAACTCAGCCCAGCGCTAGTCTGACCCTTGCTGATCAAATATTTCTGATCAGATCTCACCAATGGAGAAGGACCAATAAAGTGTCCAACCTGCTGTGTGTGCAGTTCCCTGGGAGAGGCAACTGAAAAATCCAGTCTGGTCCTGGACTTGAGCCTTTCTAAGGGGTCATGGTTCAAGCTGACACTGAAGCAGTTTTCCTCAGAGCTGCAGGCTATGTGGCTTTTCACTTCCTCGGTTGAGAATGAAACAAGGTTCCAGGGATAATTATTAATTCCACAACATTTTTAAAGTATGACTAAAGTCACTTTATCTTCTATCACTTATCATATAATTTATATTTTTAAAAGTATAATTTAAATGAAAGAATGCACTATTAAGAAGCATTGTGAGGAAAACCACATTTTGCAAGGTCGATCAAGGAAATTAAAAATAAACCTGCTGTAAAAGTCTCTTGCTGAATAATAAAATGTGTTGCAATGCTCAGCATTACAATTAGATACTTCCGCCATGCAATTTTGGAAAATTTATCTCCCCTAAAGGAAATCTTTCAAATGAAGAGGAAATCATTTAAAAAGGAAAAAAGACTAAACTTCAGAGATTGCACTTTCTAGCTAAAAGCAGTACATGTAATAACTTTAAGAGGAAATAAGTAAGGCATTTATTTTCTTGGACTACCCTTATGCACACAAGTTCTAACATCTTGATCCTCTTCAAGTTGAGTTCACTATAGCTCTTTAAGCAGACTCTTGAGTCCCCATGGACACAGTAAGCAGCGTGCCTGCCATTCATTCTGCAGAACAGAAACAGAAACACATGCACACCCCCACAGGCATAGAGCTCATCTGACCTCACTTTACTCACACCAGGCAATCTGGCCTCCCTCTACCATCCTCACTTAATTTTCAGGTATGCGGCTGGTGAACAACAGTCAACAAATCAGATGTACCGATCCACTGGCAACAGCCAAAACAATAATAGAGAAAAGCAAAAAAAAAAAAAAAAAAAAAAGACAAAAGCAGAAAAGAGAAGCAACCAAGAAGGAAGACAGGGAGAGGCAGGAACTCCAGCTCCAACAGAAGAGTGCAAAGGAATCATGTGGGAGAATTAAACCATTCTCCATAACTTTGGAGAACACCATTAACTTGAAAGGCAGAAAACCAGGCAACCACAATAATAAACTTTCTGGGGCACCCAAGCCTCTCTAACAATCTAGGAGGGAAATGCTAAGTGACAGCCTAGATCTATAATTAAGACACATTCATTGGACTAAATCATCTTCCTCCAAGAGGAAATTTGGTTTCTGACAGCAGCTAAAATCATTAAGAACCCACCGTGGGTGTAAAAGCTATAAAAGCAAACTCAGAAATTACCTTTCAATTAAAAATAAAACGTAATGGGTGGCTCAGTAGATTAAGTGTCTGACTCTTGATGTCAGCTCAGGTCATGATCTCAGGGTCATGATATTGAGCCCTGCATCAGGCTCTGCGCTGGGCATGGAGCATGCTTGGGATTCTCTCTCTCCTTCTCCTTCTACCCCTCTTCCCTGACTTGCAATCTCTCTCTCTCTAAAAAAAATTGAAAAAAAAGAAAATATAAATAATGAACCTGATTTTTGCTTTTGTGATTCCAAACAAGGTGTTCAAAAAATGGAGAAAGGGCAGCTTGGCTAAACTAAGAAGACTACCCCCAGGACTTTGTTTTGAAGTATTTTTTAGGGTATTGGATAAAAATCAGTCTTACTAAAACTTCCAGTTAAACATGGCAGATAGAACATATGTTATTGTTTATTTCATTTCTTTAAAACCCCACCAAAACAACAGTAAAGAAAAACAAAAAATAATGGGAGACAATGGCTGATGGGCAATGTCATCATATTTTAGGTAGATGAAAAGCAGATGCAAGAGTAATAACTAACCAAGCAGAGGAAGTTTACAACCTAAACTATTACATTGTTAACTTTAAACAGAGCAAAGAGCAATTTTATTCAAGTTAAAAAAATGAGTTTACTCAAGAATAACAGAGGAATTGCAATTGATGAACCATGGCAAGTCTGAAGAGACAAAGAGAAGGTCAGCTTTTATCAGGTCTTAGGAGGAAACTAGAGAGGGTGGGTTGTCTTGGACAAAAGTTTATTGGAGAACAAGAGTTTGAGGTTGAGGCCGTTTCTCCTTGGCTGCACTGGTGGTTAGTGCTTTGTTTCTGGGGCAGGGAGGGAAGGATTTTGCTTCCTTTTTTTAAATGCAAGAGATAAACTTCTATGTGAAAAGTGCCCTCCCTTGTCAAAATAATTCTTATCTTTTTTCTCCCTGCTGGTTATGCAGGCTGCAACAAGTGGTACATACATGCGAGCTCCCCTTCAGGGCATCTGACTCCACTTTAAATGAGGTTTTCTTTATTTTTACAACAAATACCATAAGAAGCCACAGAACCTTTGAAAAGCTCAGGATCTAGAGGCACCCAGCACAGCAAAAGGCAAAGTAGATAAAATCAGGTATGTTAAAGTCTCCATTCTGCAATAATCAAGAAACTCTCAACAAGCAGAAGTCCAAGGCCAGATGGCCTCACAGGTGAATTCTACCAAACATTTAAAGAAGAGTTTATACCCATTCTTCTCAAACTATTCCAAAAAATAGAAGAGAAAGGAAAACTTCCCAATGTATTCTATGAGGCCAACATTACGTTCATACCAAAACCAGATAAAGACACTACAAAAAAAGAGAACTACAAGCCAATATCTCTGATGAACATAGATGTAAAAAGCCTCAACAAAATGGGGCGCCTGGGTGGCTCAGTCAGTTAAGCATGCAACTCTTGGTTTTGGTTCAAGTCATGATCTCAGAGTCATGGGCTCCACCCTGGGTATGGAACATGCTTTAAGATTCTCTCTCTCCCTCTCCCTCTGCCCCTTCCCCCATACACGCACACACATTCTCTCTTTCCCTAAAAAAAAAAAGAAAGAAAGAAAGGATAAGAACTATACAATCCTCTCAATAGATACAGGAAAAGCATTTGACAAAATATAACATCCATTCATGGTAAAAACCCTCAGCAAAGTAGGTTTATAGGAAACATATCTCAGCATTATAAAGGCCATATATGAAAAGCCATAGCTAATATCATCCTTAATGAGGAAAAACTGAGAATTTTTCCCCCAAGGTCAGGAACAAGATAAGGTTGTCCACTCTCACCCTTTTATTCAACATAGCACTGGAAGGCCTAGCCACAGCAATCAGATAAGAAAAAGAAATAAAAGCATCCAAAATGGTAAGGAATAAGTAAAACTCTCACTATTTGCAGGTGACATGATACTCTGTGTAGAAAACCCTGAAGACTCACCAAAAAACTATGAGAACTGATCAATGAATTCAGTAAAAATCACAGGATATAAAATCAATGTGCAGAAATCTGTTGCATTTCTATACACCAATAACAAAGCAGCAGAAAGAGAAATTAAGAAAACAATCCCATTTACAATTACATCAAAAATATAAGATACCTAGGAATACCTAACCAAAGAGGGGAAAGACCCGTACTCTGAAAACTAAAAATCACTAATGAAAGAAACTGAAGATAACATAAAGAAATGGAATGACATTCCATGCACATGGATTGGAAGCACAAATATTGTTAAAATGTCTATATTATCCAAAACAATCTACAAATTTATTGCAATCCCCATCAAAATGCCAACAGCATTTTTCACAGAACTAGGACAAAGAATCCTAAAATTTGTATGGAACCACAAAGGACCCTGAATAGTCCAAGCAATCTTGAAAAAGAAAAGCAAAGCTGGAGGCATCACAATTCTAGACTTGAAGCTATAGTACAAAGCTGTAGTGATCAAACCAGTATGGTCCTGGCACAAAAACAGACACATAGATCAATGGAACAGACTAGAGAACCCAGAAATAAACCCACAATCATATGGTCAGTTAATCTTTGATAAAGCAGGAAAGAATGTCCAATCAGTAAAAGACAGTCTCTTCAGCAAATGGTGTTGGGAAAACTGGACAGCCACAAGCAGAAGAATGAAACTGGACCACTTTCTTACTCCATACACAAAAATAAATGCAAAATGGATTAAAGACCCAAATGTGAGACTTGAAACCATAAAAATCCTAGAGGAGAACACAGGCAGTAACCTCTTTGACATCAGCCATAGCAACTTCCTTCTAGATATGTCTCCTTAGGCAAGGGAAACAAAGCGAAAATAAACTATTGGGACTTCATCAAAATAAAAAGCTTCTGTACAGCAAAGGAAACAATCAACAAAACTAAAAGACAACCAGGGTGTCTGGGTGGCTCAGTCAGTTAAGCATCCGACTCTTGGTTTCAGCTCAAGTCATGATCTCCTGGGTCATGGGATCGAGCCCCAGGTCGGACTCTGTGCTCAGTGGGGAGTCTGCTTGAAGATTCTCTCCTTTTGCCCTTCCCCCTACTCGCTCTCGTGTACACTCTCTCTCTCTGTCTCTCTAAAATAAATAATTAAATCTTTAAAAAAAAATAAAGACAACCTACAGAATGGGAGAAGATATTTGCAAATGACATATCTGATAAAGGGTTAGTATCCAAAATATATAAAGAACTTATAAAACTCAACATCCAAAACCAAATAATTCAATTAAGAAATGAGCAGAAGACATGAATTGACACTTTTCCAAAGAAGACATCCAGATGGCCAATAGACACATGAAAAGATGTTCAACATCACTCATCATCAGGGAAGTACAAATCAAAACTACAATAAGATACACCTGTCAGAATGGCTAAAATCAACAAGGTGTTAGTGAGGATGTAGAGAAAAGACAACCGTCTTACACTGTCGGTGGGAATGCAAACTGGTGCAGCCACACCGGAAAACAGTATGGATGTTCCTCAAAAAGTTAAAAATAGAACTACCCTATTATCCAGCAACCGCACTACTAGGTATTTACACAAAGGATACAAAAACACTACATACATACACCCCTATGTTTATAGCAGCATTATCTACAATAGCCAAAGTATGGAAGCAGCCCAAGTGCCCATCAACTGATGAAATGAATAATGATATGATATCTATACACAATGGAATATCATTCAGCCACAAAAAAGAATGAAAGCTCGCCATTTACAATGACATGGATGGAGCTAGAGAGAATAATCCTAAGAAAAATAAATCAGAGAAAGATAAATACTGTATGATTTCACTCATATGTGAAATTTAAGAAACAAATGAACAAAAGGAGAAAGAAAGAGAGAGAGAGAGACAAACCAAGAAACAGACTTAATTATAAAGAACAAACTGATGGTTACCAAATGGGCCAGGGTCATGGGTGGGGTGGGAAGGTGTTGGGGATTAAGGAGTGCAACTTGTCGTGATGAGCACCGGGTGATGTAAGGAATTGTTGAATCATTATATTGTACCCCTGAGGGCGCCTGGGTGGCTCAGTAGGTTAAGCGTCTGCCTTCAGCTCAGGTCATGATCCCAGGGTCCTGGAATCGAGCCCCACATCAGGCTTCCTGCTCAGCATGGAGTCTGCTTGTCCCTCTCCCTCTGCCCCTCCCCCCCACTCATGCTCTCTCTCTCTTTCAAATAAATAAATAAAATCTTTAAAAAAATAAATTGTACCCCTGAAACTGATATCACACTGTGGGTTAGCTAACTGGAATTAAAATAAAAACTTCAATAAAAAGCAAAAAAAGTCTCCATTCCAAAGAACGAGCCCCAGAGATCCCTTCCACCTGCCTTATGTCCAGAATACCAGCAACCAGGAAGAAAAGTGGCACTTTCCTCTCTAGAAAATCTGATTGGATCCAAAGAAAAACTTCTGGATTCTAACTCTTAGAGGCTCCCCAGCAAAAAAACAGTGGAAAGCTTAGACATCCCAGCCTGATTACTCCATGACCCGTCTCACCAGTTGAAAAGTCCTGCAAAAGCCTACAGAGTCACATATCAACAGTTTGGGGCTGTGCTCTGAAACATGAACAGAAATCTAGGGTCCACACTTGTTTCAGAAAATCATCTAATACAGAAGGCAGAGACCAACACAAACACAGAAGAAAAGTAGTTGGAGGAAATAAAATAATGCATGAGTTAACATCAGAAGAATGATAATCCATGTCCTCTGAGAGATAGAAGATAGTAATGGGTCCATGAAACAA
Source organism: Leptonychotes weddellii (assembly GCF_054177405.1). Taxonomy (NCBI): domain Eukaryota; kingdom Metazoa; phylum Chordata; class Mammalia; order Carnivora; family Phocidae; genus Leptonychotes; species Leptonychotes weddellii. The sequence continues at coordinate 89,139,898 of NC_138374.1, forward strand.
TAACAGAATATCATTGTAAAAGGAAAAATAGAAGGGCGCCTGGCTGGCTTGGGCAGTAGAATGTGTAACTCGTGATCTCAGGGTTGTGAGTTCAAGCCCCACATTGGGTGTGGAGATTACTTAAAAATAAAATCTTTTTTTCTTAAAAAAGGAAAAATAGAGAAAGAATGGGCTTATAGAAATTAAAAAATAAGAATGAAAAATAAAGTCCAGGAATTCCCACAAAAAGCTGAACAAAAAAATAAAATTATGGATAATTAAAAAACTAAGAAAAATCAGGCACCTGGGTGGCTCAGTTGGTTAAGCGTCTGCCTTCAGCTCAGGTCATGATCCCAGGGTCCTGGAATGGAGCCTTGCATCGGGCTCCCTGCTCAGTGGGGAGTCTGTTTATCTCCCTCTGCCCCTACCCACCATTCATACATTCTCTCTCTCTCTCTCTCAAAAATAAATAAATAAAATCTTTAAAAAAAAAAACTGAGAAAATTTGAGGACCCATCTAGGAAACCTAACGTCTTAATAGACTTTCAGAACATCTTAATAACAATCCTTTCCAGGACTTATTTCAAAGAAATAATAAAAATTTTTTCCCCAAAACTGAAGACCCAGACTGGAAGGGCCCATTAAGCACCCAACACAATGAATAAAAAAACTCAAAAAAAAAATAAATACAACAAAGCAAAGCACAACAGAGGTCTGTTCAGGTACATGAAGTCTGAGCAGCTGTTACAGACACCAGTGAAAATTTCACATCAATGGTTAGATACAAGAGTGCTGAGCTCAGGGGAGAAGTCAAGCTTGGAGATGTAAATTGGGATCCATAGCTTACAAAAGTATTTGAAGCCTATGGAGAGTTCGATAGGAAAGGGGAGAAGGTGAAGGAGAAACAAGACAAGAGAGAAGAGACTAGGGCAAAGAGCACAGTGCTGCAGGGGAGGTAGGTGGTATTGAGGTAAACGTGACATCTCAGGGAACCAGAGGAGAAAACACTTCGGAAAATGAACGAGGTCCACTTGTCAAAGGCTACCAGTATGGACAGACACAGGAGTACAGAGGAGATTCCGTGTTGGATTTAGTGAGTAGGAAAGCACCGGTAATCTTAGTAAGAACCACACATTTTTCAGAAGCATTCATTTTACTCAAAGATTAGAGTTGAGGTAGGGCGGGATGTGAGAGATACAGGATGGCAATCATTTAAATGCCAAATAATATCAAACATTGTTTTAACACTACAATAAATGTGAACAATTTATGGGATAAAATACAGTATTTGCATCAATTTTTGAGATAGATCGGGACCCTTCAAAGAAATTGGGCCATGCGGGGGCTCTGCTTCTCTCCCAACCCTCAGAAGTACTTTGCTGAGTGGCCAGGCCTTTAGTAATATTAATAATGCCTGAACTGTTGTGTCAGAAGAGTTTGAGAAACCCCACCTGCAACACGGAAACATTAACAAAGAGCTCCCCCTGCTGACCCCGTTCTTAAAGAAGCTTTCTAGAGTCACCTGGAGGCAGAATTGATGGACATTTAGCCAATCTGGTCCAGCTTACCTACTATGTTCATCTCAGGCAGCTTCCTGTCATTGTAGGAAGTACTAATATCTGCTAAGTATCTGAGGAGATTTTCGCCTACGTCTTCCCGAGGAGCCATTTACAGAGCCTATGTTTTATTAAATGAATTGTGTCTGCCCCTGTGTTCCAGGGGCAGACACAATCCCAAATGGATGGATTGGATGAGATCAGTGGATTTCAACTCCCCTGTCGCCTACTTCAAGGGCCAAAGAACCTTGAATGGGAGAAAAAAACTACAGCATGAGTCAGCCACACCCCCACACACATTCCTGCTTTTTTATGTTTTCTGTATTGAAGTACCCAGTAATTAGGGAAAATGACACCCTGTTAAAAATTTGGAAAAGAACTAACGGAAAAGAACTCTATGCACAAATGTTAAACTCAGTCATCTTGCTTACTCTCATCCCTGGTTCTGCATCCAAACTTGGATGCCTAGTAGGTAGCTGGATATTCCCATCTAGCGCTCCTGAAAGACAATAGGGTCTCATAAAGAGAGCATTGGCAATAAAGAACACCGCATTTCTGCAATGAAGTCAGCAGGGGTATTTCTTATAATGTTGTTTTGTGTATTGACTGATGGTACAAGTCACTTTACGGACCAAAATAGCCCAGTACAAGTAAGCAGGTAGTGATGTTCTGCAAAGACTACACATAGTCTGTAGAAATCTTTCCTGAATGCGATTCCTATCAAATGAGCTTTTGGCAAAAGTTCAGCTCCCTACAGATATGTGATCAGTTAAGGGAGTGTCTGCACTTTGACAAAACAATTCTGCCAATGTATATAGAAACAGTCGACAACTATGAGGACCCAAACTTCTCTCCCACAGAGCTTGCCTATAATAACTTTAGCCTGAAAAATTATGAGCTCATGTTGCCAATTGTCCAGGTGGTAAGAGAAAGAATCATAATAACAATAAGACTTCAATGAAATGTTTTTATTTTCATTTTAGCAGTGGACTTTGTGGTGGACCCTTGGAGATATTCCAATCACAATATGTAATCCTGGGAAATTACATGAATTAACCTGCTTGTTAATTTTAGATGAACCAATTAAATGTTGGAGGATACCTGCTGAAAATGAGTATATAAAACAGGTGTGGCCCCTGCCCTCTTAGCGCTTACATTCAAGTGGAAAGATGGAAATCAAACGAATCATCATCAAATAAATACATAATTACAGATTGTGAAAAATGCTTTGAAGGAACAGTCCAGGTAGAGAGAATGACAGAATGACCTAATTTAAGCCGCAAAGGGATGTGTTAAGGAAGCTCTTTCTGCGGGTGTGATATTTAAACTGAGATGTAAAAAGTAGTAACACTTCTCCAGCTAAAGAGTGGGGGATTATGGATATTTCAGGCAGAGGACAGCAGGTAGGAAGTCCCTGAGGCAAAATACTATACAGCACAAGGCTGGGAGTAAGTCCTATTGGCTGGAAATCAGTGAGCAAGATTGGTAGAAGAGGATTTGGAAGAATCAAAGACAATTAAGCCAAATAAATTAGGACCTTATAGGTCATGGGAAAGATGTCTGCTTTTACCCAAAATGTTGTAAACAAAAAGTACTAGAAGGATTTTTTAGACAGCTTGGTTGAGGTATAATTGACCTATAGTTTATCCACTGTAAGCCTACAGTTTGATGAGTTTTAATAAATTTATACAGTTGTGCAACCATCATTACAATCACCCAAAAAAGCTCTTTGTGCCCATTTTGCCAGCCCAAGGCAACCACTAATCTGATGTCGGTCTCCATAGTTTTATTTTTTCTAGAAATTTCATATAAAAAGAATCATATACTATGTATACTTTTGTGTCTGGTTTGTTTCATTGAGCACAACATTTTTGAGGTTCATCGATGTCACGGTGGGTATTGGTAGTTTGTTCTTTCTTATTGCTGAGCAGTATTTCAAGATGTGCATAAAACACGTTTATCCATTCACCAGTTGATGGACATTTGGATTTTTACCAGGGAGTGTCTGTTCTGAATAAGGTCTATGAACTATGAACATTCATCTACAAGTTTTCCTATGGACATATGTTTTATTTCTTTTGGATAGATTCCTAGAAGTGGAATTGTTCGGTTCTATGGTAAGTTTCTATTTAACTTTTCAAGAGGCTGACAAACTGTTTTCCCAAGTGGCTGTATGATTCTACATTCCGACTGAAAATGCAGGAGGTTCCCAGTTTCTCTACATCCTTATCAACACTTGTTGTCTGACTTTTTCATCTTAGTCATTCTTCTTTTATTATTATTAACATGTAATGTATTATTTGTTTCAGGGGTACAGGTATCTTAGTCATTCTAATGGGTGCGGAGTAGTATCTCTTTGCGGTTTTAATTTGCATTTCCCTGGCAAATAACAGTGTTGAACATCTTTTTTTTCTCTGCTCATTTTCCCTGTGTATATATTGTTTAGTGAAGTATTTATTCAAATCTTTTGCCTATTTTTTAAATGGGGTTGTTTGTCTTATTATCGAGTTGTAAGAGCTCTTTATATATTCTGAATATAAGTTTATCAGTTACATGATTGTGAATATATCCTCCCAGTCTGTGGCTTATCTTTTCATTCTCTTACTATATAGGATTTCAAATAAATGGGGATAACAGTATGCAAGTATTGAAGCTATTGCTCTAATACAGGCAAAAGATGTTAGTCTTTTTTTTTTTTTAAGATTTTATTTATTTATTTGACAGAGAGAGACACAGCGAGAGAGGGAACACAAGCAGGGGGAGTGTGAGAGGGAGAAGCAGGCTTCCCACGGAGCAGGGAGCCCAATGCGGGGCTCAATTCCAGGACCCTGGGATCATGACCTGAGCCGAAGGCAGACGCTTAACGACTGAGCCACCCAGGCGCCCCCAAGAGATGTTAGTTTTAATGGGGACAGTCAAGGTAGAGGAGAACTGAGAGATTTCAGATATATTTGAAAGATAGAATCCAGATAGATTAGACATATGATATGAAGGAAACAATATCAAAGATACTCGTGATTTTTTGGTATGAAAATAGATTGGATAGAGGCACTATTTTCTGATATGGGGAGAGATGGAATGCAAGTCCAATTTGAGAATGGGAGCATCATAAGTTCAGTGTAATAAGATGGGACGTGTGGTTTTGAGCTGTTTGCGAGACATCCAAATGGAGCTCTCCAGTGACCAATTAGAAATGAAAATGGAGATCTAGAGCTCAGAGACAATGAATAATAGTGAATAATATGAATAATAATTTTATAGTATAGATTCTTAGAAATAAGATTGTTGGTCCAATAGATAAAATGATAGATACTGCTATTAAAAGAACAAAATTCGACTGTGAAAATGTTAAAGATCTTATTGGCTTTATTCAATGATTCATGAATTGGGCAGCATCTAATCTAGCAGAAAGGAGTTCTGAAGAGCTGTACCAAATGAAAGACTTTTATAGTCAGAAGGGAGCAGAACAGGGAAGTTATACTAGACAAAAAAGCTTGTTGGTTATTGCAAGGTCACTTTCCTTTAGGGAATGGCAGGAGTGTATCAGACAGATTACCTAACTCATGCCGATCAGGTGATTCCTGACTGACTGGTTTAAGATTCCATTTCTGGGAGAGCCGAAACTGTAATTAAGTTAAGTCTTGGTTTAATGACTGGGCTAAGCATTCCTGACTCCATTTTGGCCGGTTGTCTTGTTTTTAACACTATCAAAGGCTGTTCACTGTTCAGTGTCCTTTCTCCTTCACACCCTTGCAAATCTAGATAGTATCAATCTCTCTCTCTCTTTTTTTTTTTAATTATAAGGAAAATACACAGCAAAATGGAGCTGGCAGGTGGTGGGAGTAGAAGATCTGGAAAAACTTAAATCACCAAACATGCTGGCCAAACATGGCTTCCTGCTGTGGAGGAAAGTGATTTGTCCTTTATCCCACCTGCCTTTCCTGATTCAAAGAAACTGAGTGCTCCTAACAGGGCTGGGCCCAGGGAGTGCCATTTTCCAATCTGTTCTCTTCCTGGGAGTTTGGAACAGGTTGTATGATTCTCAGGCTTCCAAGATCTAGAAGTCAGTATAGAGAAGGGAAGGTTGTTGCAGCCCTTTTCTTCCAGCTTCATGACCAGCCCCAGCCCTGTATTTGTTGATGCCAAAGATGAACCCCCTGGAATTGGGGCAACGTAGGCAGTAGAATGCTGAGCAATGAGGCTGTGATGATGAGGAAGCGAGCAACATCATACCTGGTAGAAGCTGGCCAGGAGGTAGCTGGCACTTGGGCCATCTCCCATATCTCCACCTGGACTCACAGTGGAGTTGGAGAGATGCAGAGGAATTTGCAGGAAGAGGTCAATTGGAGCCCGTAGTTCACGTTCCCAGTGTGTCTGTACCTAAGATTTTTCTGCTTATGTATGAAAAGGTACACAGCCTGACAGCTTCAGAAGCCTGTCCAGACTGAGGCATGGCACTCTCCTCTACCAGTACCAATCTTTTTTTCAAATGACCCTTTATATAATTTCTATCTCTTGTATTTTAATTTTTAAATAAAGGTGAAAAAAACAAATCTTATTTTGATTTCACATCTACCTGATTCTTGGTTGAGCAACTGTGATATTGTGATTTATAAGAAATATATATATGGCCATTCAAATTACCAAAGTATATTTCTCATATATATATTTGGTCTTTTTTTTTTTTAATTTTATTTATTTGACAGAGAGAGACACAGCGAGAGAGGGAATACAAGCAGGGGGAGTGGGAGAGGGAGAAGCAGGCTTCCCACAGAGCAGGGAGCCTGTTGCGGGGCTCGATCCCAGGACCCTGGGATCATGACCTGAGCCGAAGGCAGACGCTTAAAGACTGAGCCACCCAGGTGCCCCTATATATTTGGTCTTTGAACACAAAGAAATTCCAAAACCCTTGGAATTTCCTAAGCAATAAGAACAGTGGGAACATCTTCTGTCATAATATTTGATCTCCTGTACTCATTGCTACAGAGCCATAAAAGTGAAATGGGTGTCTTGTTATTTGTAAGTTTCTTTCCACCACAACGGGGTTTGTGTTAATGATGTTAAATGATAAAATTGGGATTTTCAGTTCTATTCCTTGACCTCCAGAGAGCGGGTAGGGGTAGATGCTGAATCAATCATGCCTATACAATGAAACTTCCATAAAAACTCAAAAGGAAGGGGTTTGGAAAGCTTCTGAGCTGGTGAACACATGGAGATTTGAGGAGAATGGTATGCTCTAATAGGGTATGGAAGCTCCATGCCCTTCCTACATACCTTGCCCTATGAATCTCTTCCCTTTGGCTATTCCTGAGTTATATCCTTTTATAATAAATGAGTGATCTAGTAAGTAAAATGTTTCTCTGAGTTCTGTGAGCCACTCTGGCAAATTAATCAGACCGAAGGTAGGGGTCGTGGAAACCTCTCATTTATAACCAGTGGGTCAGAAGCACAGGTAACAACCTAGGACTTGTGGCTGGCATCTGAGATGAGAGCAGTCTTGTGGGACTGAGCCCTTAACCTGTATGATCTGATGCTGTCTCTGGGTAGATAGTGTCAGCATTGAGTTGAATTGTAGGACACCCAGCTGGAGTCTGAGAATTGCTTGGTGGTGGCGGTGTGGGAAACCCCTCTCCACGCACATTGGAACTGGTCCCACACTTTGGAATTAGATGCAGAACTTTTAGCAACTTTTTAAATAAAGGGCCATTTGTATTTCTTCCTTTGTGATTCCACAATTACTACTGATTGTTTGTTTATTTGTTTGTCTTTAATTAATGACTGTAGGAGCTCTTTCTGTTATGGAAACATTAACGCACTGTCTATGATGTATGTTGCACAGATTTTCTCCCAGTCTGCCTCTTATCTTTTATATTGTTTATGGTAAGTTTCATCATGAAAACACTTTTAATTTTATAAGAGTACTTCTGTTTATCTATTTCTTTGTGGCTTCTAAGTTGGGTGCCTTGTTTGTGCCTTCCCCTTCCAAAAATTACTAAAGTAATCTTTGTTTTATCTTAACACATTATAGTACATTTTCTTATGCATAAGCCTCCAAACAGTTTGGAATTTATTCTATGGCACGCTGTGAGGTAAGAATAAACTTTTTTTCGGGACGCCTGGGTGGCTCAGTCGGTTAAGCGTCTGCCTTCGGCTCAGGTCATGATCCCAGGGTCCTGGGATTGAGTCCCGCGTCGGGCTCCCTGCTCCGCGGGGAGCCTGCTTCTCCCTCTGCCTCTGTCTCTCTCTCTCTCTGTCTCTCATGAATAAATAAATAAAAATCTTAAAAAAAAAAAGAATAAACTTTTTTTCTAAATAATACCTGATTTTCTCAATAGCATTTATTAAATATTCTATCCTTCCTCTTTGTTTTGAAATGCCACCTGAATATAATAAATTCCCATAAATACACACACAATTGTGACTGGATTCTCTAAAGAAGATCCAGACATTCTATTTTACAGTAAGAGATTACAGTAACTCCTGATAATAAAATCAAGGTATCAGCATATAGGAGTGCTTATCTCCTTAGCAAGGGCTCATCCATCCAGCTCAGAAAGAGATGATGTCAAGCCATTACAGAAGAGTTGCTTTAAAAGGAAGGTGTGGGCCATCACATTCCATTTTACTTCCAACTGAATTAAATTTATCTATTGACCCAGATTTTCATGATGCTATTAAAGTACAGGTTCTGCATTAGCTTCAGTAGCTCTGGGGAGTCTATGAAGCTAAACAGCGAAGTTCAGAATAGATTCCTGACCACAGAGGCAAAGGTCAAGGAAAGATCAATAAAAACTGCAAATAACTGTGTGCTTAGAAGAGAGATTTCAGCATAAGGTGATGAATAAGATGGTGGTCAATAATGGAAGAGCAGTGGTTAATTCTCTCTGCTTTGTCCTGTAAACTATTTACCTGAGTGACCCCAACTTGGAATTTATCCAGGAGAAGACTTACTGGCCAGCATTTTAGATTTAGTGAGTTCAAGGTCTATAAAGGGTGGGGAATGGAGAATTGGCCTTTAAAAAATGGGATAGACCAAACTTTAAGTCCAGCCAGATGGGACCATTCTAATGGTGTTAAAATACAAACAAGTGCTACAAATTAAAGCCATTGCTCCACAAGTCTTGAATATCCTAGAGGCAGGAAATTCCCACCACTCTGTTTATTTGGGGCCGTGCTCTATTGATGTGGTTTTGGAATATAGGTGAGGTTCAGTGGGGTGAGGTCCAGAGCCAAAGACCAAGAAAGAATTTTGAGACATCTTTGGTGCAAAATGGTGGTTTTATTAAAGCAGAGGACAGGACGCCTGGGCAGAAAGAGCTGCTGCACCGGGGTCTTGAGAAACGGCTGATTATATACTCTGGAGTTGGGTTAAGTAAGGAAAAGGAGGTTTCAAAGGGATTTTCATATGTGAAAGAAGACCCTCAGGATACTGGAGGCCTGGCTATTATCAAGCTAAGATAGTTTTTTCCTCTGGCAAGGTATTAACATCAAGATAGCTGGGAGATTCCTGGAGGAATGTCACACATGTCCCATCCAGGAGTGCGGGGTGAGGGGAGGTTGCAGAGCATTTGCTTACGCTTTGTCTTCAGCTAGCTTCCTGCTCCCTCATCACTGTGAAGGTGTACTCAGTGAGAAAAAGGTTTAGGGTTGATTTCCTTGTTTGGTGTTCTTTTATTATTCTATTCCTAAGAAAATAAGAATAAAGATTTTGAGTTGAATCAGTTTTTCCAATGTTTTTATTCAAAAGCAGAGCAATTGACTAAATCTTTTCTTCTCAAAATCCATGATACCAAAATAGCTCCTATAGGTATCATTGTCTCCCTTCTACTGATGAGGAAAGCTGGGGCTCAGGGTGCCTGGCTGTCTCAGTCAGAAGAGACTGCAATTGTTGATCTCCGGGCTGTGAGTTCAAGCCCCACATTGGGCATAGAGCTTACATAGGAAAGAAAAAAAGAAAGAGAGAAAGAAAAAGAAGAAAGAAAGAAAGAAAGAAAGAAAGAAAGAAAGAAAGAAAGAAAGAAAGAAAGAAAGAAAGAAAAAGAAAAAAAGAAAGAGAGAAAACTGAGGCTCAAAGAAGTTAAATAACATAAAATTACTGTATGGTGGGGTGCCTGGGTGGCTCAGTCAGTTAACTCTCTGTCTTTGGCTCAGGTCATGATCCCGGGGTCTTGGGATCCAGCCCCGCGTTGGGCACCCTGCTCCACGGGGAGCCTGCTTCTCCCTCTCCCACTCCGCCTGCTTGTGTTCCCTCTCTCGCTGTGTCTCTCTCTTATCAAATGAATAAAATCTTTAAAAAAAAAAAAAATTAGTGCATGGCATGACCATGATTGAAATCTAGGTTCAGCTGATTCCACACCAGCTAAAGTAGGGAATGGATGGAAGGATATTGGATGTTCACTAAGTAGGTTGTCATCCTTGTGTGACAAAGAAACTATTAGAAATGATTAAAACACTGATTTTAGTGGTGCCAGGCTGGCTCAGTCAATGGAGTGTACAACTCTTTTTTTTTTTTTTAAAGATTTATTTATTTATTTGAGAAAGCGAGAATGAGAGAGAGTACATGAGAGGGGGGAGGGTCAGAGGGAGAAGCAGGCTCCTCGCCGAGCAGGGAGCCCGATGCGGGACTCGATCCCGGGACTCCAGGATCATGACCTGAGCCGAAGGCAGTCGCTTAACCAACTGAGCCACCCAGGCGCCCCGTGGAGTGTACAACTCTTAATCTCAGGATTGTGTGTTCAACTCCCGCGTTGGGTGTAGAGATTACTTAAAAATAAAATCTTTTTTTTTAAATGGATTTTATCTAAATTCCTCTACAGAGAAATGAGAGGAAGAAGCAGTGTTTGTTTTCAATAAACCCAGGCACATAAATCATCCTACAACTATAGTTCTTAATTTAAGAAGTTGATACTCAGCAATTTAGACGACTTTCAATTTATTGCTGTCTTTCTTGTTCTTATGCAGCAAAAGGCGGGGCTCACAAAACCAGCCTAAGTTGACAATGATTTTCTCAAAATTAATGTTTATTATTTAAAGTTGGCACAGACACATTAAATTCATTTTAAGCATGTTTTCTTATTTAATGTTATTAAAGTTAGGTGACATCTATAGTACAGTCTGTAACTTGGTTTTGTGATCATCCAAGCAGCAATTATGAGCAGTAGGCTTTAACCAAATGTGTGTAATAGACCAGGTTAGGCCATGTGGGACAGAGTCGGGGCCAGGGCATATACTCAGGGTACCTCACAAAAACTAAAAGTCACAGGATGCCTGCATTAGTGGCTGCCTTCAGCTCAGCTCATGATCCCAGGGCCTTGGGATGGAATCCCACATCAGGCTCCTTGCTCAGCTGGGAGCCTGCTTCTCCCTCTGTCTGCTGCACCCCCTGCTTGTTCACTCTCTCTCTCTCTCTGACAAATAAATAAATAAAAATCTTTAAAATAAAAAAAAAATTAAAAGTCGCATTAGATGGAAAAAGAAGTACTTTGCTGAATGGGACCATTTTTAAAAGACAGAATGAAATCCAGGACTGTCTAACTGTTAACTTGCAGATAAAAATGCTAAGACGGTAGAGGAAATAAAGCACAATGCCAAGGCAGGTCACCTTCTGTAAAGTGGTGGGACCAGCGGCCCCGATTCCTGGTCAGGCACCTGAGTTCTCAAGGCTGCCAGGAAATCCCACTGTGCAAAGGTAAATCCCTCTACCATCAGGAAAATGTCCCTTTGCCCTGAAGAATAGCTCAAATTCATCCAAGAGAAAGAGGTTTAGATTCATAGTCCTAAACTGAGACAGTTGCAAGTGATTTCATTAATCCTTTGTTTTTCTAAACCAGCTAAGTATTTGATTCAGAATATCAAATCATACTCATCATTTACTCTAAGTAGAAGTCTGTTTCCCATCTATAAAATGTGTTAGTGGGGCACCTGGGTGGCTCAGTTAAGCGTCTGCCTTCGGCTCAGTTCATGATCCCTGGGTCCTGGAATAGAGCCCCACCATCAGGCTCCCTCCTCAGTGGGGAGTCTGCTTCCCCCCCTCCCTCTGCCCCTCCCCCCACTCCTGCTCTCTCTCTCATCTCTCTCAAAAATAAGTAGATAAAATCTTTTTTAAAAAAATGTGTTAGCTTGAATGATATCTCGAACCCATCTTGCTCAAGAACTTATATGATTCTATAAGTGTAGGATTGTAGGAAGAATTGACACAATAGTTTCTGAGGGGATAAGGGGAACCTTTCCCAGAATGATTGTTCACCATGACCTGAGAAACATGAACAGGTTGATGAATATAAGAATAGCACCTAAAACAGAGGAGGTAGCACGTTAAGGGCACTTTGTACTTCCCCATCTACATTCAGAATCTCATATTCTGTTCTAGGAAACACATCCTAACAATGATACTGATAAAGTGGAATGTAATCGGAAGAGGGTGATCAGGATGGTGAGGCATGAGGACACCTTGTGGGTAAAGAACACCAGAAGGCTGAGCGGTTAGGGAATATTTGGAGCTCCTGGTGAGAAGGATCCTCCCATAGGCTTACCATCCTGAACTACCTAGGAGTCCAAACCAGAGAAAGAAGCTGTACATGGACTGATTGGCCAGCCTCTCCTAAGATCACCAGGACCAATGTCAGTCTGCCTCACCTCTCTATTTACCTTAGTGACTCATGACAGTCTGGTTTCCAGAGATCATCCATCATCACCAGACTCTTCTCCCCATACAAGGCTGTACTACCTGACTGGTCCAATCTTCCTGAAGCACCCAAACTTTTCTACTACGTCCTATGGAACTCACAGATGTCAATGGCAAAAATCCCCTTTTTTCCAATACTTCTCTGAGCGTCCCCTACTCTGTGTGCTCCCAGCAGCACCTGTGGATATACTGCTACCCCTGGATCCTTCTCAAGTGAGTGAGATTTTTTCCATATTCAATATACCACAATGCCTGGATTTGGTTCCCCTCTCTGCTCCCACAAAAATTCAACTCTTTAAAGAACATGCCACTGGAATCTAGACTCCACTACTTCTTAGTTTCACAACCATCCGTCAACCTCCCATTGCTCACCCTTATTCTTTGAGGTTTTAAATCTCCTGGTTTTCTATGTCCCTCATTAGCACAACTGCTGTCACCAATCTTGGTGACTCCACAGCCAAGTATATGAGCCAACCAACAACTTAGCCTCTCAGGCCCTTGACTTCTTCATCTCAGATGATTATGTCCTGTCTCTGAAATCTTGCTCCAGCCCTCCTATTCTCAGATCACCACTTTTCCAAACCTCCAGATTTCCTGCTCCCCTCAGGAAGCCTTCAGCCTCCCCAGAAATCCACTGGAGTCAATACTCCAGCATTTTCACTGTCCAGGTTTACCCTCCTTCTTACCCATTTCTCTAGCTTGTACTCTTACGGTTCATCATCATGATCACTCCTTGATCGCGCCATCAACTGCCCCGCCCCCCTCTTTATTTTTCTTAGTTGGAAGCAAAACTTGGATCTGGTGAAAACCCAATCTCTACCTACCTAGCACCTGCACCCAGACAGCCAAAAGTGGTTCAATTAACTAACACACAGCAGTGCTGACTATTTCTAACTTTAAAGTCATGGCCACAGGTCTCAACAGGGTTCTTAGCATTGTGGAGCAATCTCACTTTGTGCCCTAGTAAATTCACTTTCCCTATCATCCAAATGTCTATTTCATACTTCTTTCTCTTCAAAGTTCTCCAAAGCCCATTTTCCCAGCCCCTCTTGGCTGTGTCTTTCTTCCCTTGAATGTGGTTTGGTTCTGAGCTCTCTTCTCTCTGTACCTACACTCTCCCCAAAACTTATCCAGGCCATGGATTTAATCACCAACTGTACAGTGAGCACCAAGATTTATTTCTCCTCAAGGCCCCAGATTTGGACACCCAACCAACAGCTTCCCTTGAATGTCCACAAGGCACCTCAAATTTACCATAGCCAAAATCTCTGTTTCCCACACCAAAACTCTGCCTCTCCTGCAATTATTTCCATCTCATTTTCTGAGTTGCTCAAGCCAAAAACATAGTAGTGATCCTTGGTTCCTTTCTTTCCCTCACTCCCTCCATCCAATCTGCCAACAGGATCTGGGTACTTTATAACTTAGGAATAGAAACTGACTCTTCAATACCTTCACAGCTGCCATGGGAGCCCAAGCCCCCACCCTTCATTTCTCATCTGGTCGAAAGCAATAGTCTCCCTGCTTCCACCCTCGCCCTCTGAATTCCATTCTCCCTTTGGCTGCCGTAAAACATAAACTTCCCTACTTGAAAACCATCAATAGCTTCTGCACCCACTTAGAATAGATTCTAGACTCCATATAAGGCTTTCATGCTCTAGTGACTAGCATAATATGCTGACCTCATCTCTTGCCCCTCTCCTGTTCTCTCACCTGGCTCCATCCTCCTTGCTCTTCTTGCAGTGACCTAAACATGTGTATGGGAGGAAAATCACTTTTCCCTCTACTCTCTTATGTGAAGTGCCTGGGGTCCCACAAACTGACAAAGGACAGATTAACAAGAGAAAATATTTATTATGGATACATACGGAAGCCTTTAGAGTAGGGGGGCGGATACGGGTAGAACAAGGGGCTATATACTATTTTAACAAAAAGCAATGAACTATGGAGAAGTGACAAGACAAAGAAAATGGCTTAGTCTTCAAGGGCTGGTAAATTGCAGAAA
>NC_138374.1:89154618-89173951 GCF_054177405.1 Leptonychotes weddellii
GAGCCTGCTTCTCCCTCTCCCACTCCCCCTGCTTGTGTTCCCTCTCTCGCTGTGTCTCTCTCTGTCAAATAAATAAATAAAATCTTTAAAAAAAAAAAAGGGTACATTATTTCCACAGAGACAATTGTTGAAAATTTTGGCCACCCAGCATATTTTCCCTCTTCCTGACAACAACTCATTTCTTTTACGGAAAGGATGCTCTCCGTTGTGTATAATCTTGATGGGACTGTAAATTAAGTTTCCCTTGTCACTCTACCCTACCACACTATCCTCTATCTCTCTCCCCTGACCTCTCTCTCTCTCTCTCACACACACACACACATAAACACACACCAAGCTAAGAGGTGGATTTATGACACAAGTCAGAATAATGAGATTTTTTTTTTCCTCCAGGACTTTGTACATGGAGATTTGTGACTGAAAGGATTGAAAATGTGTTTGGAGGACATGTATTGCAGCAGCAACACTGAGACAACAGATGTTCCTAAGCCTGCTTTTCCAACTTTCCATCATGTCTACAGACTCTACAGTATCCGTCCCCTTCAGGGAATTGTCTTACGTCTTAAGTTAGTCAAATTTATTTATGTTGCTTAGAACCAAAGAACAGCGTTACAAAATTGCCTGAATTTCTCTATAGAAGGATATGGTTTAAAAAGACATTCTCCTTGGGGCGCCTGGGTGGCTCAGTCAGATAAGCATCTGCCTTCGGCTCAGGTCATGATCCCAGGGTCCTGGGATGGAGCCCCACATCGGGCTCCCTGCTCCACAGCGAGTCTGCTTCTCCCTCTCCCACTCCCCCTGCTTGTGTTCCCTCTCTCGCTCTTGCTCTCTCTCTCAAATAAATAAATAAATAAATATTTTTAAAAAAGACATTCTCCTTGGGGCGCCTGGGTGGCTCAGTCAGATAAGCATCTGCCTTCGGCTCAGGTCATGATCCCAGGGTCCTGGGATCAAGCCCCACATCAGACTCCCTGCTCAGTGGGGACTCTGCTTCTCCCTCTACCCCTCACCCTTTGCTTGTGCTCTCTCTCTCGCTCTTGCTCTCTCTCTCAAATAAATAAATAAATAAATATTTTTTAAAAAGACATTCTCCTTGGGGCACCTGGCTGGTTCAGTCAGCAGAGCATTTGACTCTTGATCTCAGAGTGGGGAGTTCGAGCTCCACACCGGGTATAGAGATTTCTTAAAAGAAAGAAGGAAAGAAAGAAAGAAGGAAAGAAAGAAAGAAAGAGAGAAAGACATTCTCCTTGGGGTGCCTGGCTGGCTCAGTGGGTAAAGCATCTGACTCTCGAATTCAGGGTAGGGAGTTCAAGCCCCATGCTAAGTATAGAGATCACTTTAAAAGAAAAAAGACATTCTCCTCCCAGGTTCCAAGTATATCACTTATTTTTACATTAATACTTGGACTTCCTGATCTCTTTTTCAGAATCTATATATTTTTTTAGTGTCCAGACTGTTCAGAATTTAAATACATTTAAGTGGGTCCTTAGCCATGCTGGTTTGTCCTTTATATTTAGTTGCATTTAATTATATATGACAAATGCCATAGAATTCTCATTAAAAATGAATTTAAAGGCAATTTGCATAATAGATTTGGAAATAAGTACCCCTAGAATAATACTGTATATTTCCATAAGTTTGTTTTTGTAAATATGCACCTATGTGCATAAATGAAGACCCAAAAGCTACATGCAAACTGAAAACAGTAATTATGTAGAAGGAACCATCTTGGGAGTCAAAGATGACTGTAGTTTATCATGTGTACTTAAAAATAAAAAGCGTAATTTTAAGGAGAAAAAGTTTTAAGCATGTTCAGGGGCACAAAGTTTGTTTTCAAACTCTTAAATATATGCAAGCACAAATACAGAAGCTCCACAGGATGATGATAAAATTAGAAAGGTATGTGCTATATTATGATGATAGGATAACCAACCATAGTAGTTTGTCCAGGAAGACAGTCACCCTACATGATAGTGCCCCTAACTTTTTTAGTTAGCCTAACTTTGACAGAATAACTGCTGGTATAAGCAGTAAATAAAGTTTTGGGGGGCTAAGGTATTCATACAATGCTAGACATTGACAATCCAATCAGCCTATATAACATTCATTCATTTAACAAATATTAATTGATCACTTGCTATGTACTAGCAATGAAGGATAGTTGGAAGAAAGGCAGGCAAGGACAGGGTCCCTTGCCCTAAGAGGAAACCACCCTCAAAATGATTTTACACCACCCTGGAAGGAGCCTTCCACCCTTTCCCACATGATAGATAGATCACCTGATTGAGTGGCAGGCACATGGAGGGTTAATCAGATTAAAACAGTTCCCACCAACAAGCCCATAAAGACCCCTAGACTCAGAAACTCAGATGACAACCCTCTCGGGTCCCCTCCCTCTTCAGGAGCTTTGTACTATTACTCAGTAAACTTTACCAATGTTCAATAAACCTTGCGTTGCTGCCTAGATGCTCTTCATCTGGTCTACCTCTTCATTCTTCAAAGTGGCATGACCAAGAACCACAGGCACTAAAGAAGAAATCCTGTAACACTAGCACTGTAAAGATCCTATAATAAATGAGGCACAGGGTGCCTGGGTGGCTCAGTTGGTTAAGCGACTGCCTTCGGCTCAGGTCATAATCCCGGAGTCCTGGGATCGAGTCCCGCACCGGGCTCCTGGCTCAGCGGAGAGCCTGCTTCTCCCTCTGACCCTCTCCCCTCTCATGCTGTTTCTCGCTCGCTCTCTAATAAATGAATAAATAAAATCTTAAAAAAATAAAAATAAATAAATAAATAAATAAGGCACAATTCTTGCCCTCAAGTACCTTAGCATACTATAAGAAGACAGACAAGTAAACAGTTCATTAGAATACAGTATTAAGTGAAAGAGTAGTAGAAGTTGTGAGAGTCTGTAGGTGGAGCACCTAACCCAGCCTTAAGAGGGCAGGGTAGTTTTTCTAGAGTGAAGTACAAAGGAAAAAGCAAAACTTGTAAGTGATGGAGAGCATTATATCATTATATGCCTGGAAACGTTTCTTTCTCAATGACATGTAAGATAATGATGCATCTTTTTGTTTGTTTGTTTTGTTTTGTTTTTTCTTTTTATGAGTTTTTTTTTCTTTGTCTTTTTTTAATATGAAAATTACCTGAAAACACCAGGGGCCAACCCCACCAGGCAGCTCGGCCGTCGGCTGGCCGTGCGGATCCTAACATTCCAGATGTAAGTTACAGAGCTTAAGTTCACCTACAAAAAAAGTAATAAAAATAACATTTAAAATGGCACCTTCAACAGAACACAACAAAATGTCTGGCTGCCCGGCGAGGCCCGCGCGCGGTGCAGGTGAGCAGGGCAGCTCCTTAGCTCCGCTCCTGCCAAAAAACAAACACAAAGCTAAAAACGAGTCCTCGGCATTCTGGGAAGCAGTTAAACGGTACTTCTTCCTGAGGTGCCCGAAGGAGCAGTTTCTCTGCAGTGGGGGCGAGAGGGGGCACTACCAAAACCGGGCGGCAGGCGGGCTGTGGTTGCGGTGGCCTCGCGGGGCAGTGGGGCGCGATAATGATGCATCTTAACTTGGTGGCATCTCAGATTCAATTAAATGCAGTGTTTTTAAAAGGACTGATTTGGTTGGTCTGCTGAGCGAAGCCAGAAGGCAGGGCGCAGGTGGGATGAAGAATAGATGGAAGCAGAGTGGTGAGTTGCAATGCTATTGCGGAAGAAAGATGATGGCAACTAGGCTCAAAGTCAGCACAGTCGAGGCAAAAGATGGTCTGATTCTGGATATATTTTGAAAGCCGTTGTTGATGTAAGAGAAGAATAAAGGGTGATGACAATATGTTTGACCAAGATAACTGGAAAAATGGAATTTCCATTTCCTAAGCAGTCACATGCATGGCCACAGCTTTGCCACTAACACAATGAATGACTTTAGACATGTCGGGGCTCTTCCCTGAGTCTCAGTCCTCTCATTTGTACGATGAGAGTTTTAAACTAGATCAGAGGTCCTCATACTGTGTTTGATATGTGTGCTTCTGCAGGCCACTCAGGAGAGAGTAGGCAAGGCAGGCAAATTAAATTGTGAGCTTTGTATATTAGGAGTCCATTTAAAGTCTTATTTAGGGGTGCCTGGGTGGCTCAGTCATTAAGCATCTGCCTTTGGCTCAGGTCATGATGGGATCGAGCTCCGCATTGGGCTCCCTGCTCAACGGGAAGCCTGCTTCTCCCTCTCCCACTCCCCCTGCTTGTGTTCCCTCTCTCTCTGTCTCCCACTGTCTCTTTCTCTGTCAAATAAATAAATTAAAAAAAAAAAAAAGCTTTAAAGTATTAGTTAAAAACAGGACTCCACTTCTAAAATTAAAAAAAATAATAAATCTACCATCGCTGACGTGGACTGAATGTTTTTGTCACTCCCGAAATTCATGTGTTGACACTCTAATCTCCAAGTAATGCTATTTGGAAATGGAGGCTTTGGGAAGCAATTGGGTCATTAGGTCACAAAAAAAGGGCCATCCGCAAACCAGGAAGAGGGTCCTTACCAGATCACTGCCCAGCACTTTAGACTCACCAGCCTCCAGAACTGTGAGAAGTAAATGTTTATTGCCTACATCACCCCGACTAAGGTAATTTGTTATAGCAGCCTGAGCTGACGGAAACAATCAGTTTACCCAGATGACCTGTGAGACCCCTTCCACCCCAGCTCTAAAGTTCTAGCAACAGGTTCAAATTGTTGATTTGTATAAGTAGCATCAGTCCAACTCTATCACACCACTGCAACAGTGAGCAGAAAGTTTGAGTGGACTGTGTTGAGACCTTTCACACCATAATCAGCACTGTAATGGTCACCGCACCTAACAATCTCTGGTGTGGGCTTGGTGGGAGAGAATCCCGATCCGGTGGGATTCCTGAGACAGTGTAGCACTGGATTATTTTCAGAGGATTTCATTACTGACTTTCTCCTAGGAACAAAGTTTGAAGTTTCAGGACCAGAATTCCTTTTGAAGTCTGTTTCAGAGTTCAGTTCCTCCCATCCCTGACTCGAGCCTTCTGGCAGTAATGGAAAATTTCTGAGTTATCAGAATGACTCACCTCAGGTGAGTGAGAACAAGTGAAACAGGAAATAATTATGATAATAAGGGCCAGGGACACACCCGTAGGTGATAAGACTATGTTTGGACACCAGCCAGTGTCTTTCCGGAACATTAATTTCTCCTAAAACATCTACATAACTTTCAGGTTCCTCCAGTATTTTTTTTTTTTAAGATTTTATTTATTTATTTGACACAGAGAGACACAGTGAGAGAGGGAACACAAGCAGGGGGAAAGGGAGAGGGAGAAGCAGGCCTCCCACCTAGCAGGGAGCCCGATGTGGGGCTCCATCCCAGGACCCTGGGATCACGACCTGAGCCGAAGGCAGACGCTTAACGACTGAGCCACCCAGGTGCCCCCCTCCAGTATTTTAACACAATGTTTTACTTCAGCGTGGTCCGTGCTTATGATGTGACTCAAGAATTTCTGAGTCCTCTGCTGTGTTCATGCAGTTTTCCTTGAAAAGGAAGTGGGGTGAGCAAAGCTGAAATAACTCCACCCAGGTGGTTAAAGCTCTACAGACTTGGACAACATTAAACTCACCTGAAAATACCTTGCTTGAACAAACACGCACAAGTGGGATTGCTAGATCATATGGTAGTCCTATTTTTAATTTTTTGAAGATCCTCCACACTTTTTTCCACATTGGCTGCACATTTTGCGTTCCCTCCAGTAACGTACAGAGTTCCAGTGTCTCCACAGCCTTACCAACACTGGTCTTTGGAGGTTTTCTGGTAATAGCCATCCTATTGGGTTTGAGATGATATTTCATTGTGGTTCTTTTTTATTGTGGTTTTGATTTGCATTAGCAGTGATGTTGAGCACTTTTTCATACACTTCTTCATATCTCGAAGAGCTATTGGCACCCTGGGGTCCAATGCAGCACTATTTACAATTGCCAAACTAAAAACAACTTAAATGTCCATCAGCGGTTAAGTAGATTTCTTTTTTTTTTAAGGTTTTATTTATTTATTTGATAGAGACACAGCAAGAGAGGGAACACAAGCAGGGGGAGTGGGAGAGAGAGCCCGATGTAGGGCTCGATCCCAGGACTCTGGGATCATGACCTGAGCCGAAGGCAGATGCTTAACAACTGAGCCACCCAGGTGCCCCCCTAAATTTCTTTTTTTAAGATTTATTTACTGGGGAGCCTGGGTGGCTCAGTTAGTTAAGTGTCTGCCTTTGGCCCAGATCGTGATCTAGGGGTCCTGGGATCGAGCCCAGGTCCAGCTCCCTGCTCAGAACCCTCTCCCTCTGCCCCTCCCCTCCACTCATGCTCCCTCTCTCAAAATAAATAAAGAAAATCTTTATTTATTTTGAGAGTGGGGGAAGGGCGGGGTAGAGGAGAGAGAATCTCGAGCAGACTCGGTGCTGAGTGCAAAGCCGAAGGCGGGGCCAATCTCTCAACCTTGCCTGAGTTCATGACCTGAGCTGAAACCAAGCATCAGTCACTCAACTGACTGTGCCATCAAGGCACCCCAATAAGTGGATTTTTAAAATGTGGTACATACAGGGCGCCTGGGTGGCTCAGTCGTTAAGCGTCTGCCTTTGGCTCAGGTCATGATCCCAGGGTCCTGGGATCGAGTCCCACATCGGGCTCCCTTCTCGGCGGGAAGCCTGCTTCTCCCTTTCCCACTCTCCCTGCTGTGTGCCCTCTCTTGCTGTCTCTCTCTCTGTTAAAAAATAAATAAATAAATAAATGATCTTAAAAAAATAAATAAATAAAATAAAATGTAGTAATACATACAATGAAATCCTATTCGGCCTTAAAAAGGAAGGGAATCCTACAATACACAACAACATGAATGAACTTTGAGGACATTATGCTAAGTGAAATAAGCCAGCCACAGGAGGACAAATACTGCAGGATTTCACTTATAAGAGGGAATTTCAAATAGTCAAACTCATGGAAACAAATAATAGAATTGTGGTTGTCAGGGCGAGACTGGGGAAATGGGAAGTTGCTAGTCAACCCATATAGAATTTCAATTATGCAGGATGAATAGACTCTAAAGATCTGCTATACAACATTATGCCTATAGCCAACAATACTGTATTGTACACTAAAAATCTGTTAAGAAAGAGATCATATGTTATGTGGTTTTACTACTATATTTAAATATATATAGTATTTTATATATTAAAGTATATTTCTATTATATTAAGTAATATAATATTATATATATCTAAAACTTGCTTGACATTGGCACATTCTTTGCATGACATAGTGGTCAAGAGTATTTATTATCCAAGGATCTTGGGCAAGTTATTTAATTTAGATGCTATGCCTCCATTTCTTTACCTTTAAAATGGGGCAGTAATAGCACCTACTTCAGAAGGATGCACTGAGGAATAACTGATCCATGTGCTTGGAATAGTGAAAGGCATGAGATAAAGAGTACACATGTGCATTAGCTTCTATCCTTGCTATGTTTTTTTTTTAAGATTGTATTTATTTATTTGACAGAGAGAGACATAGCGAGAGAGGGAACACAAGCAGGCGGAGTGGGAGAGGGAGAAGCAGGCTCCCCACCGAGCAGGGAGCCCCATGCGGGGCTCGATCCCAGGACCCTGGGATCATGACCTGAGCCGAAGAAAGACACTTAACCACTGAGCCACCCAGGCGCCCCTATTCTTGCTATGTTTATCCTGAGGAGTCATCAATAAGATAAAGAAACATCTCAAAAAAAAAAAAAATCTTCTCCCAACAACCTATGGGTAAAATCCCCCTTCTTGTCTCCACTGAAGCACTATGCACCAAGATGCTTCGACTGATTAGGATATTAAAACCACTGATTATTAAAACTTTATTAAAACCACTGATATAAGATATTTACCTAATGACACATCCATACAAGTGCATGGCTTACTGTTGCATTGAGCCTTCTGTTAAGTTCCTAAGGGCCATGGGGCGGGTGCACAGTAAAGGTAAAGTTGGCTGAGATTCCAGAATGAGACAGGTAAGGTGATGAAATGAGCAAAGAGAGAAACTTTCTGGGAAATCTTGGAACTTGAACAAAGGGACAGTAGAAGGAAGGAGGTATTGAACTTGTTCTTCCTCTCTCACCTTACCCTGGATCACAGAGAATGGGAAAGGAGTTGGTTCTAAGAAATCTTGAGTTGCTTTTCTCTCAGCCTGAGAGAGTGATTTTTTTTTTTCCAGAGTGATTATTTTTAAACATAAAAATTTAAACTCTCCTGCTTAAAACCCTTCCATGCCTTCCCATTTCACACAATGCCATCAATCAATATTTTGCAATGAGTGTGTGTGTTCGGGGGTAGTTTGACAAGATGAAAATAGGGGTTCCCTACAGTTAGATGGGTTTATGGGAACACCACTTACAGGGAGAACAGTTACAACCTGGGATTTTCTCATTGTTTCCTCTCAAAACCCTCCCATTTTCTCTCCCTGCCCATTTCCCGTCCCCAGACGTACGGGATCCCCTCAGGACAATGCGAGTCAGAACCTCTGCTGAGTGCATCCCAGGCCTTCTCCTTTCCCACCTCGAGAAGCCAGCGAAAACCTGTGTCTCAAGTCAGAGCACCTTGCACACAACAAAGCCCACACCGAGCAGGACAGGACAGAGACCACTCCTGACTATGTGAGCACAAAAGGCACAACAGAACCCAGCCTTTAGGAGCCATGTTCAGACACCCATAGGTCAGGGTTGAAGTCTTGACTCAACCATTCCAAGCTGTTAATAAATCTTTCTGGACCTCAGTTTCTCATCTGTAAAAGGATGTATCTACTTGAAAGTTGTTGGGATAATTACATGTGACACCTGGCATACAGTAACAGCTCAGTAAATGTTGGCTATTGTTAGTATTAAAACCTCCATTCTAGAAGCTAGAAGTAAACCTCAGCTCTCTCATACAGGAGAGTGAGCACAAGCTTCCTATTATGCTATCAGCCATGATGGAATTCTAGATACAAATTAGATACAAATATAACAATAACCAAATTCCCTTCTGTTCTTCGAGTTTCTGTGTCACAATGTAATTGCCCCTGGGCCACAAGAACCCATGGATAAAGTGAAGATGGGGTTTCTGCTGTTCCTACCAGCCCTATGCCTCACCAACCCCCCACGCCACTCTGCATCCTTTCTCCCACACCCTGGGAACTTCCTACCTTGTCCAAGCCCTTTGCTCTCTCCTGAAATCTCATTTAGGGGATGGTGATATCTCCCATCCTATGCCCCACCACCTGAGCCTGTCCTGCTGCTTCCCAATCACTACAAATGGCCTCAATCCCTTTTTTTTTTTTTAAGATTTTATTCATTCATTTTTCAGAGAGAGAGAGAGAGCTCACAAGTAGGGGGAATGGCAGGCAGAGGGAGGAGAAACAGGCTCTCCACTGAGTAGGGAGCCGGACGCGGGACTCGATCCCAGCACCCTGGGATCATGACCTGAACTGAAGGCAGACGCTTAACCGCCTGAGCCACCCAGGTGCCCCAAATGGCCTCAGTCTTTAGATTCCCTTGCATACCCTGCGCCCCTCCCCGCCATCACCACTTCATGGGAGCCTGGCTGCGAGCCAGTAGCCCTACTCAAGTAGATCTTCCCTTTCCTTCCTTTCTCTCCACCTCATATCATCGGTTGTTTTCACTGCTGCTGCTACCTGTCAGGGTGCTCGCCTTGCCTCCATTTTTCAGGCAGAGGCTAAGCCTTTTCTCAGAATTATTCTCAGGAGTCTTAGCAGATCAGCTCCAGAGAACCCACTTACTTCCCTCTTCCTGATGTCAAGCCACTGTTGTCCTGCAAGCAAAACGGATGACTTCATTACATTCTCTCCAAGTGCCTGATGGATAAAAGCATAGACACCATCCATCTTGGGCTTTCCAAAGCAGTCCAATTTTATATAATTTCTTTTTGATGAAGGCAATAGTATATACTAAATGTATCTTACTTTTTGCAGACTTTTTATATACACAAATTCAAAATTAAAGAAAAACATCTTTGCCAAATTATCTAACCTGATTTTGGGTCCCCTATCTAGAACAGACCACGTTGGTTTCTGAGTGTGGGGCATTAATAAGGACAGGGGAAGAAGGAAACAAGGATAAAATATGAAAGATAATTGTCTACAAGAGAGTATATTAATCTTCACATGAACACTCACTGAGAAACTAGTAGATCCAAGAACATGCTAAGTGATGGGAGAGAATATTATGCCTTTGAATAAAATAGGCTCCCTGGCACTGGGAGCTCATAAAATAGTAGAGAAGACAGGTTACACAAATATCTTAATATAAAGCAGGCCACAGGAAGTGCTATGATTACAGTGCCAATTATTGTGAGTGATTAGAAAGGAAAGTTCCAGTTCATGCTCCACACCACCACCAAATGAACTTTTTAAAATGATGATTTCATCATGTCATTCCCTGACTTAAAAATCCTTGATGACACCAGAACCCTCACAGAAAAGACCAGACTTGGCTTACAGGGCACCTGACTCATCTGCAAATGCTTCCTCCAGCCATCAGCCATTTCACCCCCAAATTCTCAGCTCCTTATACACAGGCCCCTTATTCTAAGCCTCTTGGCCTGTGTGCTTTTGTTTTGCTTACTGTCCCCCATTTTTCTCCCTCTGCTCCCAGCACCTCCACTCTGCCCAGCTTGGCCTAAATCCAAATCATCTCTTGAGTCTCGGTGAAGACCTCAATCAAGAAGCTTTCCTTGATCTTCTCCAACAGGGCATGTGCCCCTCCGTGCGCTCCCATGCAACCTTCCACAATACTCCATTGTGTCCACTCATCACACTCTTACACTAAACTTTTCACAGACACAAAGATAATGATCCTTTCTTATTCATCTCTGTGCCCTAAGTATCTCACATTGCCTGGAACATATTTATTCGGTTTGTCAAATGGATGAGTGAGGAAATTCTTCCCTATGAAATTCTTCATTTACCAAGCTTCAGCCCACATCAGCCTAACATTTCTAAGAGATAAGGTGCACAACTGACCATCTAAAGCTTTAAATGTCCCAGACTCAGCATCCAGACCTCATCTCTGTGCTTGAGACTCAGGGACCACGCAACACAGAGTTACAGGGAACAACTCTATAGCTGTGCAATCATGCTAGGCATCAATCACAATGTTGAATAAATTGGCCAGTAACCAAAATAGATTCCCCCCAAACCCTCATCCCCATATTACTCTACTGTTTCTTTCCCTCCCATACCTTGTAGCTTCTTTGCATCCCTTATTCATGGAACGTTATCTAAATCCCTTAGTCATAATGAAGGCCTGGTTCTGGTCTAAGACCACTGCAGCCTAGTTGTGAGGGTTAGCCGTTTTTGCAGCTGATGTACCTAAAGGGGGGTGGGCAAGATTAATCTCTTCCTCATTCCCAAGAGCACTTCCAGGCCTTCCCTGTCCTTGAAGTATCACTCCACTTTTGAGAGTTATTCTATCTCTGACATCTGCTTACTTTGCATGCTCACATTCTTAGACTACTTGGTAAATGGGCATCATCTTGGAAGTCTTCAACATCCATAGTGGATAACCCCTCTAACATTGGAGTGTCCTAGTGTCTTGATAACTCAGTGATGGCTAATTCCATTTCATTCAGCTACCCATTCTTGAGATCATACCTGGATGCAATTACCATCTGGAATTGTTCCATTGATTCAGTGAACTAAAATAACTCATCCTCTGACTGTGGACACCCATCTTTCAAGCACCATTATTTCTGATCCCAGAGGACAGTCCACTACTTCTTGAACCTTTCATTTCTCTCAGTCAGCCTTTTTTTTAGAAAAATGACTAAAAAGACAAGAATGTGCAAAAAATATGCCAAGTGTGAGCCACATCAGAAGTGCTGGCAGAACGTCAGAGAAAGTGGGAGGGTCAGAAAAGTCCTCAAAGATGTGTGAGGTCGCATTTTTTAGGTGGACGAGGAAGGAAAGCAATTCCAAATGAGGGAACAGCATGAGGAAGGTGAAAAAAGTCTGGAACGCATGGAGCCGAGAAGACTTGAGAGTTGGCACAAAGGCGGGCCTGACAGCCAGGCAGCCCTTGGGGTCTGAATATGCCATGCTGAGCCCCTTCGGGACTGAGGATTTTTAACTTGACCCTTTGTCTTCAACAGCTCTAATAGAGCACTTTGCACATAGCAGCAGATTATTAAATATTTGTTACATGAAAAAGCCAATGTGTGAAATTACATTGATTCATGCTTAGCTGAGGGAGTCAGGTAGCCTAACAAACTGTGAGGAGTGCCAGCAGATGGGGCAGGCAGGCAGTCAAACTAGGAAATTTTCGTATGCATTATCGTCTCTTGCCTGATGAGCTCATCAGATGAGTCAGAAACCATCTTCCCAATGTTCCTGAATAATCAGATGGCAAATGCAAACCTCCACCAACTTATTTGTCCTCCACCAACTTTTTAAAAGAAAAACACAGTTATCACAAAAATCAAGCATGTTCATTTTAGAGAACTTGGAACATACCCAAAAATACATAATAAAGAGAATTGAAGTCTCTGTAATCTCATTAACTAATGATATAATATTATAGCAAGAATATTTTCTCATGTCATTAAAGATTCTTTGAAAGTATTGTTTTTTGGTTTTGGGGTTTTTTTTTAAGATTTTATTTATTTATTTGAGGTGGGGGGAGCACAAGCAGTGGGGAGGGGCAGAGGAAGAGGGAAAAGCAGGCTCCCTGCCGAACAGGGAGCCTGATGTAGGGCTCGATCCCAGAACCCCAGGATCATGACCTGAGCTAAGTCAGACGCTTAACCAACTGAGCCACCCAGGCACCCCAAAAGTATGGGTTTTTTTTAAGGCAATGTTGTTAACGCATACTTCAAAGTATTTGCAAATTTTTAACCATTCCTTTATTATTGAACACATAGTTTCTTTTTTTTTTTTTTTAAAGATTTTATTTATTTATTTGAGAGAGAGAATGAGAGAGAGCACATGAGAGGGGGGAGGGTCAGAGGGAGAAGCAGACTCCCCGCCGAGCAGGGAGCCCGATGCGGGACTCAATCCAGGGACTCCAGGATCACGACCTGAGCCGAAGGCAGTCGCTTAACCGACTGAGCCACCCAGGCGCCCACATAGTTTCTAAATACTCACGATACTCTTGTAAATGTATCTTTAAATATATCTGTCATTATTTCCGTACTCAAGAGTCCTAAAAATCATCTTAAAAACCTTAATAAAGCATTAAAGAGAGCCAGAAAACATAGAATACTATGTTCATATGGAATAGCTTACCAGTAGAAATCTATAGGTTCTTTTTTTTTCCTTTTAGGATTTACTTATTATTTACTTTAGAGAGAGAGAGTACAGCGCATGAGTGGGGGTAGGGACAGAGGGAGAGAATCTTCAAGCATGCGGGGCTCGATCTCACAACTCTTGAGATCATGACCTGATCTGAAACCAAGAGTCAGACGCTTAGCTGATTGAGCCACCCAGGCGCCCCTATAGGTTCTTCTAAAAATAACACATACCTAGCATACATTTTTCAGTCAAAATTCCAGCACGATTTTGAGACGAATGTGACAAACTGAGTCTAAAAAATACAAAGAATAACTAAGACACAACTAAGGCAATTTTGAAAAAGAAAAGCAAAGATGGAGGACTTCTCTTACCAGATATTAACACATATCATAAAGCCACAGTAATGAAAATCACTTAATGCCAGCACAGGAATAGACAGATCAGTGGAACAAAATAGGGATCCAGAAACACACCCACATGTACATAGAAACTTCATATACCATAGAGGTGCATCTCCAACAATGAAGAAAAGATAGATTATTCAGGAATTGATGCTGGGAGAACTGTCTTAGTCCATGGAGAAGAAGCCAATTGGAGTCCAACCTCATACCACGTAGAAACGTGAACTGTAATAGATTAGATACTTTAATCTGAAATGGAAACCAATAAAGATAAGGAAAGTGTAGAAGAATATCTCTGTGACCTTGAATTGGAGGAGTTAGTAAGGAAAGTCTCAAAACCACAAACCATCAGTGAAGAAATGTAGATTTCAGTATAGAAAAACTGGGTTTCTTTTCAAAGCAGGACACCATAGAAAAAGTTAACAGGCAAGTGACAGCCTAGAAGAATATATTTGCCACCTCCAAAACTCAAGGAGTTCATACGTAGAATAGAGAGAGAGGGTCACCTCGGTGGCTCAATCAGTTAAGCATCCGACTCTTGGCTTCAGCTCAGGTCATGATCTCACAGTTGTGGGATCAAGCCCCACATTGGGTTCTGTGCTCAGTGTAGAGTCTGTTTCAGATACTCTATCTCTCAAATAAATAAATAAATAACATCTTTTAAGAAAGAATTTAAAAAATAGAATATAGAGAGAACTTCTGTGTATCAACAAGAGGCAGGAAATCCAATAGAAAACTGGACAAAGAATTAGAATAGGGGCGCCTAGGTGGCTCAGTCGTTTAGGCATCTGCCTTCAGCTCAGGTCATGATCTCAGGGTCCTGGGATCAAGCCCCGAGTTGGGCTCCCTGCTCAGTGGGGAGTCTGCTTCTCCCTCTATCCCTCCCTCTGCCCTTCCCCCTGCTTGTGCTCGCTCTCTCTCTCAAATAAATAAATAAATCTAAAAAAAAAAAACAACAAAGAATTAGAATAGGCAAATTACAGAAGGAGGAATATGAATGCCTAACAAATCCATGAAAACAAGCTCGAACTCTCTAGTAATCAAATAATGCAGTTAAAATAACAATGAGATACCACATTATAAAAATTTTAAAGTTTAATATCAAGAATTAGTAAGGATATGGGGGCCCCTGGGTGGTGCAGTCAGTTAAGCATCTGACTCTTGGTTTTGGCTCAGGTCATGATCTCAGGGTGGTGAGATCAAGCCCCTCTGTCAGGCTCTGTGTTCAGTGCAGAGTCTGCTAAAGTTTCTCTCTCTTTCTCTCCCTCTGCCCCTCCCTGTGCTCGCTTGTTCTCTCTCTTTCTCTAAAATAAATAAATAAGGGGGCACCTGGGTGGCTCAGGCGGTTAAGCGTCTGCCTTCAGCTCAGGTCATGATCCCAGCGTCCTGGGATCAAGCCCCGCATCGGGCTCCCTGCTCAGCTGGAAGCCTGCTTCTCCCTCTCCTACTCCCCCTGCTTGTGTTCCCTCTCTCTCTGTCTCTATGTCAAATAAATAAAATTTAAAAAAAAAATCTTTAAAATAAATAAATAAATCTTAAAAAAAAAAAAAAGAATTGGTAAGAATATGAAGGAAGGGTTCCCTCAAAGGCTATTGGTCTGCAATGGTAAACCAAGGCAACCAGTCGTTAGGCAGCTAAATATGTCCCAGCAATCACACTCCTGGGAATATACTCCAGAGATTCTTGCACACAGGTCTTTACTAGAATCTGTTTGAGGGTGTGCATCCCACAATTGTTTGCAGTGGCAGGGAGTTGGAAGCAACCTGGGGGCTGGTGGTCAATGGTATAATTCCATCAGGCGTAATGCATGCATTCAGTGGGAAACTAAGCAGCAGCCAGAATTAATGCAGCAGGAATACATTCAGCTATGTGGTTAGCTCTTAAGACATAGTGTCAAGTGGAAAAAGTGTGAGAAACAAAATAAAATCGATCGCACAGAACCAGTGTAAATTTAAAATGCTCTAAATAATATATAAGTCTCAAGCATACTGGTGGATGCCTGGGAGGGATATGGAAGAAATGAGAATGAGGATCAGGAAAAAAGAGAGAAAAAAGGGCCTTGTGCCCACCTAGGATGACAGAGCATAATCAATGCTCTTCTTCAGTTGCTTAGGGAAAAACAAACAAAAGAAATGCAGAACTCTTAGAGTCACCAAACAAGAGGGTCACTAGACTGAGGGTGGTTCCCACGCCTTGGTAGCCTACATAAGCAAACTGACACCTAAGCCAGAGTCAATCCTGCAAATGCCTCACGGTCAAGAAGAACAACCAATCACAAACAGCCAACTAGGCTTTCCCAAATATTGCATCCCTTAAGTGACAGCCAATGAAATAACTTCCTTGCTTTGTTTCTCTATGAAAAACTTGTCCCTAGTTCCTGCCAGTAGAGTGCTCCTAACTGCTTCTGGTTTGGCACTGCCTGATTCATTCAAATCAATGTTTGCTCAAATAAATTCCTAAAATTTTAATACACCTCAGTTTATCTTTGTTACTGTTGACAGGAAGTAGGCTTCATCAGTGGGCATGAATAAGGAGGGGACAGCACCGAGGTTCTCATGAGTATGGGG
Source organism: Leptonychotes weddellii (assembly GCF_054177405.1). NCBI lineage: Eukaryota > Metazoa > Chordata > Mammalia > Carnivora > Phocidae > Leptonychotes > Leptonychotes weddellii. The sequence goes on from NC_138374.1 coordinate 89,170,897, forward strand.
CCTGCCATTTGTCCAGGGGGCCACGATTAGGGGTGTATTTGAACCCATAGTCCTCTGGGATGAGTCACTTTTCAGCCACCATGTTTTCAAATTTGTCCCCATTAAACTTAGCAAAGCCCCACTTCTTGGAGATGTGGACCTTCTGGCAGCCAGGGAATTTAAACTTGGCCCTATATAGGACCTCAGTTACATGTTCCCTTTTCTGCAGCTTGGCACAGATGGACATGAGGACTTGGCCAATGTGGACTCTGGCCACTGTGCCCTGTGGCTTTCCAAAGGCACCTTACATATCTGTCCAGAGCCTAGACTGGGGATAGCATGAGGTCAGACATGAATGTACACTGGAAAGCTCTGTCTCCAAGGTCCCCTAGGGCAAGCCCTATAAGCAACAGGCTTCATACACTACCAAGGAAGCTACTGTTTGCAGCCATGGCACACCAGGCCCCCATATGGGGAAAGAGCACAGTTGGCTTCATTGGCTGCAAACTCTGTTTACCTTTGAACAGACTATGCTCAGTTTCTTTCTTTCTCTCACACCCCCACATCCAATCCGTTAGTAAATTCCGTATCTTCCCAATATATGCAGAATTGAATCATTTCTCATCCTTTCTATCAATACCACCACGTGCTTGGTCACCATCACCTCTTCCCTGATCTTGCCACCAGCCTCCTCACCAGTCTCTTTTGTTTTTATGTCTTCCTGCCTTTGGTCTGCTTTTGACACAGCAACCAGAATGAGCCTATTAAACAGAAGTCAGATTACATCAATTTCTGCTTAAGATCCTCTGGTTCCTGTCTCACTCAGGAGAAAGCAAAGGCCTAATGATCCACAAGCCACTTGAGTTGTACCCCCTAGCTTCTCTGGTCTTACCTGCTCATCTCTCCCTTTGGCCACTCCCTCATGCCACACAGACCTCTTGCTAACCTAGCAGATACCACGTACACCCTTCATTCAAGGCCTTTGCAGGTATTTATTCTTCTTCCGAGAATGCTCTTTCCCTAGAGTTCCAAACAGCTTGCTCCCTCACTCTTTCAGATCTTCATTCAGAAGTCTCAGTGAGACCTCTGACCACACTATTTAAAACGGCAACCCCTCAGACAAAAGATCTGAACAAAGTGGGCAAAAGAGCTCAACAGACAACTTTCCAAAGAAGATAAACAGATGGCAAATAAGCACAAGAAAAGATGCTCAACATCATATGTCATTAAGAAAATGCAAATTAAAACAAATGAGATACTACTACACATCTAATAATAATAATAATAACTGACAACACCAAATGCTGGTGAGGATGTGAAGCAATAGGAACTCCCATCTACTGCTGGCAGGAATGCAAAATGGTCCAGCCAGGAGCACTGGGGGCAGTGGCTCACGCCTGTAGCCCCAGCTACTTTGGAGGCTGAGGCAGGAGGATCACTTGAGCCCAGAAGTTCTGGACTGCAGCGCCCTATGCCAACTGGGTGTTTGCACTAAGTTGGGCATCAACATAGTGACCTCCCAGGAGTCAGGGGACCATCAAGTTGCCTAAGGAGGGGTGAACCGGCCCCTGAAACGCAGCAGGTCAAAACTCCTGTGCTCATTAAAATGGTACCGCCACTGCGGAAGGTAGTTTGACAGTTTTCCTGTAAAACTAAGCACAGACTTACAATACCAGCAACTGCACTCAGTTATTTACTCAAATGAGTTGGAAACTTTTGTCCACACAAAAACCTGCACGTGTATATTTTTAGCAGCTTTATTCACAATTGCCAAAAATTGGAAGCAGCCAAGTTATTCCTCAATAAGTGAATGGATAAACAAACTGGGGTACATCTGTACAATGGAATAGTACTCAGTGATAAAAAGAAAGGAGCTGTCAAGCCACAAGAAGACACGGAGGAAACTTAAATGCATATTTCTAAGTGAAAGAAGCTATCTGAAAAGGCTACATGTGGTATAATTCCAACTATATGACATTCTGGAAAGGGCAAAACTGCAGAGATAGAATGATCTACGATAGCCAGGGATTCAAGGATAAGGAGAGATGAATAGGTAGAGAACAGGAACTTAAGGCAATAAAACTATTCTATATAATACCATAGCGGTAGATAGATGACATTATGCATTTGGCAAAACCCATAAAATTGTACGATACAAAGAGTAAACCCTAATGCACCCTATGGACTTCAGTTAATAATAATGTGTTAATATCGGCTCATCAATTGTAACAAATGTATCACACTAACCCAAGATGTGAATAACAGGGGAATCTGTTGGGAGGAGAGGATTTATATGGGAACTCTGTACTTCCTGCTCAGTTTTTCAGTAAACCCAAAAATGCTCTAAAAAGTGAAATCTTTTAAATGAAACACAAATCGCAGCTTTCCCACAGGCACTCCCTATGCCTCTTCCCTGCTTTACTTTTCCCTGGAGAACTTATCACCACTTAACATAATGTATTTTTTACTGATTTGTTACTATATATCTGAAATACCACGCCTCACCCAGCCACTAACAGGCAAAGGTAAGTTCCACCAGGAAAAAAATTTTTAATGCTTTATTTTGATGCAATTTAAATTTATAGAAAAGTTGCAAGAACAGATGAAGAAATTCCCATATATTTTTAACCTAAATTCATCAGTTGTTATGTACATTTTATCCCTTTGCCTGCAGGGGCTTTATGTCTCTCTTGCCGTCACTCTCCATCTCTGTCATGTATGTCTATATAAATGGTCTTCTGTGTATATAAAGAATATATAGGTGCGCCTGGGTGGCTCACTCATTAAGCGTCTGCCTTCAGCTCAGGTCATGATGCCAAGGTCCTGGGATCGAGCCCCGCATCTGGCTCCCTGCTCGGCAGAAAGCCTGCTTCTCCCTCTCCCACTCCCCCTGCTTGTGTTCCCTCTCTCACTGTCTCTCTCTGTCAAATAAATAAATAAAATCTTTAAAAAAAAAAGAACACAAGATATATTTTTATATATACACGATATGTAGGAAAAACATGATGAATATATACATATATATTTAGATATATATCATGTGTTCAATATATATTCTTTTTTTTTTAAAGATTTT